>NW_024580666.1:9312146-9518732 GCF_017639235.1 Corvus kubaryi | reverse complement strand
CTTTCTTTCTTTCTTTCTTTCTTTCTTTCTTTCTTTCTTTCTTTCTTTTCTCTTTCCTTCTCTTTGTCTCTTTTACTATTAAATATAATACATCAAATTTTTGGCATCAACATCGTTTGGTTTTAATGTCATTTCTGGGAATATTTTGAACCTTCTAAGTTCTTTCTGGTTTATGTACAGACTTAGCTTTTTTTGCTTTTCTGGGTTTAAACCAGATCGTAACAATCATAGGCCTAAGATTAAGCAATTAATTTAAAATTCACTGTTCTACTGGACCTTTTTGTAGTTAGCTTCAATATTCAGTACCTTATTTGCACAATTAGTGTATTTATCTTAAAACCTAAAATTTTTCTTCAGTTTCTTACCTAAACAATTGCCAGATCGGGAGCTATGCCTGCAAAATACAAAAAAACCACAAGATTTCTGAATTGTATCACAGTATAGGTATTTGTCCATTGGTGAAACACAAAAGTTTGATTTCCAAGGTAGAACCTAATAAACTTTATCAACCTTTACTGATGACATAATTTTAAAAGTATATTTCACATCACAACTTAACACTAGCTCCTTATCATCACATTGTAAACCAACATTTATATTTCATCGTAAATCCCAGAAATCTCACTTTTGTCTTCAAACTTTTCTATTGACACTTTGAAGTAAATTATCTGGGTCTCATCATAATTTACCATATCATGTTCTCCTGCATTCACCCTGATCAATGTCAAATTAATCATTATGATTAGTTTTGATTCACATTTTTCTTTTTTATTTCAAAATACAATGGCGGTATTTCTCACGTGCCTTGAAAACAAAATATCCATATCTTTTATCTAGGATGATTTCCAAATGAAATCAATTTTTTCTCCTTTCTGTTTTGTGAAATCAAATCTGCATATGCATTTTTGTGTTCGAAACACACATGACCAATTATTCTACTGGGAATTGAGAATTGTATTTAAAATAGTGCAATAATCTAAAATTTCTGTAATCCTATTCCCAAGTGGGGTTTGGGTTTGGTTTGGTTTTTTTTTTTTTTTTTTTTTTTGGTTGGGTTTTGGGGGCTTTTTTATCTTAAAAATGAAAAGTCCATCCTAAATTTATTTTCTGGTAGTGAACCAGGACATGCAAACTGTGGTCTCTAACTCAAAGGACACACTGACTTCAATGAGGCTTCTGTTCTTATTTAAAGATTATCCTCTCCGGAAACTCCTTAAGCTTTAAGCATTCCCAAGTAACACCTTTCATAGTAGATGTCCATCTTAGCACTTCCTATTCCCAAGTGTCCTAGAAAGAATTTACTTCTGAAACTGGATCTCTTTGATCTTATACCATTAGTGTCTTGAACAGTCATATATGACCCAGGAATATGACCTGGGGCAATGGGAGAAGAAATTCTGTATTTCAAATTCACACTGTAGTCTGAAAAATGACTCTGTAGACCGCTTGCAGCAGAAATTACAATAGATCTTGTAAATATTTCTCTAGTGTATAATTCTCTGCTTAGGCAAGTTTTCACTGTGGATCGAATTGTGGTCCATGAGAGGGCATTATTACTAAACAAAAAATAAACCTTAAGAAATTATGATGCTTTGTGAAATAGTAGAGACATGGGGGAAATTATTGACTATTCTAAAATGAATGCAGGAACAGTCTGTGCTATATTCATTCACCTTCCCAGAGTTCATTGTTGGATGACAGCTTTGCTAACAGGGCATTTCTAGGCAGAGGCATGGTCTGCCCTAATAGAGCCATTATGAAAATAAATGGTTCTCTTTATCCCCTCTCAACTGAAATAAGGGCTTATGAAGCGGTATTTTGAGATAGTCTGCAGTGGTTCATATGGTCTTCTTCTTGATTTGTTTCAAAGACAAATAACTCTGAGAAGTTCCATTTAAAAAGTAATAAAGATCATACTAGCCTTAAATCTAGTGTATGCTAAGCTAACTGTTTTAAAGAAAAAATATGAGGGAAGTTATTTTTTTCTGTCCTCTTTTATAGTTAAATAAATTAGGGTGAAGTCTGATTTTTAAAAAAGCTTGAAAATACCATCATGTTCTTTAGCAGTCTTATTCATTTTCTTAGAAAGGCAAGTACAAGATTCTGAAAGCTGTGATAATCCAGTAATGCTTAATTTTGACAACTGTTTAAAAAACATAGAATTGGAGAGATTATTCCTATGGAAAAGCAAGATTAAAAAGCAGATGGCTTTTTTTCTACTTTATGGACCACAATTCACATATGTGTACATTTTTGTCTGTGCTGTCTGGCAAAAACAGCTGTATCTTCTGGGGCTCCAAAAAACAGCCTTTAAAATAATGAAAATGTTTTTAAAAAGCCTTTAATAAATATTGAAATCACATAGCCCTAAACTAGTCAGTTGTTTCCTAGTTGCCTGTCCCCCAGCCATGGCCCCTGTCCCTGTAGGTGCATGGTCTGTTCATCCTGCAGCTGCTTTTCAGCCTCAAACTGGGAGACCTGGACAACACTATTCATGAACATGCCAAAAATGTATATTCCTGATTTTGGAGAAAGGGCAACTGCAGTGGGGCCAGTCTAAAAATGCGTGCTGTTATAAGATGTGCATGGCCACTCTGCCTTCTAAACGTATTCTGCTGAATGTTGGAGAAATAACAATAAGTACAGGAGGCTAGTCCTAATGGAAAAGATTATTTAAATAGCCAAAAGCTGGGAAGGATTATCAAGCAGGAATCCACAAACCCATTACAATGAAATATTATTTCTTTCATTATTAAACATTGCTTAGACTACTATTTATTTCACTGGTGAATAGAGGGGGACCTAACTGTCAGTAGCAGAGATAAGGTGTTGGCCTGAAGATGACAAGGATGCCAATGAACTTGGGGGAAAATGTACTGTCACAGATTTGACCAGTACAGTTAGAGAAGACTTTATAAGTGACAATTTCACATTTGGTTCAGTTCAGTCACTTGCTAAGCATCTGGACAGGATATGAAACGAAGGAGAGTGATATGCTATTTCGAGAGTACGGTGTGGTAAAATGGTCATAGCAGTTAGATTGTCATTTGAAAAGCTTGTGAGGAGGAGATCTGGGTGGGTCAGCAACAAAACTCCTAACCTGCCGATTCCTAAATTATTTTAGATGCAAAAAGGCAGCATTAGGACACTGAATAAGGAAGTGCTCTCTCCAATAAGATACTCTGGTAAAACAGGTAAACTTCCCAATCTTAAAATTCTAATTTCATCCATGTTCTGATAATCTGTAGGGTAGAAATTGACAGACTTTACCATTGTTATTCCAGATCCCTAAGCTCTCCTAATGATTTGGCACCCTAATCAAGACACAGATCCATACGTCTAGTAGTTCCTGCTCTTCCAATTCACTAAGTTATATGCAAAGAAATGGTACCATATAAACCAGAGAGGACAAGCAACTAATTCCCATATAACAGTGTAACATTTTTAAAACCAATGAGGTTGTAATGGGGAGAGTAAAAATCTAATTGGTCATACATATGGAAGGTAATTCAAAACTTGGATCATTTGTATGCCATTTATCTGTTTTCCTCTTTCTTTTACCAATACTTTTTTTTTTTTTTTTTTTTTATGTAAGGGAGAACAAAGCAGATAAAGACCAGAAATACATGCAGTTACCAGGATGAGATGTCTTAGACCATTGTTTATAGCAGTTCTGCTACTCCTGGTTTCATTTTGGTTCTTCATTTCGGTTCTTCATTTCCTCATTCTGAACAGTTTGGTTTGTTGGGATTTAATGCTACTGATCATTAAACCACCTCTTTATTTTTATAACTGGAATGATTATAGCTAGCTCAGAGTCTGCCCCCTTCTTTGTTGGAATTAAATTCTTAAATTCAGTCAATTGAACCATATGGTACCAATTGCAAGATGCTGTGACTCTTCTTCTTAGAAAGAGGTTTAGCCTCTTTGTCTTTGGGCCTGGGACACACAGCAATATTCAAATAAACTTCCTGGGTTACTATCCTAGCAGTGCAGATTAGGTGCAATAACTTTCCATGAACAAATACTGAAGGAAATGGGAAGTGAACAACATGGATTCACTTACAAATGTTCTCAGCACTTCATGGTAGTGAAAGTAGGCCACCCTGGAAACTTGTAGCCTGCAAGAGCACTCTCTTCCCTGTTGTATAACACTGCACTGGCACCCTGTTTGTCATTTGCAACATCTTGATCATTCAACTGAATAATTCATTAGAACATGTGGAGTGGAAATCACAAAAGCCCCAAAATAAGAATATGAATTAGAAGCAAAATTAGCTGAAAGCATTTTGGAGGTGTGTATGAGGAGCCAGAGCAAATTGTCCAAAACTTTAAAAAATGCAAACCAAAATTACAGAATTATCATACTAATATAACATTTTGAACCCCACCAAAGTATGCAGCTTGGAAAAATGTAACTGAATTTCTTTTGGGCTGTTTAGACATAGTTTAGCTGCTCACTGTGTTTTCTGACTGTGAGGAGGAAAGGGGAGGGAGGGAGGGAGACTGCCCAGTATTGATGTCCATTTAAAACTTCCTCAGTAGATAAAAATTAATGCTCTGGGCTATAAAAGCTGGCTACAGGATAATAAAAGATTAGCTATGGAAATGCAGGAAGCCATAGAATTTTCTCTGCATGGTAAACTACATTGTACTGAATCAAGGGGTTTGATATAGGATTTTTCATATTGAGAGAAAAATAAAGCAAATCATTAATCTGACTGTTCTCAGTTAAACTTAATTAAAAGTTGAACATTTATTTTATCAATTTCTTATTTCTTTCACCCACCTCTTAAAGAAATGTTATTCTTGGGCTTAGAGTAAAATAAGAAAGTTTCATATAATGTCAAAGACTTCGCCATCACCAAAGATAATGGTTTGTTTGCCTAAGGGGAGAAATGGAATGAATAGCAAGTAACACAAAACATTCTTTCTAATTTCTTTTTTCCCTGCTCTATGGAATTCCTTTATCTGTAATCAGATGTAGTTTTAGCCCTATGGGGCTGCAGTTCAGAACAGGAACTTTTTTAACCCCCAGTCATCCCTGGAAAGGTCCTCTTTTACAGAAACCTTCTCTATATTTGATGTGTTCCTCTAGTCTTGCAGTTTCATTTCCGGCCTGTGGGAAGGAAAAAATAACAAAAAATAGCCAAGCTTTTGGTGCTTCCAAACTTTCTGTTTGACCATGCCGAGGTTATTAATATCCATCAGTGAGAGTGGAGATTTTTTTTAAATGGCTTTTAAAATACTCTTATTTGCTCAAAATAAAACACACATTTCACATAAAATTTTAAAGTCAGGCTGCTGGAAAAATATAATGAATAAAATAACGTGAGCAATCAAACAAGTATGTTATGACATGCAAACATGTCTCCAGTTCAAATACCACTGTTCCAATACTTCATGACAATGTAGTTGTTTTCTATTATAAGAAAATTAAACTGCTGCCTATAAGACATTTTCTAGTTTAAAAAGGATTCTTATTCTTTGCCAGATTTTTAAAG
The DNA here is from genome assembly GCF_017639235.1 of Corvus kubaryi. Taxonomy (NCBI): domain Eukaryota; kingdom Metazoa; phylum Chordata; class Aves; order Passeriformes; family Corvidae; genus Corvus; species Corvus kubaryi. Next base: position 9,513,228 of record NW_024580666.1, on the reverse strand, counting down.
AAGGAGAACAAAGTGTTGCCATGTCACTGAACTTACACAAGCCTTCTTGCCAGAAACAGAGTGCTAAATTTTTCAATACAGCACATGAGATACCATTGAAAATCATAGGTTGCTTTTCCAATTCTTATGCTTTCTAAATCTTGTCCCTTTCTTTTGTCTCACTACAAAATAAAAGGGTGTAAATCCACTGACCTGGTTCAGCATTTCAGGCCCCATTCAGGCTTCTTTAGAAGGTTCTAAATAATAGAGGATGGGGGGAAAATCTCTGCAAAAAGCAAATAGATCTCAAGTTACAGATATGTCAGAAGCTGAAATTGTCAAAACATGTTCAGGGAACAGGTGCCATCTACAAAATCACTTCTTTCATGGTAGAACACAAAGACTTTCCACGAGTTTCTACATAGAAAAGTCTGTCTATTAGGGCCTGGGGCAGTAGGACAAAGGATAATGGTTTTAAACTAAGAGAGGGTTGATTCAGACTAGATATAAGGAAGACATTTTTTTGCAGTGAGGGTGATGAAACACTGGAATAGGTTGCCTAAATAAGTGAGATGCCCTGTTCAGAGGGGCAGAGTCATGGGGCTCTGAGCAACCTGATCCAGTTGAAGATGTCCCTGCCCATGGCAGGAGGATTGGACCAGATGAACTTCTAAGGTCCCTTCCAGCATAAACGCTTCTGTGATTCTGTGATATCTGCTAGAAAAAGAATCAGTGCCACAGTTCTGTATTCCCAGATCTATGAGACAAGCATAAGCCCAAGGGAAATGTTAGCTCCTGTTGTTGGCCAGTGAATACATTGGGGTTTCGTCTTTGGAAAAGCGTAAGCAAGGCAGAAGAGGAACAAGGGGGCAGGGGGGTGTCAAGTGAAGAAAAATGTAGCTTAAGTACTGCTTTTCTATCTGTTTCTTTCTCAAGCAGTGGAGCACAAGTTCCTCTTTAGCTTTGAAGATCGACCCAGGCTTTGGGTATTTGACTTGTTCTCTTGAAAAAAAATGGGGTGATTTAACAAGGGTGAGAGATTTGGGAAGCCGGGGATTGAACTCTTGTTCTCTTAAGCTGTCAGTTTCACTGAAGAAAACTGAGGAAATATCAGTACTGCCTCAGCAAACCAATTAAGACCCTGAAGTGAGTTGACAAAGTCCTTAACATATGCAGCCCTTTTAATACACAGTGCATTCATCAATATATGGGGAAGGATGGAGGAAATGGCAGCAAAATGTCAGCCATAGTAACACCTTCTAGAGCTCTCACTTCTAGGAACAGCTAAAAATGGAGGAGTCTGGGAAACAGCAATAGCGATGAAAAGGCTTTGAGTGAAAACTTCTAACATACTGTAACATTTTAATGCAACTATAAGCAGAAATAACATTTTTCTCACTCACCAAAGTAACACCTCTCTTTGTCAATGGAGTAGTTGATACATCAGTTAAAATAAAATGTAAATTGAATTTTCCATCTGGCCACTCTTACACCCAATAATTCAAGCCAAATTATGTGTTGCCTTTAAGGAAATCATTCTACTAAACAAAACTGTACACCCTAACTATTTTTCCTTTTTCTCATAGATCAGCTTAAAATTCAAGATAATGATTAACCTTGTAGAACAAAGCTGAAGGCAACTCCGTTTTTAACCAAACTTTTTCCACCTTTGCTTTAGAGTCCCTGTGAAAGTAATATGGTTATTTTCTTCTCAGTCTACTCAGTGATTGGAAATTAAATCAAATAAATTTAAATGTGTCTTTTTAGACAAAGTAATTATTCTTTCATTTATCAAATACCATTGTTATCCAATTCTAAAATGATTCTCAAGCTAAATAAATTTATGCAAACTTAACATCATCTTTCACCAGCCTTTCTCCTGTTTTTCTTGTTTGGTTGTTTTGGGTTTTTTTTCTTTTTCATTCAGTGGCTTATGGTTTGGGGGGGTTTTGTGGGTATTTTTGTGAGCACCTAGCATTTTTAAATTTGATAAATTCCACATCAAGTTTCCTGTATATTTGTCACTCTTACCTGGGTAGTCAGTGAAATTTTCTCCTACTCCATTTTGATGGACAAGGTAATCCACTTTGTAGTCTAACCCTTATATCAAAGTGACAGAAGATTCTGCAGTTTAACACCTGGAGAAATTTTCATTACTTCTACAAGATTTAGATAACACTTCCATTAACAATTCTTAGATCAATGCTTCAAAACATACAGTTCTAAAACTTGCCTTTGGGCTCCTTTGTGTATTTTTAAAGACAAACATTTCAGGTGAATAAATGTAATGTGAACAAGACCTCACCTTTTAGAGAAAGAACTTTTGATGTCTAAACAAGATGTTTTTTAATGATGCAGCAATAACAATCTTCATGTTGTTCATTATACAGAAGGTATTTATTTTGTATTCAGGTGAAATTATTTTATTTCTGAACATCCCCCCCACCCAGACAAAAAAACCTACATAGGAAAAATGTCACTTATTGTTAAAAAAAATGCAGAAGTTCTTTTTGCAGTTTCACTTCATACAAGTGATTGGTAAAATGCTTTTTCATTGTTTAAAAGACATGGCTAGAAAAGAAATTATATTTTAAATATAATGTGACACACCTTGTTGAGGTGCCAAAGCCAAGAAAAATAAACTGAGATTAAATATCTGAGTCTTTCCTAGTGGACTTCAAGATTTCTCTGAGGTGTGGGAATTGTTACAGGGCAAGAGAGAGGGATTGGAGGTTCTGATTTTCAAGAAGGTAACACTCCCAAAGGAGACAAAAGAGTTAAAACACAGTACAGCCTTATATTTGCTTACCTACCACTCTTCTCAACACTGTTTTGTAGCAATCCTCAACAAATATCATATATGACACTAGGGAAGAGTACAGTAATACACATTCTTTCATTAAATTACATGTCTCAATTAATATAAATATATTACAGAATGGGTATTACTGTAAATCTGACTTAGGGAAGAAGGTGTGAAGGTGGAGACAGGAAAAGGGTAGAACAAGGTACCAGTCATCCAACTATTCCCTTTTCAGAAAAATGTGTTAACTGCATTGTGCTACGTTATTCTCTGTCTTCAGATGTCTGACTTTTTTCATTAAGTGTGCGTGTAATGAGTCCTCATATGCTCAATAAAATGTTTATCTGTCCTGAGCAGAGAATTGATAAACACTCCAACTAACAAATCCCACCTAGTTTTGTTTATTGTTTTATTATAGAACAGAATATACTGTCGCAGAAAAAAATCAGATGCTAGACATCTTCAGTGATTTAACAAATTTTGCCCCAGGCCATCATGCCTAATACGCTGATAAACTATTTATAGCTCATTTATGTAATTATCTGGAGGCAACACGTGGGTTGCTAAACTTTCAGTGTGAGGAGAGAAGGAAAGGTTAACTGACACAGTTATGTCAGCCTGCTCCAGATAAAGTGTAGTTGTGAGAAGCATCCAATTGTGTAACTTGTTGCAAATACTAAATAATTAGGTTGATTCTGCTCAGTTCCCAGATGAGACGATCTGGAATCTCAAGTCCAAAAATCACTGCTTATACTGACTTCTAGTACTGACAGCAGTATTAGCAGACAGATGAAAACTGCCTGTGTTTGGTATGAAAGCAGCACTAATATCTCCTGCTATTCACCGGAACAGCTTCTTGACAGGAAATTTTGCATTCTTCCTTGGCTCACCCTTGGTTGACACAGGGATGACGACGGCATTCAAACATGACTGTTTTGCATCATTGTAGGTTTTGCACCTTTCAGTGTAAACTGATTACAGCTAAACCATTAATTTCAGCAATGTCTTCCTAACATGGAACATCCCCAGTAAGCCGCAGTATTGAAATTTTCTGAAAAGTGAATATGACAAAAGACACCAAAAGGTCCTTGATTTTCTGTACTGGAACACCAACTAGCACATAGCAGCTTTTGAATGAAAAATCTGAATTGCTAAAGTGTAACCCTGGAACAAAAGGACTGCACTACAGCCTGCACGACATATTGTTGCATGGTGGGACTCTGCCTTCACTTGGTTCAGTAAGTCTTAGTGTTACGGAACTGTTTGAATATTGCTTCTGGGCTTCTCCCTTACCTCAGAAGTTGTTGTCCATTTTCTCCTGGGAAAAATCTTTCTACCTCTGAGGTCTACCTATCTGCCTTCCCCCTGCTCTTTACTGAAGCCTTTCAGTCTATTTGTATTACAGTCTCTATCTTGCAGTCTTTCTCATTCTTTGTAGAGAGCAAAATAAAGTTAGCAGAAATCAGGTTTCTGCTTCAACATGTTCAGTTGTTTTTGTGACGAGACGTACCTTCCCTCTGGAAGAGCTCCACCTGGCTCATGCAGCAAACAGAATGAGGCAAAAAGGCAATCCTTTCACAGCTCTGTCCTCTCATAGGACACACAGTACCCACATATCATGCCACAGGCTGGTGTGGTATCACTTTTGTTTACTATTTAATCTTCACAATTTGAATACATGCCCTTTTCTTGTATCATCTTCCTCTCTAGCTGAAAACTACTCTCTTCTGTCACACAGAAATGAAGAATATTTTACTTTCAAACCTGAGAGATGGGACTTATTAATTAATTTAAAAATTAGAGTGGTGTGTGTTGCCTTTGAGCAGGTTGCAGCAGGAGTACATTGAGGCTGTAGGTACACCAGTAATAGAGAAACTTTTAGGTTTGGTACACATTCTCTCAGAGAAATTGTAAGCTATTCTCTTCAACCACCATGTGTGTGACTTCCCCACTGGAAATTTAATATAAATAAGTAAATAAATACCATCACTTAAATATTAGGCCTTTTCTGTGGGGACTGAAAAGCCTGCCTACAAAAAGTAACTCTGAAGTAGAATGTAGGAACCACCACCACCTTTGATTTTGTTTAGTAACCTAATGACATACAACTAAACAGATTATGCAGTGTGTTATAAAAAGAGCTAATACTGCCTTAGAATCCCTTGAGTATTTTTTAAGGAACACAAAGTAAAATAATGCTGTTGCAAAGCCCCAAGCATACTATATCCTGAGTCTGACACTGCTTTAATAATGTATAACACAAACATGGTTTTGGTCCAGCAGGATCAATGGGGGGAGGTATTTTATTAAGTGAGAAAAAGAAGATCTAGAGGAAAGTCAGAGTGAAAAAAGAAAAGCTATTGCAAAATGCATGTTTTCTAAATTAGGATATGTCCAAACTATAATTTTCCCTGGATTTCTCAAACCCTAAATCAACTTAGCTCAAGGTTTGCACTTTATGCAATGCTTTTGGCTTCACTGTCTTAAAAAGAAAATAAAAATAACAACTCGTGGTTTCTTCAAGAAGGGTCAGGGAGTTTTATTACTTATTGAAATGTAGTAAAGGCTGGATTCTGTACATTCACTTATCCTTGAAAATTCTTCCTTCTCCTTCATGTACTAGCAATATGTCAGTAACCATTTTAAGGAATCAGTTTTAAAAACTGCATGTTAAGATCTCATATAACCTGCAACCAAGGGATATATCATTTACCTCTTCCTTATGGTATACCTAACTGCTACCCAGATGCTCTGTAACTTGTTAATATCCTTTATCTTCCTTAACTGAAGACTTAACATCCTTGATCCCAAAGCAAATATGGCTTCCTTTCGTCACTGAAACATGACACAGTATAAGAATCCTACACAGGTTGTTTTCTAGAATTGCTTAAGCATTTCCATTTTAAGATCCCACTCTTTTGGTTTGCCATTGTGAAGGGGATTACTTATGAACAAATCTGTTATAAACAGTGTTTTAAAACTGTTTGTGGAGCTGAGCCCAAGTTCCGTCATTGTTGTGACAGAGCAGCACTGAAGTCAGTGCTGTGTCACTTCCACCTGCTGCAGATACACTCTCGAGCTGACAAGTTCCGTATCTTCAAGCTGAATTTATACATGATGTATGTCAGGTGCAGTGCACTTTAGCTTCTTCCAGAAACAAAGCTGCAGGAAGGAGAAATGGTGATGCTTATTTAAAAAGAGTGAGCACATAAGAGAAAGAAAAGAAACAGGGAAATACAAGATTCAAATATAATTTGGACCTTTTAAAGTAAAGGGAAAAAAATGCATTGCACATATCTATCTCTATCCTCATGTACTATGTGGTCAAATGCACAAGCTGGATGCGTTAAAATAGGGACATGGGGGGATTCTTTTAAAATTTGAGCCTGATATGGTCTCTCAAACCTTCAAACTCTGAAGATTTTACAAAGGCAGATCTGCTCTTGGTCCAATAATGACATTCTATAAAAAAACTACAAAATATTATCTGACACATCATTAGTTTGCTTCACTAGCTTCCCTGGAAATCACTTAGCAACAGAACTCCCAAAACACACACATGCATGTCATTAAATAAAGAGAGATGGCTTTCAGCTCTAAGAAGGTCATCAAAATCATAATTAAAGTAAAATGCATTACTATGTTGAGCTCATTTGTAATTAAAAAACAGATTTATGGAAGATGTAGCTATTCATCTCAAACATATTTATTTTATAACTCTCTTCCCATTCTCATTTATCTCAAACAATGTTGGGAAACAAAGAAGCATTAAAGAGTAAAGTAAGTAAGCAAGCAGGAGGAAAAGTGCTAGATGGAGAAATCTCGATATTAACATTGTTTCATTCAAAGAAATAAAAACAAAACCTTACAGTGGCATCAAAGATATACTGCAAGCTAATAAGGAACATTTCTAATTGCACATTTGAAAGCCGTCAGTCTCAAAAGGAGCTTGTTATGTTTACATAACAATGAAAAAAACTGCATTAAAAAGAAGAGAGCTCTATTTGGAAACAAACTCTGGATTAATAAAGATAAAATGGATTAAGAATTTGGGAAGTTGGCTTGGTTTTACTACCTCCACTCTCCCAATTCTACCTGTGAACACATTATCGAATATATGCAAGTTCAAGTCTCCCATCTAGTAAGAAAAAAATGGGTTTTTTTCACTGTGTTTCAATGCTTTCAATTTTACACTCTAACCTCTGAAAGCAGTGCCTTTTCTAAGTTAACTATACTGAATGTTTAAAAACAAAAAGCTGACATTCATCCTCTGAACTTTTGATAGCCTAATAATTTGTTTTACATTCAGGAAACAGAAGTAGTTTTGTTTGCTTTCCACGGTACCTGATGGAATGCATGACCTGAGCCAGATCCCATCAGCTGAAAGTCAGCAGTAAATTTCTGTTAACTTTGGTGATAGGTCTAACCCAGTGAATATGATTTTCTGCCATTGCTAGCAGACGGCCACAGGTCTCAGGTCTCATCCAGGCTGGCATAGCCAGAGCAGGATTTAGCTTGTTACAACAATTGCGTGGTGAAATCACTCCAGATGTGGTACCTTAAAAGTACCTTGTGCAGCAATAGTCCCACGGGCCTGGGGAATCAGTGCATGGGAAACAGGAGCTCTTTCTGTCAGAAAGAGTTGAGGATCAGTGGAAATGAAAATGTTCTGAGAAAGCTTGTAGAAACTGAGACCAAAAGGAAAGAACATTATGCTCCTTCCTCCAAAGTCCTCAGGTTGCTGATGACTTACTGTCACTAGTGTGGCAGCTGATAAAGGCTCAGCTCTTGGCCTTAGGATTCAGAAGGACATTGGAAAGGTGAATGTTGCAACAGAGAAAAGAGTGGGATAGAAGTTGTTTCTAAGGAAATTTTAACTATTATTAATTACATTTTTTCTGTACTATTTTGGACTAATAGACTGTAAAAACATTACTGTAACTAAAAATAAATTCTTATTTCCCTGTTTGATACATTCTTTTTTGCCCAGAGCAAGATTTTGATTTAAATCATTATTATCTACTGAATTCTACATTACATTAGTTTGGTTGTATGTATAAAATCATGTAAAATTTAAACTCAGATTTATGCAAAAGGGCTTAGAAGTAGTCAGGCATTCATTCCAAGAAAATCCTTTTATTTTATTGCAATTATTTCACAGTATATTGGCCAAATACCTATATTTTTTTTCTCTGTCAAAGTTATCTCCATCTGTCAGCATTGCTGTACCTGATAAGGATACACAGATTAACTCAGTAAAACCAAAGAGGTGAGCACTTACTAGCTCTTTGGATGAAACACCTGTAGTCATGTAAACCTTCTCTCAACTTCTAAATCACACTATGGCTCCAGTTAACTGGTTCACTAAGGTAATATGATTAAACTGGTGTAATAGAATTGTCTCTCAGATGATGTATCTGCATTTTAAGTATATATTATGGAAGTGTGACCTTCATTTTTCCTTAGAAAACTCCTTGCTTTACTCCTTCTATTTACAAATTCATAGTTTTACTTCATTTGGATCAACTGCTTGACAAGCAGGTGTCATTAATTGATCTTGATCATTAATATTTACTGTGATGTGTCTCTCCAGTTTTTCTGAGATCCTGAGCAGTGCAGAGAACACTAAGAGTAGCCAAGCTGTTTATATCTAAGGAATCACTCTGGAACAGTAGGATTTGTACAGTACAAATATTATTTTGCTGAAGCAAGAAAGAATTGAATTAATGCAGAAGCTACATTATCTTTGATTTAACATTTTTTTATGTTTTTTTGCATGTAGAATCAGCCCGCTAATGCTGTGGTGAGATCAATAGGTTTGGGCTGCTTTGAATTTTTGCAACTTTCATGATGTAGTTGAAGCTGTTTATTACCTACACTACAGTCTCTAGACTGTAGGAAAAAATCTAATGTCTCTCTTGGATACTTGTTCACCTTCCTTGTTGGTTTGAAAGAATTTTTTTAGATGTAGGGCCATTAATAAACAGTCTTCGTTTCAGAGAAATGTTTTGGACACTCACTATTAGAATTATTTGAAGTAGATACAAACTAGAGAACTATAATACTTTTGTGATTGCAGAACAGTCACGCTTATAATTTTCTGGGCTGACAAATATAGCTGTGAATGATGGCATCTACTGCATAATATTTTGTATCAATGTCACAATTAATCAACAACACAAGTAAACTACACCAATATTAAGGAACTACTGTAATACTAATTTAATCAGATTATGATTACATTCTAAATTATTATGAATTATTATTAGCATGGATAATTTATGGCACTTTTAATTGCCCATTTTTTTTTCCAAAGTAGCGAATTTGGGAAGAGATCTCGTCCAAATGAAATTATTCAAAAAGCAGAAATGTTTCTGTGCCAAAAGACCGTGTTTTAAAAGATGGTAATATTTCTATCATTTATTCTGTGATTTTTAAAAAATAATAGTTGCATTATTTAAAGCTTTCTATTATTACTATAATTTCCCTAACATCATTCTTCAGACTTCTGTTTCATCTTAGTTGAAACCTGCACTTAATCCATAAGGGTTATGATTCAAGATATCAATTGTGTGATAAATATTATTGATTTCACAAATATCCTCTCAAATGTCATTCGTATTATGTGGAACACAAGAAGGGAAAATAATCAAGCATCTACTTAAAGAAAAGCTTTACATACCAGTTTTTGTAGAAAAATGTGAACTACCACCTTCTGTTCTTAAATGCAGGGTAAAAGTATTAAAGTTCACATATTTTGTGCAACTTCTATTGCATTGTATTTAGTACACAGTGTTCTGTGTACTAAAAATAAAAGGAGTCATTTTTAGAACCTATTAAAATTGCAGTTCTAGTCTATAAAGGAACTAGTAAAAATAGCATCAGAGGAATAAATTTTAAATGCGTCTAGTAAATCTGAGCTGGAAATCAAAGTTTAAAAGAGGGAGAAAGGGAAGAATCTGTTCAATTGACAGGCATATTTGTCTTCAGAAATGAATTTACATTCTCAGGGAAGTATCAGATGTTGTTTAGATTTTCAATTTTCGTTTCCAAGGATTATTATCCACTCCTTCAACTGACAGTCATCACCTGTCATCCTTTAAATCAACTCTTCTCTTCCAAAGAGACTTGCAGCTTCAGACCAGCCACTTGAATGCAGAGTGCCTGGCACAAAGTCTATCTACCATTAAACTTCCATCATAATTTCTTCTAGCTCAGACTATCCACCTTGCTACTAGCCACCCAAACTCCATTTTTAGCCGTGATTAGATATGTGTCAAGAGGACATAAATGAAAGCATCAGAAGTCAAAAAATGGAAATGCTATACATAAGTCTAGGGATTTATATGGTGTTGCTCAAAGTCAGTCTAATTAATTACTTGTGTTTCATAAAACCTTTTTGCTTAACACACAGACACACACAGAGATACACATTAATGTCCATTGGTCTTGACTGGCTTTGCTTAATCTCAGTCATGCCTTCTTTAAATTCAACATGAAGACTGGGAAGTTATGAGCTACTGAAAGGCTTCAAGTTTCACACGGATGTCACATTGCTAAGAAGCTTTATATATGTGAATCTATCAGTCATTTTGGTGTTATAAACATGTGCCTTTTATTAGGACTCAGAGATTGATGCACTTGCAGCATGTCTTAATCAACTTTTGTAAAACAGCTAAGCACAAGAAGTTGACAAAATTAAGAGTGTTCTTTGAGTGGAAATAACTAACAGTGTGTCTGTAATTACATACAGATTTTCAATCTTCCTGAATTTATCCCGATGAGGAATATCTCTAAGGAGGATTTTTAATTTCTTTGGGAAAAAAGGACTCACCTGAAAAACAAGTGTTAAGTGTTTTCTCTTGTAAATATTGTCCTCAAGTGCTTAAACTGCATCTTGATAATGTTTCCCAATAAAGTGTTCTCCTAAATATATTAAACTTCTCTGAAACATCTTCATATCCAATTACACCTCTCTTATCTATGTTGACTGGGCATGATAAACAGCCCGTTGAAGGAAAATGGCCTTTTCAAGGAGGTAAACAACACCTAAAAATTAACTTCAGGTGGTGCTTGGGTGACATTTGTATATAGTGTGTCAGGCTGTTTCTTCTCCTGCCTCCGTGCTTTCTAGAGCACAGCATTCAAAATAACAAAAACCCAACGTCAGTGCTTTTTAACTGAAGACTGTTCACAAGTATGAAAATAGATGTTCAGTTGGTGCCCCAGTTTTCTGTAGGGAACACAGCTGATAAATCCTGCTGGAACATATCGATTTGTTCAAAGGGCCTCATGGGCTGTGGGTAACTAATCTGCAATGGAAGCAGTAACTACAAACTATTAGATTTCACATAGGAAATTATTGAAGAAGTAAAGTTAAAGGCAGAGTTAGGAGAGGGGCTCCTCAGGTAGCGCCCTCAGGGACCTGAAGATTGTTAAAGCCAAATTACCATGACCATTTGAAAGAAAAGCTTAATCTAACAGGGTGGTATCCAATTGCACCTTCCACATTAGTGAATTTGACAGAAACATAAAATCATTACTTCTTGGAATTAGATAAAGGTGGAGTGATGATGGAACAACTGCTCAGCCTAAAGGAGAGAAGGCCCCATGGGGATTTTATCAGTGTACGTAAATACCTGAAGGGAGGGTGGAAGGATGGTGCCAGTGTCTTTTCAGTGGTGCCCAGAGACCAGCAAAAATTATCTATCTTCTTGTATAAATAATAGCCCATAAATCATTCCCAAAATTTCTGAGAGTATCTTTCTTGATGTCCTAGTGAAAACAGACTTTTCACCTACTGCTAGGTTCAGTTGTGAACTATCATATGATTACATGAGACAAATGAAGGGATGTTTAAATAAAGTCTTATTCTTCATAGCAAAATGAGCTCTTAAACACCGTGAGATTTTTGTTCACCTTCATGCTTCCCACACAGTTCCTACTCTTTCTAAAAATGTAACTGATGTTTAGATTCTCACATGCAAAGTTCTGGTTGCTTCTTTCAGCCTTTTTATTAGGATAACATAGAAAAGAAGTACTATTAGTTCATAAAGAATGCTACCAGAAAACTATAATTGTATACACACATGTATATGAGGATATAAGACAATAATAACGTTGCGAAAGCGAGCTCAAAGATAGAAGCAATCTGTTAGAGCATTTGATACCATCTCATGAAATTTTCTGTGACAGATTAAGCCAACTGCCTGTGGATAGAAACACTATCTGAACTGAAAGCTGCTTGAAACAGTGGTGATTCATTAACAGTGGTGATTAATTAACAGTTGACTGAGTTAGGAGGGCTGGAGGCCTTCAAGCTGCCAGTGAAGTTCGATAAAGATGAAATGCAGGCCAAAGTTCTTGACAATGGACTTGTTTTAGGCTATGAAATTATTAAAATCTGAGATAGAGAATGCAAATATAAAGTAGGAAACAAAAGAGGAACTCAATAATCTGAAATATATAATTCAACTTCCAGTGCTGTTGTTGTTGCAGTTTCATTTGCACTCCAGAATAAACTCACATTTTATATAGATTTGGAATTAAGGTACTAAGCAAACTTTAATAAATATAAAAACTAAATGGACAGTCTGAAGCAAGAAGGAAAACAGGAACAGCCTTTTTTGCACATAGGATACGCCAAGGAATGTAGCAAGGTGGGTAAGGGCAGAATGTATGGTTACCACCTGGACTATTTCACCAGGTGAGGATAAGACAGTCTTCACTGTCATTCTCCTGCATAAACAAGTGCAGGTTTAGCAACAAATCAACAACTTTTTCCATCTCTGCAGAACGTGACTCCCAGTGTCATTCATACACTGCTGCACTGAAATAGACCACACATAAAATGTCTGTGCTGCAGATATTTATTTTTTTTAATTGTCCTTTATGTCTGATGACAGAAATACAAGTTTCAAATTATTCTTTGGATTTAGTTCTTTCTCTCCAGGTCACTGTCTTTTGAGATAATGCTTTAAAAACACCATATCATGTTGTATTTCTGTATGACTGCTACTGGCTTTTTGTGTTTCTTGACCAACCCCTCCTTTCTTACGTTCAACATGCATTAAACATAATAAAAAATCAGGTGTCAGATTCAAGGAGTTGTTACAGCAGCACTTATACTTGAACTTGTTATGTGTGATACATACCAAGTACAGGGAGAACAGACTTGCTGCATAGTAATTTTTAGATGATTCCTTAAAAAAATCCTGTTCATGTGGCCCAAATACAGTCATGATAAAATAGATGTCTAAGAACACATTAGCAGAGTGTCGGGATATTACATTTAAAATGTCATTGTCTTCAATCACTTTAAAAAAATGTTTAGGCATTCTAAATAACAGGCCTGACTAATGGTGCCATCAAAAGAAGTTTCTGCATTTTCTGTTCAGAACGCTGACTTCTTACAAGACTGCCAGCTAAAATATATTTCAAACAAGTGATGGGTCCAACTGCACACCTTAGAGGAAAGCTTTATTGTGGGTGTGCCAGACTTTCTGCGATCGTTAACTTGCTTTTGCTTGGTAGCAGGGTAGAATTCATAACAACTGGGGTGGAGACAGGGAGTTTCCTGGATAACTCATCTGTGCAGTGGGTATTTGGCCTTTTTTATTTAAAGGCAAGTAACTGCAAATTCCTTTTCAACAAGAGTAGAGCCCCAGTTGATCTCAAATTTTTATTACAAAGGTTTCCAGAGTTTTAAAGTCTACCATCCCTGATCCTTCAACACCTTTACCAAGGTGGACTGAAAACTAATGAAGCCACCCAAGGTCCATCAGGATTTGGATTTTAAATTAGATATTTTCTGTTGCTACCCATTGTCAGCATTGTACTTGGAGGAGAAATTCATTACGGAGGGGCAATTTCAGTTTTTTCTCTTAGCAACAAATTTTGTGTAAGATCACAGTTGATGGCATTCAAAATCCAAGCCTCCAGTCACATCTCCTGAAATTCAACCAGATTACATCATTTCATGGCCCTTGCCTTCATTTTGACACACAAGTCTTACTGTATGTTTTCTTAGTATATTTAATCCCACAGCAACTTTTACTCCAAACTTTTTTTTATTAAATTTTAATTTGCTGCTGCTTAAACTCACTCCTATTTCACTCATCAGAATTTACATCCTTTTTGCTCTGTTTTAAAGATGAATATATGGATTTGTAATAGCTTTCTTATTCTGCTGATATGGGATTCCAGCTTTTTATGGTCCTGCTAAAGTCTGTTACTACAGGTGGCATAAATATTCTCTGTCTTTCAAAGATGGGATCTTGAAACCATCTCCACACTTTTCCAGTTTAGGCAAGGCATTTCAGGATCACCTCATGATATTGAGACATTGACAATAAAATGTGTACTGAAATCCAGTGGATATTGAGATTATAAAATTTGTCGTCACGAGATGTTACAGCTATCTGAAGTACAAGTAGACTCAAAAGGCAAGTATATTGATTTATAGAACAGGCCTGTAGAAAAGGTCAATACTTACCAGTTTTAACCTTCAAGCATTTCTAATTTCACTCCTGCTTTCTTTCCATTGAGCATTATTTCAATTCTTTGAAATAGCTGAAGTGAAATAAAGTGTCTATATAAACTATATAAATTAAGAGGACCTTGAAAAATATCACCTGTACTTCATATTGTTAGGCTGTCAACCATGTCAGGTTTCCTGAATTAGTCATGTAACAAATGTGATTGTGTGTACCATACCATACAGTTTTATTATTCTTTGGCTCTTGTTGGCAATATTTGTTCCAGCAGTTGCAACAGAGGTCAGGACAGTGACAAACAGGAAAGTGGAAATCTGCACATAAATGGACTAAGACTTTACAAGGATCCGTCAAGCATGAAACAGCATTTGAGAGAGAAAAATAAGTATTTCCTGCAGGGGATATGTTCCTTCATACTGAAGTAGGAACTGTCATGTCGTGAAATAAAGTCTATAAATATGCCCTTTTTTGCATATTTTCAGTGTGGAAAATAAGCTCCAGGACAGTCCCTCCTGTGATTTCTCCTTATGTGGTGCCAGTAGGCAGAGTGGAATACTTGACTGCTGGGTTGCATATGTACCATAAAATTGTCGTGTTGTCAGCTAATGAGTTACAGACATTCAAGTCTTAGCCTATGCCTTTTGTATCATAATATAATTGTACTTGAACATAGGGAGTTTGTATGTCAATGGAAGATAAGAAGAGCTAAGTATGAAGAGTTTGTATTAACTCACCGAAACGTATGTAGAAGTAAAATAAGTACAGAATAGGTATATAGAAGTCATATTTCTCTATGTGCTTTAAGTTCTATAATCTAAATCAATACTACAAGGACAAACCTTGAAGCAGCACCAAAGGACCCGAGTTTGGGACACGAATGTTGGCCAACATTTGCTACAAACCTGGTAGGAATAGTTCCTGTGTTAGTTAATATATCCAATTAGGGAGCACTGACCCTTGAACACAACCTTCATCAATTATACAAAGGTGTAAAAATTAAAAAGGAATGTGCTTTTCCCCTTTCTTTCAATACTAATGCCTATTTAAAGTTACTTAAGGACTCAGAAACATTAAGGAGCCTTTAGCCCGCTTGGTTACAGAAAAAAATCACCAGACACATCAATATCACATGACAAAACTGTTTCGTTTATTTGGTGCTAAGCACAGAGTAAGTCTCATAGCAATCCAATCAGATCTACATTTGGGTAAGTATCCTAAGCAGTCCTTTTTCAGAAACTTCTGCAGTCTTTGAGCTAGAGCATTCATTTGTCCAAACATTTGATAATTGCATTTGTGGGGGGAGAGTAGGGGGGAAATGGAAAAAGCCGAAAAGGTATGAAGATTGAATTCAAAGAAGCTATTCTTGTTGAAGAAGGCTAGTGCATACTGGTATGCTAATAGAAGTTTTTTCTTGCTGAAATAACTCTGAGGCTAATGGGAAAAAAATCAGTCTCTGAGAGAACAAGGGTATCATCTTTCCCAAGTACTTACTTCAAGACAAATCTTAAAAAAAAAAGAGAAAAAGAAAGAACCAGTTCTTCCAACAGAGGGAGTAGCCCACATCTAGAAGAACTGGAGTAAAATCTCAGTTGTGTGGAACCCAAAGTTGAAGATCCTACTGGCTTCACTGGAACCACCATTTAATCCATGGAGTGCTTCACAACATTCTTTTTTGCCACATTTAGAGCTAACACTCACAAGGTCCTGACACCACCTGAAGATGTGCACATATCATTTGCATCATCTTAAGCAAGAACAGTATGGGTATCTGAGATGTCAGTGCAGGTCTCTATGTGTGGGATTAAAAAGAAAAGCTTAGGTTACAACCCTGAGCCTGAGAGATTTTCTTTTATTTGCTTTCACATTCATGAGCTGATCAAATCTACCACAGCCAACATGGGAAATTTCATGAGCTTCTTTGCAGGCAAAATGTATTTTGCTATCTTTAATGTAATTCTCAGCTGCAACAAAAAATTGGTGATATGAAGCCTGGAAAGAGAACTTAGTAAAGGCAGCCAAGGACTCCTTCCTGTGGAGACTGTTCTCTTATGTCTTTCCCATAAAAATAATTCTCAGTTCATGATTGGAGGAGGGAAAACGATATAATTTTTATGTGATATAGTAAGTGCTTATTTGGTTAATTTATTTTTTAAATAAAATTAATAATTTACAACCAGTACATACTCATTTCTCTTAAACTTGTGTAAATAATCAGAAGGCAATTTTTAAAAAGTGCTCTTTGATGATGCACATTGTTATATACAATACTTGTCATTTCAGTTTGCAAATGATAAAATATTCAAACACTTTCTCACTGCGGTCATGTAGATGTTTTATGTGTCAGTGAGACAGGAGTTTTATTTTTGACTGGATCTCTAAAAGAAGGATGAGCCTAAGAAATTCAATCTATTCAATTTGTTTTTCATCCTTAGCCCTGAAAAGAGGAGGAAAAAAAACCCAACAAATAAATATAAGGAAAATGTACTAATCATGTACTTATGAAACGAATATACAAAAGACTCCTTAAAGTATAATGCTGATGTTTGTTTTTCAGGTAAGTTATGAGTTTGAGGGAATTGTCCTTTGTATATGACAGGCAATATAAATTTTTCAATACAATTTTAAGATGATCACCACTAACTATCATCTACATTCTCCCATTTGGACAAAAAAGAAAATGAAAAATGAGATGTTCTGTAAAAGGTCTGTTATCAGGTTATTAAGCAGTCACAACCTGGTAGCTGATTGATAAAGGTAACTATTGAATTGTTTTGACCCCAACTACTTCAGTGGAAAAATGAGTTGCAGTTCATGTATTTGCATATGTGATAAGTTGGGATAATGTGTTTCCTTGCACATGAAATGAGTTATGATAAGGAAAGAGATACATGTTTGAAAAATTGCAGGGACACATATATCTCTGGAACAGCTATAAGATGAATGATGATGGTTAACTTCAGGTCCCTATTTTGTTTTTTCAACAAAGACTGGCCTTTTGGAGATGTTGGGTAGAATATATGATATATTTTTATGTGTATATGTGTGTCTCTCACTCTTTGTGTTAACATCTGAACCTCTGTTAACCAATATTTGAATGCTCTTTGCTGAGCTGGCATTGAAGCTTTTTTGAATGTTGTAACATTTTATTTATTTTTAAACAGAGGAAATACTTTTTCCCAACAACTAGACTACCTCCCATTCTGAGTACCTTTCCAGCCCCTTCTAACCTTTTCCTGGTGCTTGGGAACTCTATCAGTTCTCTAAACTTTTCTCTTGTGGCACATTCACTTCATCATACCCATGTTATATGTCTTGCCTGCACAGAGAAAATCTTGATGCAACTGCAACAGATAAATCGTACACTATAACAAAAGGACCTTTGGGTACTGTAGTTTATACAGGTTCATGAAAGGAAGCAAACTAAACCAACAAGAGCATGTTTAGAATTGTGTAACTATCCTGTATCATAGAAAAACAATTTGGAGAACATTAAGAACTGATCTGCCAGAACAATTTTTTTTTTTTTTAACCTTACTATATTTGTACCTAATCCAATGAAATGTTGCATGTATTTTTGGGAAGCATATATAAATTTCTATGTTAATTATTCAGGAATTCGATGGTATAGCATTCTTTGGTGCATCAGGTGCCTGGACAGGAAGTTGAGTACTTGTGTGCTATTAATGAAGCGAAATTTGAATTAGGTTTAGCTAAGGAACTGTTTTTTCCAGTCTTCTACTGCACCTATGGCTTAACATACAGACAATAATTTACAATTTAAGCATCATAGTTTTCAAAGTATCTACTTTTAGAAAAAAGAAAATAAGGAAATAACATATGAGTATCAGGGAAAGATGAGTGAAAATCAGTACACAAAACAAAACAAAAAATACTTTCAGTTTGCCTTAGCTTGATTTTATTTCTCCTTGATCTAATTTTTTAAAAAAATAGAATTTTAAAGCAAAAAGTTTTGCTTTTATTCACTGCTTTCCGTGTCAGAGCATGTAATATATGGACTCAGTTGTCCAGTTCTTCACAAATTAAGAAGTTCTTGTAAAATGATGTTTTGTATCACAGTTGGAGAAAAAGAGTTTGCAGGAAAGCCTCTTGAAGTCTAACACATGGAATAAGATGGGCACTATGCAACATGCACAAAATTTAGGTTTCTTTATGTGTTTCATTACAAGTGGAAGAAGGATTGCATAACCCACGAAGCAGCTACTGTGCAGCTCATATATCTACCAAAGTCCAATTACTGAATGCAGAAAATTGAATACACAAATGCACACTGGAAATACAGCCTTAAGCACAAAACCCCCCATCAGGCCGTAAGCCCTATTTAACATTCATGTCCTCCATAGTTCACACAGGGCCATATCCTAAAGTTCTTACATGGCAAATTTCTCATCACCTAGAAGTCAACAAGAGTTTTGCCAATTTGTTTAGTAGGGAATAGATTCCTTGGCAGATTAGAAATGTATCTGCCTACTGTGAAAAACACTTCATTACTTGTAACTGTTTCTTTTTTCCATTATTTATTCCTCTTTATGGAATATATTCTCTGATAAATACTATATCTTCTTTTGCTGCCATGTGCTATGCATGAAGCATAAAAAAATGCAACCCGAACCTGAAAGCAGGATATACAAAGTTAAAGAAACTTCTGTTCTGTAACCTCATTGAGTGAAGCCAAAAGAAAACTAGAGGTGAAGGATTTCTTCAATTCTAGAAAGACCAGCTCAGCATACCTATTTCAGTCTAAACCAGGAATGTCAGAGAGGTAAGACTTTAAACAGTGATTTATTCTTGCCTTTGACACATGAAGTACAAGACTATATTGGGAAATAAAAAAACTTATGAGGTTCTGAGGGTTGCACTGAATGACACCTTGTTTACAGGGAGCTGAACAGAATACAGTTTTTCCAAGCTCTAGATATGATGGAAAACTTTTAGAAGGTAGAATTGCATTTTTCTGACTTGTTTTGTGTATGTTTTTTGAATATATTTGCATTTCCGTCTGATTTAGACACATTTGTGCAAGATCCTTAGTGTACCGGTAGCTGTTGGAGAGTTTCTTTAAGTATCTGCTTGTTTAAAATTTGTATCTGTTAAATTAAACCTTTAAACACATGTTGAAAGGGCCTGTAGCCTCACAGGTTCTACACATTTTGAGTTTGTACCGTCCGAATTATTTTTGCCCATATTTACTGAGGGCCTGTAAGCAAGACCAAAATGAATGTACAACCTGCTCTACATCCTTGTCTCCTCTCCTAGAATATCCAGTGCAGAAAAAGGTAACTTGATGAATGTATAAATCCAAACTGTGGAAAAGGTATTTAACCCAGATAACATATGCAATGGAACTGATACTTAAAAGCCAGCTTATGAGTTTCCTAATTTAAGTACAAACTAACACTTTGAAGATGCTATATCAATCCATCTTGTACAAACTTGGGATTCTGTGACTGCCCTTGTGCAGTATTTCTCATTTGTACTACTGCAAATCCAGGCTGATTTCCTGGTTGGTTGAAAAGCCAAGGAACTGTATCTCTGCTTAGGCTCAATGATTTATGGATGATACGGTAGCTCTTTTTCTGTCCACCAACCTAAAGTCACAGCAGCTTACAAGCTGCAGTGTCACTAAGACAGTTGTTATTACTCTTTTTTAAGCCCAGCAGTTGCACTTGCTCTCGATTCTTTAAAACAGTCAATTGTGACAGTAACTATGATGTATACTTTCCCTTTGTACAGGAGACAGAATTCTGCAGCACTGTTCATCTATCTGATTCCCTTGTAGGCTTTTCACCTACTGCTGTAATTTATTTTTCAGAAGAATACCTCTTGAGAGTAAACACGGATATAGGAATATTGTATTGTATATGTGCACTTGTGTGCATGCCCAGTTTTCTCTTCAACTTTGCTCTGTGCCTGAGGCTTTTTCCTCTATTTATTGCATATATCTGCTCTCTTCCATCACACTCCATTCTGTAGGTTAGCCTAATCCAGACACTTTTTAATGACAGTCCATTATGACACTTTATGACACGGGGTAGATTGCCAAATTAAAAAGTAAAGGTTTCAAAAATCCTTATTATCAGGGATATTATATTATCTGATTGCCAATCTTTCTGACTGCTGTGTTTAAACTGTAAGTATATATGAGTTAGAACATTTATTTTCTAGACCTTTCCAGCTTTGTCATGGCATTATTTTTATTGTGACAGTTTGTGAAGAGTGAAAATTTTCAGGGTCATAATGTTGACTCTTTTTGTGGTTTTATGAGCCGGAAACTTTTGTGTGTAACATTACCAGAAATGTAACAGAGAATAAAGGTTGATCTAAGTAAGATCAGAATTATTCAATTTGCATTTGAATGTTTATATGTTTCTCTGCCACCAGACACAGCGTAAGTTTTACAGTAATTTTGCCATATTAAGGTGTTGAACAGATAGGAAAAAAGTGATTATCACAGTTGGAAAGTATCCAGGGAACAAGAATAGATTCTGTTCTCTCTACCTTGCCTTATCCTGGAGAGCAGGAAGGCGTTGCTGATAGAAAGGCAGAAAACCCCTCTCTTCCCCTCTCCTCTAAGTCAATTTGCAGACCTTGGTAGAAGGACTGCCAATTGCTCAGTAAGTCAGGGTAGAAATGGAAAGTCCTGCATATCTGTGGGAAATTCTGTATTGAACTTCTGAGTGATTGCTTAGCTACTATTTCTCTCTCATTCTGAATTTTAGCTTCAATTTCCTCATTTAAGTTTTTCAAATTCATGGTGGTTAGCCTTGGCTAACAGGTTAACTCCCACCGAGCTGCTCACTCACTCCCCTTCCACTGCAAGACAAAATGAGAAAAAGAAAGCTTATGGGTCAAGACGGGAAGAGCACTTGCCAATTGCTACTGTGAGTGAAACAGACTTGATGTAAGAAGAATTAGTGTTAATTTATATTCAATTAAACCAGATGCAGATAGTGAGAAATTAAGACAAACATTAATGTCTCTCCTCCTGCTTCTCCCAGGCTCAAGTACACTCTTCTATTCCTGTATCCTCCCCAGCAGTGCAGGGAGGATGGGGCGCAGGAGGCTCTGTGGTCAGCATGTAATGGTTGCTGCTCCCTCTGCTCCTTCTTCCTTCCATACCTTCCCTCTTCTCCAGCATAACCTCCCTACAGATTGCAGTTCCTTCACGAAATGACCCTGTCCAAGGGCTGCAGTGGGGATATCTGTTGTGTGAACCAGCTCCTTGTCCTTCTTCTCTGACCTTCATGTTCACACTGCTGTTTCTCACTGGTTTCATCCCTTCTCCTCTGTGTCAGGGGCATCCTTTGCCTTTCCTTAGGTACCTTTTCCCAGAGTCACCAGCACCTCGGCTGCAAGGCTCAGCCATGCTCTGCACTGGGTCTCTTGGAACCAACTGCAGCTGATCATGTTCAGCACAGGGCAGCCCTGGTCCCTCCTCACAAAGGGCACTCTGCACCCCCCTGGCCAGCACCTGGGCAGCTGCAGTCTGTACAAAGACTCACTCATCTGCTCTCTGAAAAACCTTCATAATGTGTTTGATATGCAAGCACACTGCATAAATTAAAAAGAAAGCCTACATGTAAACAGTTTGAATCCAAAAATAGAAACCCTGAGTTTTCCTTAGGGAAGCAAGAATTCATGTTTGTAATGTAAGTGCCAGGCTGTACGTAGATCCCAACCCCACCACAGTCCCTGGCAAGGGACTTTGCACCCAAGCTGTGAATTGGTTGCTTGGGGAAGGAAGCTGAGAGAGCTGGGATGCACTCCATCCAGGCCATCTGACCAGGTGATGTGGGAGAGAGGTTCAGTGTGCACAGGTCTTTCCATCCTCTCTTGCAAGGCAGAATATCTTGCTTTTAAAAGCAGGCAGCAACTACGTAAGTATCTGAGGCTTTCCAATGCTGAGGAAGATTTTGACATTTCAGACTTAAGTTCCATTTCTGAAAGGGATTTTTTGGTCTCCTGATTTTTGGCACTTTTGAACCTTTCATCTATTTATCTAGAACAGGTTATAGTTCTTGAGCCAGTGGGAAAATTTATGAGCAGAGTAAAATGATGAGATAACACAAAGGGAAGAGAAGATAAGAATGCAGTACATGTCATGTCATCTCACCCTGTTGAAAATCTAGACGGAAACATAGCCCTTCTCAGTGTCTGGAAAGTGTGTTACATAGACTACTCTGCCCTCCACAGAAGATATCTCCTTTCTCTCTCTGCTCTCCTTCCTGTGGCCCATGAGCCCTGCTCCAAATTAAGAAGAAATCACTGTTGTCCTTCTCCTCCCAACAGCTTCCTTGTTCTTCTTCCATGTTAGCTGTATTAAAAAGGTCATTCTGCCTACAAATGATTCCTTCACAGGATACAATTTGGCAAAGAAAGCATCAGGACATACCTATTATTTAACAACTGCCCTTACCTAGGTTACAAAATGTATAGACTTTGAACCTCCTAATACTTTCAGTTTATAAATCTCTTTTTAGAGATGATGTGGAGAATTTCAGCTTTTTCACAATTGTGTATAACAACAAATACATTTTTTCCAATAACTTCTCTTTTAGAACGTTTTTGTTTTCTTATTTTATATCACAGTGCCCTGAATATTTTTGCTGAAAACATTCGTGAGACACAGCTGAGTTTCAGTCAGCCTTGCAGCTTTTTCATTTCGGTCATGACAAAATATTAGTTTCCAGTGGAACTGACTCATACTCTCAGGTTCCTTTGTAACCTTAAAGTCTAAACTCCAACTTTTTCCCATTTTTTTTGGATGCTTTTACCTCACAAGCAATTCTGTCTTTTCAAAGTAATTCAATGTTTAGTTGCAGCTCTAGTTTTTACCCACATTTTCAGCAGTTTTCTCATAGCAGAGAGTTCCACATTACAGTAAGCCACTCACTCTCTTGCTTTGTTTATAGCTCTCTGCTAAGCTGTACATTATACTCATAAGGAAAACTTTTCTTAGCTTTCCTACAAAATATCACAGAAACATTAATACATTGGGTTTATATGGAATAATTCAGCTAGTCAACCCCTAAAAATATAATTTGGGTGTTTGTAAAGACAGCATGATTCACAGAGAATGGCTTTTAAAATCCATGAAATTCTTTAAATAGCTTGAAGACCTCCTGCAGTTCTTGCTTTGTTTGTGAACTGTATGATACATTGCATTCACTTCAACCAAATTTTTGCTGTTGTTTTAGTCAGCAGATACATAGGGCACAAAAACAATAGCAATTTTTTCTGTCGAATATAATTTACATGAAGACATTGCTTTAAATTTTCTACATGTGCCTTATTATCATCTGCACTTTTTAATTCATGGTGGAATTACAAATAAAACCAGCAGGAATCATAAACAACAAAAAAAAAACCCCAAAAAAAACCAACCTGTTTTTTTGTATTTGTGAAAATAAAAGCTTTTTCTGATAACGAAATTGCTTTAGAGGTATGTGTATTTCATTGTAGCTATTCTAATTTCTTCCTTCTATCACTTCTTTTTTTTTAGTATAATCCTCTCTCTGCAGCGTTTGACTTATAAATCTCCTTTTTGTCTGATTTTCTTCTTACCTTAATCTTACTTTAAACACTTTACCATCTCTAGCTGGTATAAAAGGGCCAAAGAAATGAAGTTATGTCTATGCCACCTGGGAATCTCCCAAGGTATTCTTCCTATTGTTATACAATTGTGAAATCCGAGATTTTTATCTTTTCTCTTTTTATCATAAGTAGTTTCCCTTTCTGCTACATGGACTTAGCACATTTTTTAATATTCTCTACACTACTCTCAATATATCTCATATTCTTCATACTATACCTTTTTAAAGTCCAATATTTTTTGTTCTCCTAGCCTTTTGAATATTCTCTTCACTCCCTAAAATTTGATGCTGTTGCTCTGCAATCACACAAATCAAATCTTCACCAACTTTTGTCTCATTAACCACATATATTTATTTGCTTGGGGATACATCCAAAGACATGTCTAGCCAGCTTGATCGCTCAGCAGATTTTAAAAGAAATAGCTCCATTTTACCTCCAGAAATAACTTTCCATGGTCATTTCACAATTTCTAATCTAGTCTATGCCAGGGTAATTGCAGTCTTCATGACTAATTATGTGCCTCTTTAAGAGAAACTGTTATGGATACAAACTTTTCCTGACCTGTCTCTTTTCACACTGGTTTGCACATTTTTATCTATTCCCTTACAACGTAGTTCGTACCTTTTCTATCATACATTTCCATCCAGACTGCTCCCATTCTGCTAAGCCATTCTGCATGCAGAATATAACTTCTCTGATCTTTCAGATATATTGTCCTTTACTGCATATACTCTCCTGTTACTATGGTGTTTTAATAACTTCTTAGATTTCTGAGCCAGCTCTCGGTTAACCTACAGTAATTAAGTTATTTTTGTCTAAACACATATGGTTTCAGCTCTGCAATCTTCTGTCTTTATATAGTCTCAAAGAATTCATGTAAAACAAAGAGTTTCTCAATTCACTTCTCTGAAGAAAATCTTCTTATCACTTTCACTTCATTATTTTCAACAGTCTGCACTATATTACCTTCATGGTGACATTCTAGAATAATTTGTTCTCCTTTTATTGTAACTGTGAGTCATGAAGTTGTTAGCCCGAGGATGTGCATGTATAGGTTGGGATCACTGTAGCTTCAAGAGACTCATCAGTTTGAAAATCTTACAGAGCAAGGGACTGACAGATGATTAGCGTGATCCTTGACTAGAGACGAGGCATTCAGTATCTGGGAGAGAATTCAAGGAACACAGTCTATATAGAAAAGCAAAACCTACTGTTGTGGGAAAGACTGATGTTAAATTATTCTATAGAATAATCATCTAGAATTAATAGTAGTTTTAGATGAACAGAATCATAAAATAGAATCTTTGAATGGCTTGAGTTAGAAGGGACCTTAAATATCATCTAGATCTAAATCCCCTACCACAGACAGGGGTACTTTCCATTGGACCAGGCTGCCCAGAGCCCCATCCAACATAGCTTTCCCCTTCCAGGACAGGGAATAGTAATTAGAAACCTTAAAACAAAGTGTATTTTAAGTAAAAGGCTTGGGGATTATTTGCTATTCTTGTTTTGTTCTCTAGCTGATGATTACATCCTACCTCCATCCTCACCCGCCTGCACCCACCCCATTCCTTTAGCCTTCTCTTCTTTCAGACAAAAGAAATGAAAGAAAAAAAAGGTACATAATGTCTTTCGGTTTTATCTCATTGTTTCATCAGCTACATTTCTTTTTACAGTTCTTTGCAAAAGTCAGGAATAAAAGTGACATTTCTTACACCAAAAAATAAAATGGTGTGACATCATGCAGACATTACAGGCATGAGAAGATGACAAGGAGGATAATAGGTAGAGAGAGATGGATCAAGTTCAAAACTTATGTGTAGCCTCCTGAGGCTGTTATTTTTAATTGACTGAGCTTTTGGAGTAATCAGTTGCTAATAAAATCTAGTATTTCATCACTAAACCTTGCCTCTAATTTGCAATTAGTCTGTGAGTACCTTTGCCCTTTGTTCAGTAACTGTAGAAATAGTGGTGAAAACATCATTAAAGTCTGTAGGATTTTTCCCACTGTGAATAACTCTTTACAGCCCCAAACTTCCTCTGCCTTGTGCTAAATAAATTTGCATACTCTTTCCTTGAAGGTTTCTAGCCTCAGCCCTTAAGTAAATAAACCACTATCTTATTGCCCATGCCCTTTCAACAGAACAGTCTATCTATTAAGATGAGCTATTCCTATATCGCTGAATGGCCATATTCACCAGTCCATGAATTTGTAATTTAGCATGTTTACTGCAGTCCTGGGATGTGTACCGCTTAAAATGTTCACTGGGGACTTTGTCATTTAGCTGTGTCATATTATTATACTGTGTAATGAAACATAAGCACATAATGCATGTAAATAACAAAGTGTCAGCTCCCTGCCAAAATATAAAGGGAATATAAAATGTACCTTCTATCACAATCCCAGATAAAACAGCATAGCAGTCTTCTACAGAAATGAAAAAGTTGGCTTGGTGAAATTATTACTCTTGCTTTTCAGTTAAATACAAGCAAAAGGAGTAGGCTCTTCATTTTGTTAATACTTCCCAATCTTTTTTCCCTACTATGTTTCTAATTCATGATTTTTATTTTTAATATGGTCCAGGCATATCTCTTTCAGCTGTAAAGTACACACTCCTATACATATCCATCTTCTTCCTGGCTTCTTCCCTGCAGCTGTCCTCTTTCTGTCTTCCTTTGCTGCAATCTTGACAACACATATTTGGTATTTTCTTTCTTTTCTACTTACCCTTAGCTGACCCTCAGTACTTAGAATGAGCTAGGCTAAAGAAGAAACTCTGCCCCAGATATACATGTGCACACACAGTAGCAATTCATTTCCAGATGAAATTTCAGTTCTCAAAATTCTGAGTTCAAGAAATGTTTCACATTCATTTATCCCCACTTGTTAGTTGTATTTCTTTCTCTCTCTCTTTTATAGATTGTCTCCTATTGCACATGGAAGCTCTCTCCAGTGTTCAGGAGTGAACATATACAAAACTGTGGTAAAGAACCATTTCATACACACACAAACACACACACACACACAAAAATTACAATAATTAAGAGGAAGAATAAAGGTCTATCACATAATCACTTGGACAAACATACTTAAAAGCCAATACAGAAAACCAAAGCACATGGTAAATATGCTGAAAGAAAGCAGAGTAGAACACAAACATGCTTGAAGTGATATTAGACACATTAGAAAGAGGAGTAAACACAGTTTTTGAGATAGGGTAGAAAGTGAAATGCTCTCTAACAAGCAGTTCCAGAAGAAATCTAACAAGAATGCAGAATGCTGATTAAAAAAACTTGAAATGAGAAGAGAAAAGACGAGCTAATTTCTTATTAGCAAGATTTTGTGGGGAAAAAATACAAAGGAACAGCACTGTCCTTTTGAGTGAAAATGATACTTTTTAAAAATCCCTTTTTGTCTTCAGTTTCTTACTTAATGTCTCAAGCACAGGAGAATGAATGCCATATGATATGTTCTAATATTGGCTCAAATTTAAAAAAAAAAAAAAACATTTTCTTCCACTTTGTTTATTCCTTTTGTGGTTGCCAAGAAGATCTGCATGTCCCTGCTTAAGCTGAGAATAATTTTTTATGTTGCATGTTCAAATACTCACATCCGAGTTGTCATAGACTGTACATAATATTTTCCACATTGAGCAATCCTCTTTCCACACCACCCTAGTTTGGAAGCCTAAAATGGAGGTGTGAGAAAAGTGAGGCTTTTACTTCCCCTACATGTTTAGATTGCGCAGATGTTAAAAAGAAAGTAAGTCTGAAGCCTAAAACCCAGCCATAAAAATCCTGCATTGACTTACTGGTTTTAAAAATGATGTGCCATGTAAAATCCTTGCAGACGCTAACTATTTGAATAACAATCCCTGTTCTCCAGTCTCCTCAGTCATATATCTTTTCACAAAGGTAACTAAAACAAAAAGGAATCAAACCTGGATTTCATACATGAAAAACTGCAACTAATACAGGTTCAACTTCACTCAGGTGTAGAATATTCATAATGTTTTCCTCATAGTATAATCCCAGTAGAAGAGGGCAAAAAAAGAGGGGAGAAAAACCCCACCTCTGAGTAAAATTAAGCAGATAAATTCAAGAATCTTTCCACAGAAAATTGTTGATCCAAAGAGACTAAATTCATAAAAAATAATCTGCTCAGCTCTCATCAGAATGACAGTACATCTTTTATGAGTTGAATGAATTGTCTAATATGATGAAGTGCCTCAAAAACATTCTGAACAACTGAATAATCTTAGTCTAGATGCTTTTGTATCTGCCCATTTTCTTCTTTCCTGCCTTGATATTTTATCTACTTGTACCCAAACAGATCTGCCTGGAAATATAATCTGCTCACTAATCTGTCCAATTAATTAAATCTTTTTATTTGTAGATCATTTGGAGGAATGGGAGAAATAACTGCACTTTCTTTAATATAAAATATAGCCAGACATATATATTCATATATATTTTACCTTTTTTTTTCTAAAACATACTTTTAATCCCTAAAAGCATTTAGCAAGCAGCCTGATTAAGTTAGGGATGCCATCCAACATCTAACTATTATTTAGGCTGATAGCAAACAGTATGTGTGCCAGCACTGTATTTCAGAGCATAGGAAATACCAATTAATACCCGCCCTGACATTGCGACAATTCCCCAGTCACTGTTCAGTCTGGTGAAATCACGTAAGTCAAATGGAGGTAAGAAATCAGATCTAAACACGGGCTATATTGTATTTTCATAGCTTTTCATACATTTATCATCTACTTTTGATGGTCAAACTTTTCACTGGAAGCAATTTGAAAGTTGACCTTTGCCTTTGAATTGTTTGTGAACAGTAGTAACTATATTATCACACTCAAACAGTGCCTCAGAAGCTTTCAGGCAGGAACAGTTCAGCATATGGGCTGCTCTCAGGTTTAGCTGCCGGTTGTAGTCATGAACTCCAGTTATTCCAGCATGCAGCAGGTCACCTGCAAAATGTAGGTCTCTTCCCCCCATCTCTCTTTATCAGTAGCAGAGTCTGAAGATGGGAGAGTCTTCAGTTCTGTCTGGGAAGAAGTTGAACTGCTGGGAGAGAGCTAGCCGAAAGGATTCTAGGAACTGGCACTCTCACTTTTTCCAAACTGGATGAACAAATACAGCACCGCTCATCCTTGACAGCACCAGCATTTTACAAGGGACTTACATGAATCTCATCCTTGTAGAAGCAAGCATGAGTTCCTCTCACTGTTGTCCGTCCTAAGTACTCTCTGCTCAGGCTGAAAGACAAACGATTTCATGCACTTACTTCAGCAGCTGGCTGTTGCAGTTCAGTGGAGTGAAGAAATAAAGACCACAAACACAACACTATGATACTAGGCCAACCAGATGCTCAGTGTGTCCTTGGAACGTTTCAAAAGTCACCAGGGGATCATAATGGAGAACCCCTGAGGATTCGAGGTGAAGCCGTTCCTGCTGGGGACTCAGCTATGGTATGGCATCACCTTTATTTTCATATGAGTACACAGTATTAACTGATATATTCTCATTG
This sequence comes from Corvus kubaryi, assembly GCF_017639235.1. Lineage (NCBI taxonomy): Eukaryota > Metazoa > Chordata > Aves > Passeriformes > Corvidae > Corvus > Corvus kubaryi. The sequence continues at coordinate 9,483,800 of NW_024580666.1, read as the reverse complement.
TTTTGGGGCTGTGAAGATGCAAGAGTGCTGATCTCCACAAATAAAAAGGTTTTCTTTCAGAGAGGGTCTAAATGAGGGAAAAGTAATTGGGTAACAGGAGTAACCGGCTGGAGCCTAAAGGCCAACACTGTTTGGCAGTGTCTGCAGGCAAGCAGGCATTCCACTGTGCCCAGGATAGAAAAGTGACAATTTTCAATAAAAGAATATGCTACCATCTTCCTTAGCAAATTATTTCACTTAATTTATCCTTATTTGAGGTCTACCACAGGCTTAGAAAACAGTAGTCTCAATATTACTTACACAGAAAGAAAACAAAATGAAGCACTTAGTCCATGCCTTTGTCTGCAGCAATTTTGAGTGGTTTGTTTTTTGGGGTTTTTTTTTTCTCTTACACTTGGTTACCCACAGTTGATTTAATCTATTATGGGGCAAAGGCAACTTCAGTTGTTTCATAATTACAGTTTAAAATTATTTCGTTTTATATATCCAATATTCACTTTTTTTCCCCATGAAGAGCATTTCTTCCATCAGAGGAGTTCACAACTCCCATTAAAGAAAAATTCTTTTCCATATAACTGGAAAAATAAATTCAAGCAATTTCAAAATATTCGTAATTGAGATTAAAATTCTTTTTAATAAACAGAGTTTTGATCAATATTCCAGTCACTCTCTGAATACTCACTGAAAGTGAACATTAAAAAGGGTCATGGACTTATCTGAATTGATTAATATACATGTATATGCATATTGACATTAAAAATATTTACAGCTCACATCCAGATTTCTGCGTTTGTGGGTCTGGAGCAGAACAGATTTATTTACACCACAAAAAAATAGAATGCCCTTGCATGGAACACGTATTTCAATGACTGAATTCTTCAAAGTTGTGGCTAATGAAGCTTCAAACCCATGTTGTTAAAAATATATATCTTAAAATACAGTACTGACAAACATAATCTAAAGCAAAGTCTGATAACCTGCCACTTTGCTTCAAAGTGTCCTCATAATGAGCTTTGAAATATAATCAATAGTATTGATTTGGAAGTGATTTTCATAGTGTAAGGGCCAGCCAGCTAAATAAAAGTTGGAGGAAAAAAATTGTTTGTGATTTTCCAGTTTGTTTCATTATGAACCTGTTCATATTTTCTATCTTCAATCTATTAAAAAAATTCCTAACACAGACCATCATTTGCTGGTTGAAAGTAATAGGCCAGAAAAAAATAGTAATTAATAATAAATTTTCTACTGCTCCATAGTGCACAACCTGATATTAAAACTCCCCTCTATCTGATATTTGCCATAAAGTTCTGAATAAGCATTTTCGGTCCTTCAAGAAATATAGGCTGAATTAAGTTCAAGACAATGAGTAAAAGCATAGTTTTGCTTTATCTAAGCCAGGTCTAGCTGTTCTGATGCCTGCACTCTATTTTTCACTTGGGGATGAACTGTCACAGCCCTTTTTAATCTCTCCTGCTGGGTATAGCTGCCTGTATGCAATCTGAAGGAAGAAAATGCACTGCAGAAAGTAAGAGTTTCCCAGATGCACTGGAATTTCCACCCTCAGGCTCAGGGCTAAAATCTCAGCAACTGATCTGCTGCCTCTGAAAACATTTTTTCCTGTAATTATCCCACCCATTTCTGATTAAAAAAACCCAGGCCACAATGCATACAACACATCGAAAACGTTGCTACTGCAGATCTAGGAAAAATGTGAAAAGCTGCTTCTATCTGCTGAACTAGAAAACTGAATAATGGGGTGAACTCTGTTCTTGTTTCTTCTTGGTCCACCTCAGGGTTGCCTGGATCGGTGTGGAAGGATAATTAAAATGTACCAGCATGGAGGGCAAGAAGGCAGGAAACATAGGGGAGCTACAGCTGCCGCCTGTACTGGTGATAGGACACTGCTACAGTACACATCCCTGGTAGGGCAAACTATAAATTAAGAACTCCCTCAGTGATCTTCAGTAAAACTATTCAATATTTCCTTCTTTCACTGTCTCTCTAAGCAAACATATAGTGGCTGATAAAAGCAAAATTCTCTGCTTTGCTCTAGCTTCTAATCATTCAGGAAGAGACTTCATACTGACAGAAACATTAGTTTGCAGGTGTTTTCTTTTTCTGTGGCGCCAGGAAAAAAACTTACAATTCCAATCACCCTATATTCCATTCCTGCAAAGAAACCATGATAAGGGAAGCAGCATTATCAAAAGACACTGTCTAGAGAAGTCCTCCACTTGAAATGGATGCCTACGTCTGCTGGATTTTGCAAACAAAAATAAAAATAGTTGCTTTGGAAATCCAATTATGAAAACACTTCTGTTCTCTGTCATCTATTTTGGCTTGTCGGGGACTTGCTTTGTTTTTAATTCAGTAGATCCTGACTACATATCCCCACCTGTAGTTCTAATCAGTGGTTACAAATATTGCAATTAGCTGCGGTAGAAATGATTATGTTGTCACAAACAGAGGATTAGAACTTCATACAAGAAAAAATCATCAAGAACAGATGAATGCCTGAGAAAAAAATTAAGTTCTGAGTCTCTAATGCTAAGATTCTTAATAACAAAATAGAAAACAAATAGTAACGAAGAGGAAACCAGAGAAGTATTACTGCTTGCCTTTAATGCAATTTCCCCCCAAAGGTTATTAAAATCCATTGATTGTGAAATGTCTGTTCTCAGGCAAAGATTTAAACTGATTAAAATGCACAGTGTATTAGGGATTAAACCTTTATCCCATGACAAAGTTCCTCTCAATGGAAACATAAATGGCTGGATTCTGAAATTCTAAGAAAAGGATTTACTTTGAAAAGGAAAACTGTTTAATTTTATCGACACCAATGCAAGAAATAAGGGACCAGTCCTGCTCTAACTTACAGTTCTTGGTCAGAAACAATGTAAAAACTACTCTTACCTAAAACAATGGTTTTCACATTTTTCTAGATTCAAACCCTGTTTTTGTAGGGCTGACAGACCTACATATTGGTGCAGACGGCTACATCCTGTCATGTTCTCAGGAAGCGGCTACAGCCTATCTCTGGTATCATGAGCACTACCTGCACTACCAATTCTGAAGAGAATAATCCATTTTCCTATCAAAGATAACTTTGAGTGTCTCCTAAAAAGAATTGTGATATTAATTACAGTTAGAAATCACTCTGATTATATGAAATACATTTTCTGAAAGTATTCATTTTCAAGACAACCTGTTCTTTTATTTGGGTCAATGGAATTCCATTAACACACTAGCAAAATTACAAGAAATTAAGTTGGTTTCGTTTTTTAATACATGCCAGAGAGGCGAAGGTGATTGTTATCCCTTGCAGACACTTAACAGCAAAATAGCCGGTTCAATAAAGCATTCTGCATTCCAAGATGTGAAGATGATATTGTGTGAGGCACACCTTGATAATAGTTCTCATTATTTCCTTTAGGGTCCCCCATTTGTCGTTAATTCTGGACCTCAGTGTACACATATTTGTCTCAGATCAGATAAGGCATTTTTATCAGATCACAGACAATAAGTGCTTCTAGTCTCTTGATCTATTAAATTTTTGTCAAATGCTGTATAAAAGACCTCTGCTTCTTTGGAGAGCATGTTCATCCAATGCTGATAATCTTTAAAGTATAAAGCTTACAATACATTTAAAATAAATTCAGATGTTGTCTTGGAAAAGGCAAAGTCTCCCTATTGTATATGTATTGGAGCATAGTGGCATATTTCTTAATAAACAGGCAACAGTTTTCACTATGTTGTATTAGTGTAAACTAACGCAGCCGGGGGCTTGTCAGCACAAGCCCCGGCGTGCCCTCGGGCAGAGGGGACGCAGCGTTGGCCTCCACAGCATCCTCACTGCACGGCTCAGTGGAATCGGCGTGGGATGGGTGCGGGCGCTGGCTCCTCCTCAGAGGAAGCACGTCGGGCAGCCGGTGGAATGGCTCACGTTAGCCCGGAGGCAAAGAAGGCGGGAGGGGCTTCTGGTGTGAGTTCCAACAGGTTTATTTGCAGGAAGGACCAGGGACCAGCAAAAGCCCGAGGAGACGCGGGCTAGCCACCTTTATGGGGGGGTGGAACAAGGCAGGGAAAGGGAAAACAACCAATGGGGTACAAGCAGAGGGGAGGATACAATTTTTCAGAACAAATGGGGAAAACAGGGAGGCAGGAGTCATAACAGGGAACCAATTAAAAACTACAAAAGGGAGAACTTTCTGGAACAGGGGGAGGTAATTTAGGATTGGGAGCCACCCAGGGGGAGGTAACCTAGACCTCAGTGATATCTGCTGGTGACTGACATTTGATGGTTTCAGCCCGAGAGCAGGCTAAGCCACCCCAACATAAACCAGTACACACTTTGGAGAGATTCTCAACTACATTTTGTTATTAATTTATTGAGTTTCAGCCCTCTTCTACCAGGTCTTTCAGATTATTTTGACTCAGTGTCTGTTGTCTCATACCTTTGAGATTCTGGTTGGGGACACTTTTAATACAAGAACATACTAATTTCGCCTGATACTATTCAAATTTTGTTTTCTAGTATGTTATTTGAATGTGTATCTAATTTACATATGCATTTAATAGAAATAGACACATACAATAAACAGATTAATTTGTTTAATCTTACCTGTGCTTTTCTCCTGACAGTCCTGATTGGATGAGTCTAGCAGCACTTTTTTTACTGCCTGCTAATGTTCAGCTTAGAATGAATGAATGCCTCATTGCAACCTTTATATTTTTTGTGGAAACATTGCCCATTTTGTCTATGTAAACTTATCTCACCTCATTCCACTAGGTCTTTGGGTACATTGCACATACCCTGTCATGGCATAGATATTCCTTTCACCGTGTCTTAGCACCTTCTCCCACTGTTCCAGATTGCAAAACTGGTTTTTCAGCCTCAGTTCCACACTCAAGGCTTGTATTTTCCCATACAGTTTAAAAAAAAAAAAAAAAAAGAAAAAAAAGAAAGGAAAAGAAAAGAAAAGAAAAGAAAAAGATAAGTCTTCTCATCCATTTAATGTTCCCATAGAACACAGGAAACTTCAAATATTTCTAGCAGTTTTACAGTCAATCTATTCTACATGAGTTAAGTGGAAGCTATTAAACACATCAAGAGCTTCAGAGCTAGCTATTGTTAGAAAGAAGACTACCCTTCTGAAACTGTGCCTTTTCCTGACATCCCTTGCTAGCAAAGGCAGAGTGAAGTGCTGTTTAAAACTCTTCTATTTCCAGGGAGTTTCAACTCTCATGCAGCTTTTAACTGCCTGTTTTTCCACTACAGGTCCTTCCTTTGTTGCTCCTTTTCCTCTGTTATCATACAATACCTATCGATCATTCAATGCTTCAGCGCTACTTTGCACCATAGGTGCTTCTTACTGCCTGTGTTCAAAGCAGCCTGGTAAGCCTGGACAACCCAGGTAGAGCCTAAGGTGTGACTTCTTTCCAGCTACATGTCAAAACCATAAGAGTCATCTTTGGTCTGACCAGGTCCTCTAAGCTCTGTGTCCATCTCAGAGAGAACAAAAGGAAGTTTCTGGCAAGAGGATAAGAACAGAGTTACCATATACTTTCCCTTGAAGTATCCTCTTTGCCTCCAAACTTTTTTGCAGCTCAAGTAATTCCTGGTCATATATATATATATTTAGAAATCTCACAAGGATTTGTTTTCCATAACTTTCACCAGCTTTCTTTGGGATCTTTGTAAGCTTAAATAGCAACATATTCTGACAAGGAGTACCACAACTAAACTACACATTGCAGACTGTTCAACTCACCTATATCCTGGCTACTTTTGACCGCTGATCTCCGGTAAAGAAAGATGCAGGAAACAGCCAGTCCCTATCCCTAACTACCCAAATCTGCTTATACCATGCCTACTCATTTATTTTTCAAACAGAAGACTCTTTTTTTATTTACTTGTTTCTCACATGGATGTTGGTCTTTGACAATCCTTGTTGCCTTTCCTCAGACTATTTTCAACTATATGCTCTCTGAGATGGAGGGGACCAGAACTGCACAGCTACCACTGTATGACCAGTGGCTGTTCCACTAGGTCACTACTTGAATTTCTGTTTCTACTTAGGCTCAACAATACCAAGGCACCCAATCCTGACTCCATCAGAACTGGCCAGCACATACAGGCACAGTCCCAAACAGCACAATATTGTGCACTCAGTGTCAGCTTTAGATTAGCAGCACAATTCTGCTGCCTAAAACCTGTATAAGAAATTTCAGGAAGAAGATAATGAAAACAAAGAGATTTTAAATGTGGGGTGTTAAGAGCACTGCCCTCCACCTTTCAAGTAGAGTATTCTTCTGCTTTTTCTGAGCTTTTACGTGGAGAGTTGTAGTAAGCAGACAAGCCTTCAAGCCTGGATAGAAAAAGGAAAAGCACTAGCAGCATCAGAAAAGGAGACATTACAACCTCCTGCAGTAATTTGTACTTGTTCTGAGTTCATGTTTGGATAGGACTTCCCATACTCCACTAATGTGCTGAAGTCACCCAAAAAAAACGTGGTCTTTGCAGTGCCAGTTCCAATCTTCTGCCTTTGCATCTCTATTTTTTTTGTGTTCTCACTTGTTTTCTTCTTGCACCTCAGGTATTTTTTGCTGCTTCATTAAGAACTATTAATGCCTCTGCAAGGCTCAATAATTTTTGGGTTTGTGGGGACCTTTTTCTGAGTAGTGAGACTCACTGTACTCCATGTACAGTGATAGCACTGTACTCCATGGTGGACTCAATCTCTCTACTGTTACATTTATAATAATAAATATTTGTATGCTACAATAATCTCCTTTTAGAAAGCCACTGCAAAAAAACAAAGACTCCTGCTTGAATAAAACTCTAATGCTATCAGCCATGCAAAGATAAATAGTCTATATTTATTGTAATGTTCAGCAGCAGCACTAAGCTATCACTAGAGCTGTAACATGACAGGGGAAGCAATCTGAAGGTATTGTCAATCAGAGAGTTGGGGAATAGAAAATCACTGTAATTGTTGACCATTTTGTTTTAAAATATCGATTTTACTTAGCAAGTTGGCATGGTCTCCTTCTATTGATGACTATTTGATGTTAAAATGAAGTTAATTTTCCTAATTTTCATTTTGCATTTTTCTAAAAAAACAAGTCAACAAACTGAACAACCCTGTCACTTCACTATTAACAGATAATTCAGAAATTAGTCTGCTGCTTTTGGCTGGGGTACAGTTAATTTTCTTCAGAGTGGCTAGTGTGGAGCTATGTTTTGGATTTCTGCTGAACAGACAGTTGATAATATAGAAATGTTTTTTGTTGTTGCTGAGCAGGGTTTACACAGAGCCAAGGCCTTTTCTGCTTTTCATACTGCCACACTGGTGAGAAAGTTGGGGTTGCGTGGGAGGTTGGGAGGAGAGACAGCCAGGACAGGTGACCCAAACTGACCAAAGGGATATTCCAGACCCTATGACATCATGCTCAGTATATAAAACTGGGGAAGAAGGAGAAATTTGTGGATATTTTGAGTGACAGGGTTTGTCTTTCCAAGTCACTGTTACATGTGATGGGGCCCTGTAATGCCCCAGAGATGGTTGAACACCTGCCTGCCCATGGGAAGTGATGAATTAATTCCTTGTTTTTCCTTGTTTGTGTGCTCAGCTTTTGCTTTCCCTATTAAACTGTCTCTATCTCAACCCATGAGTTTTCCAGCTTTTACCCTTCCAATTCTATCCTCGATCCTACAGATGGGGGAGTGAGCGAATGGCTGTGTGGGGCTTGGCTGCTGGCTGGGGTTTAACCAGGACAATTAGTATCATGCTTGTAGATATAAAATACTTCAAGCATGCATCAGGAAGATATGCCTTTGTAAACCCTTGAATTTATTTTAGGCTCTGTTGATGTATCATCTTCCTCATCTGCAGGCTGCCCTAGGATTTCCTTTGACAAAGACTTTTAATTGTGATATATCCATTGAAATGATATGCTCTCTCTCTTAGCTCTTTTCTGCCACGGCCTGAACTTGCATATCTGAAACTGCCCCTAGAAGTGCATTCTATAGCACCTCTCTCAGAGATTCCAAAGTACTTTATAAATATTAAATCATAAGCTAATTCCAGGCACTTGAAGAAACTGAAGAGTATTTATGAGCAATTCTGTCTCCCAAACTCCACTGCATAAATCAGAAAACCAATACGATGTAGCAGACACCACATGAGAAAAGCTTCAAACAGGGACTAAAGCATTCTGCCTCTGAATATAGCTGCAGGAAGGATGTAAATCAACAGTACATTAAAAACTTGTATTTTCCCTGATGTAGGGTCCTTATGAGACCTTGGGTGATTAAGCAACTTGACTTGGAGCCTTTATTCCAGAAGTCAGTGCTTGTTATAGATACATCAGGTGACAGGCTCAGTGTTGAACAAAGATAGTGTTGAACACAGCAGCTAGCACAGTCGCTAGCAGTATTTTGGGTTTCCTTGGAGTTTGCCAGTCAAGCACTCAACCTGCCTACCAGCACATGTAAAATCTAGAGAGATCAGAGCATGAGATGGTATTGCTGGAGGCTATAAAGATCAGGCTGTACTTTTGTCATGTCTTTGAAAGGTTTCTCAAAATGCAGGTTTGTCACGAACACTGTCCTGCAGTTTGTGGCTACCAAATACGAAATCTGAAAATACAGCTAGGATTATAGCTTTCTATCATCAAACTATTGATTTCTTTTTTATATTAAAAAAAAGCACAAATAGAGGTTCAACATTTGGCCCTGTTACCATTGCCATTTCTGTATCATTTTGGAAATTCCTTATAACTCTGGATTTGAATTTAAGGAGAAAAAAGGGTATATAGAAGGCTACAAACAGCCCACTGTCAGAGCTACTATCAAACATTAAACAGTTTAGGTTGTGGACTCTTCTTAGTGCCAGAGCCCATGCAGGACCTTTCTTTTCTGCCATTAATTAATGCCATTAAATACCCTCCTTCCCTGCTGCAACAGTGGTAGCAGGCTATGAGACCGAGACATACTTTCCTGCCCCTGACCTTTCTTCTTTTTTTAGAGATCTGTCATGCAATAGAAAAAAACCAAATTGACATATTGTACTAGTTTTAAAGCAAACCAGTGAGAGACTCAAAATCAGAACTACAGTTTAATAGGAAAATTAAAAATAAAAGCAGTAGTACAGAAACACTGACAGAGTCAGGGTACAACCTGACACCCTGTTGGGCAGGGTGGTGGTAGCAGTCCGATTAAATGGTGGCTGCAATCCTCCTGAAGTCATAGATGTGGTTCCGTTGAAACAGTGATCCTGTAGAAGGGTCTGGTCTTCCTCTGGAGGTCCAGTGGTGGTTTTGTAGCTCTTGTCCTCTGGGAATCCAGTAGGTGAGGGCTGCCTGTGGTGCTCCAAACCTCAGATTATATCCAGGTAGCAATGCTTGGTTCCTCCCCCTGGGCGAAGCATCTCACAACGGGAGGATGTAATTTTATGAGCCATGCAATGGGGCTGTATGGCTCATTAGCAGAGATATCCTTCCAGAGGGAGTTATCAGGGATGTGTCACAGAAGAGATAAAGAATATTACCCCACCTGGTTTCAACAGCTGGTGATAGAATACATACCTTTGGTTACATCTTGCATTGTAACCTAAGACACATAAAGAGCTTAATGGGCCAAACTTCCTTAAGACCACTACAATGAAAGAAAGAAAGACTTGCCTTTAAAAAAATGTAAGAACAACTGTGCTCATTTGACACCATTCTGCCTTCCATCTGATCACTGTCCCATGGGAGATGGAGAAGCTAAGCAGTGCATGAACCTCTCTCTACAGTTCACTCCTTTCTGGGCATTTTCAAACTTACTCCACAGTATCCTTTGGTCAGTTCTTAAAAATCCTTCAAGAAATACAGTATTGATTTTGATATCAAAATCATTAGAATAAGGGGCCTAAAAGCCTGTTTTTTCTATCTATAACATGCTTTTTTGTACAATCTTAATTCATTTGGAAGAAATAACAGACAGCTATGAAATGGTTGTGTTATAAAAAGTCAGAATATCCACCAAATAACAGCCTGGGAATTTTATGGTGTATTAAGAGAGCATATGAAATAGCTCTCATTTACATTAAGATTGTACCCTTCCTATAAGTGACTGAGAATAAGATTTGATACAGTTTCTGTCCTGCCATACGATGCTGAAGTCATCACACACTCACTGCCACTGTCTCTTAAGGACAAGCAACAGTTTTATTAGGTCACAATAAGCATGTAAAAATTGAGGTGGCTACCCAAAATATTTAATTTCTTTAGTGTTCCAACTAGCCAAGTAATTTTGACAAAATGAGTTTTCTCCTAAAGCTTCTTATATTTCTTAACTAAGCCTAACTGGAAAGTGGTGAGAAGTCGTCATTGTTTTATTACATACATACCCACCTCTTTATATAAAGGAGTTCTGAGATGCTTAAATTAAATTAAATACAGAGTAGAGTAGAAAGTAATCATATGTTGCAAGTGTATAGATGGAAAAGTGATGCCTCATCCTGGAGAAAGTGCTCAGCATGACAGAAACGAGAATTTACCATTTTGATGAAACACTAAGGACATTATTAAGAAAGCCTATTGTTCACCTGTTAAAAAAGGGACACTTTAAATTCATGACACAGAACATAAACAAATGAAAAGGCCACCTGAGGTTTTCTTTATCATACCTTAACTGCAAGTTGTAAGGTTTAAGGGTTGTTTAATTTTTTTTTTTTTTTAATGAAGCAGATGATTCTTGCCCCTCAATACTTCTATGGCTGCATTCACACATTCACACATAGATAGACCATACTTGCATAATCATGGGTATTTTATATATAGGCCACCTGCACATTTCTCTTCCTCCCAAGACTAATAGGTGAACAGCAGGGACTATGTTTCTCCAAGCAAGCGTGGGGGAGGTAGGTGTTGAGCTTTTGATGGGATACCCTCCCTTTTCAGACAAGGGTGAAAGAGCAGAGGAGGCTGCTGTCCTGCTAAAGTTCTTTATTTCACAGTCTCATAGCTTTCTTGAAGGCATAGTTCAAAGGGGTTACATGATAAGGCCAAGCAGCAACAGCAGCAGCAGCAGCAGCAGCAGGCAAACAGCAAGTAGCAAACAGCTTATTCTTCTTCCCTAAACTTACAGAAGTGTGGATTGTATTTGCTAATTGACCAATAAGATTAACACATGATTCTAGTTTTTCTTAACCTATCCTGGTCTAATTCCAACAAGTCGTAAATCTTACACAAGTGTTACATAGGTATTACACAGATTTGCATATATAATTTCTATCAACTCTTATTGTTTATGTGAACACACTATCTAAAAAATGTGAACAGTATAGTTCCATCTATGTTTTATCTAAAGTAAAGAAATTCTGTGAAAACGTAACACTTCTACAGTAAGAACCGTGTTTTAAGGTCTCTGCTGCAGCTTTTCAATGTTTAAAGCATTTAGCATATATTTCTACTAAAAGTTAAAAATCTGTATTTCTATTTCACTTTTGTGTGACTTCATGTATCTCAGCTTATCCAAAGGTTTTAATTCAACCCCTGTCCTTTGGCTTTCCTCTGGGCCTGGGTCCAGAGGAGCTCTCACTCCAACAGGTAAGGTTGTTCATTGAAGTTTAAATCTCTTCTTGCATTACTAGACTGCTACACCTCCAGCATTCAGGGATTTTTCAGCTTTACTAGCCATAATTTATAGCAGCCTAGTGCATAAACTCTTTCTTTCCTCGATCCTTTTTAAAGTGTCCTTTTGCTTCTTTTCCTCTATTCTTCTTGCCCATGGTAGCATGAAAGTATTTGAAGATGATGAAGTGAAATGTTTGATCTTTTTAGCAGTGTTCCTGCCTGGACCCAATGCATTATCTTGTGTGTCACTAGATAATACCTGGGGGAAAAAAAGGCCCTGAAAATATAAAAATAATCATATATGAAAAAGACTTCATTTTGCCTCATTGCTTCTGAACAAATTTAAACAGCTGCTGACAGCTCATGAAAACTTTGAAAAATGTTCTTTTTAGAAACTACTATAATATATCATATTTTCTGTATATTTCACTTCTCTTAGTCTCTCTTTCTCAAGACATTTGCATGAGAATGAGGTCCTTCTTTCCAGTATTTTGCTGACTCTGGCTGTCATTTTACAGATTTGGTTCAGGCTGCTTGGACAAGACTTCTGGCAGTGCTTGTGTCTTTTCAACACTAGCAAAGCTTCTGGATAGAGGTCAGGGAAAAGGAAGTTTATATCTTGTTCCTGCAGTCAGTGAAATGCAGACCCCACTGCCGTTCCCAGAGGTAGAATAACACTTATGAACTAGAGCTGGCTATCTGGACTCCTCTCAGTTTAATGGAGGCAAGCTCCTCCTAAGTCCTTGTGGGGCTCACTGCTGCAAAGCACACTCCCTAACCCCCGGGCTAATGCAGCATAGCACTTACTCTCCTAGTTAAATCCCAGTATGCTGATTAGCTCTTGTGGATCTGGGCCAAACACACTCTGTCTCATGCAAGACTGAGTACTGCCTGTAATAACAAAACAAAGTGAATTTCCCGCTATCAAGTGTTGAAATATCTGATATGCATGGAAAGTTCTACCTTAACTTTGTTTATTTGTGCCTCTCTATACTTACTGGTTGATAACCAGAAGGCCTGAGAAACCTTAAGAAAGGCTGCTCCCTTGTGGTTTTTCTAGCTAGGCAAGAATGAGAACTTCTCATAAAATCTGATATTATGCAAGTCCTCAGTTCAAGTTCTTAGTCCCAGAAAAAGCATTGATGGTAAATGCATTAGGGAAGTCAGTAGTACTCATGCGCTCCCAGGTTTCCAAATACTTTAGCAGTTCTCCCAGGATTAAAACCTTAAACAAGTGGTTAAGTCAGTTATCTAAACTGCAGAGCATCTGCTCAAGCAAAATGGAACCTCTGAACCTTCTCACATTTTTCATGTCCGGAGACAAACTTCACTGTGATTCAGGGGAAGATTCTTATAAACAGCTGCTAGGCCCTGAGCCTACAGTCCAGGCCACAGGAAGGGTAAATTCACACAGCTTCCATATTGCTGGCAGAGCCCTCTCCCAAGGCATACCAGGGCTCTCAGGAACAAGCTGGAGCCTCAAGCTTTATGTGGCTGGGCAGAAAGTCAGGCTGGGCAGCACAGCAAAAATGAGGGCAAAAGCATCCATTTAAGGATAGAGGGTTGGGAGTAGAGGAACCTAATCAAGTTCAACAAAGGGAAGTTTCAGGGTCCTGCACCTGGAGAGAAATAACCCCACACACCAGTAAAGGTTAGGGGCTGATCTGCTGGAAAGCAGCTCTGCAGAGAAGGACCTGGGGGTCCTGGTGGACAACAAGCTGTCCATGAGCCAGCAGTGTGACCTTGTGGCCAAGAAGGACCAGTGGTATCCTGGGCTGCACAGGGAGGAGAATTGTCAGCATGTCACAGGAGGTGATCTGGCCCCTTCACTCAGCCCTGGTGAGGCCAAATCTGGAGTACTGTGTCCAGCTCTGGGCTCCTCAGTACAATAAATACATGTAGCAAGTCCAGTGGAGGGCTACAAAGATGACCAGGGGGCTGGGTCAACTCTCTTATGAAGAGAGACTGATGGAGCTGGTGCTGTTTAGCTTGAAGAAGAGACAACTGAGAGAAGATATTGTCAATGCATATAAACATTTTAAGAGCAGCTGTCGGGAGGATGGGGATGGACTCTTTTCAGTTCAAACCAGTGACAGGACAAAGGGCAATGGGCACAAACTGAACCACATGAAGGGTGAACACTTCAAGGGTGACACAGGACTGGAACAGAGAGGTTGTGGAGTCTCTTCCTCTGGACATAATCATAACCCACATAGATGGGAACCCATGCAACCTGCTCCAGGTGAACTTGCTTTAGCAAAGGCATGGCCTAGATTACATCCACGCTGTGGTGCCATCTGGGTAGCACGCTGTCCCGGCACCGGGCAAGCTTCTGCCTGCTCTGAATGGGGAGGATGGAAACCGATTGCGGTGCAGGAGGGCAGGCAAAGCACCCACTTGGGTTCGCCTTGCCCACCAACGGTGAGGGTGTGCGAAGGAGGCAGGAAAGGAGCGGAGGGACTTCTTTGTGAGGGGAGAGGGTTTATTGGAGAGAAAAACCCATGGAGAAAGCCAAAGAAACGTGGCTTGCAGGGGGTCTTGTACCTCCAAAATATGGGTGTGGAAAACACACAATAACTAATGGAACATCAGCCAGGGGGTGTTACCAAGGCAGGGAGAAGGAATTACAGCAAATAGGAGAAAGGGTAGGCAGGGAGGAGTAACAAGGGCCAGTTAGCTACCGAGGAACATCGAACTCTCTGGAAATACAACCAAATATGAGAGATAAGGGGAGGGGAGGGCTGTGGCCAATGGTAAGGCACGAATTTATATATTTTTCACAGCCTTTTGAATGGTCAAGGCTTTTGGGCTGTGGAAGCATCAAACCAGTGGACCTTTGGTCCACTGGTCATGGCTCACCGCAACACGTCCAGAGGTCCCTTCCAACCCCAAGCATTCTGTGATTCTGTGCAACACTTCCAGAGGTAGAGAACTGAAGCCCTCACTCTGAAAACAAGGAACAACAAAAAGAGGAAAGAAATTGAATGTTCTGAAATTGCTACCATTTTTGATTAATGTCCTAGGCCCACACAAATTAATTTAGCAAAATATGCTTTCCACATGTAATAGCAATTCAATGGCATTTATCCATGCAGATCTACAAACTAAGTTGTTTAGACTGTGTGAATGTGTTAAAACTAATAAGCATACCTGAATTAAATAAACAGTTGGAAACTGCAGGCTCGGGGACTTTGTAATACCATGTGGAGTCTTTCAGATGTAAATTACCAGCTGAAATTCAGCCTGGGTCAGTAAAAATCCAAATTGTTGCATTCTAATAATTGTCCAGTGGCCTATATGAAATTAGTTGATTGACACGTCTACAAATTACAAACACAATTGCTGCTAATAGAGCCTCTCAGAGAGACTGGAAATTTCATGGGCATGGAGAATGAACTGGCAATTCATCCTCAAGGTGAACTCCTCGTGTCAGGAAGAGGCACCTGGGGGAGCTGTGTAGTGCTACTTTTCATGCTCAGACTGTTCTGATTAATTATTATCATTTATTATTTGTACAGTCCTGTATTGCAGTATCACCTTTAGGCTGAAATCTTAGATCATCCACTTTACCAAGGATGACAAACACACAGTTCCAGCATCAAATCATTTGCACTTAAAAGTCCATCTATAAACTGCTCTGAAAATGTAGCCAGATCCCTCAGTACAAAGTAAGGTGGGATGACTAGGAGGTGCAGGAAATGAGTTTAAGAACTGTCATATCAAGAACAAGGTCATATCAAGAAATTAACTTTCTACTGTGGCAGTCTGCTACTTTTCCAGAGCTCTAGTATGCATGACAGAAAAGTGTAAGATACACTTTGCATCTGTGACTTTCAGAAGTTACTTTCTAGTATGGCAAAGACTATTTTGGGAAAGCAATTTCAGATTTCTAATCTCATGTTAGTCTGGTAGGAAGGTGTCTAAAGGGTAAGTCCTACAAGGAACAACTGAGGGATCTGGGGTTGTTTAGCCTGGAGAAGAGGAGGCTCAGGAGTGACCTTTTCACTCTCTATAACTGCCTGAAAGGAAGTTTTAGCAAGGTAGGGGTCAGCCTCTTGTCCCAGGTAACAAGTGACAGGACAAGAGGACATGGCCTCAAGCCATGCCAGGGAAGATTCAGACTGGACATGAGGATAAATTTGTTCATAGAAGGGGCTGTCAAGAAAGCATTGAAAGGCACTGCCCAGGGAGATGGTGGAGTCACCATTCCAGGAGGTGTTTAAGGGAAGAAGGACTGGATGTGGCACTTAATGCTCTGGTCTAGTTGACATGGTGGTGATTGATCAAAGATTGGACTTGATGATCTTGGAGGTCTTTTCCAACTTAATTGATTCTGTGATTCTGAGAAAAACAGGAAAAGAGGTTTTCAGTGTATATGATCACAAATGTACATGTTTTGAAACCTCTTGCATACCAAAACATTAAAAAAAAATGCTTAATTTGGATTGCATCAGGAATTTCATCAACATAGTAAATGTGATGGGTTTTAATAGAGATTAAACCATTGCATCAATTATTTCTCTTTTTTTCTCAATTCTATTTTTTTTCAAGTTTGAAACAAGATTCAAACACTGCTAAGAAATTACCTTTTTTCCATACCTCTGTTTTACAAATTCTTGTGGGGGCAAAAAAAAAAAAAAAAAAAGGCATCCTTCCTGTATTATCATCATGCTTATATTGTCATGTCCCTTATAAATCTGATAAAATATTCACAAAGATAATTTCATCCAGTGGGTGATGCAGGGCCAGGATCTGCCATCATGGGACAGATATTGTGTCCCTTACTGCACAACAGAATGTACTTTTTGTTTCATCCCACAGCTCTAGCTCCCTTAGCTCTTTTGTCAGATCCACCCCAGGGAGCATAGTCATTACTGCTACAAAACAAAGCAAGAAAAGAGGATGAGAGGCTGGTATATAATTTTTCCTCAAAACTACCACCTCGGTGAGATGCTGTTGAAACACAAATTAACTTTAGTCCTGACAGAGCACTGGGCATTTCTGCAACATTAGACCTACCGGCATCTTAAGAATACCTTATATATCTGACAGAGATGAAAACATGTAGATGAGTGGAAGATGAATGCCCACACTGGAGCTGGCAGCATATGAAAGCCTGTCTTCCCAAGAACTGATGGAATTAACTAAAAGGGAGTCAGGACTCAAACTTTGTCTCTCAGTGAAAAGACAGTGCTTAAGCAACAGTGAAATATCGCTGGTCAAAGGAAGCGTGATGGCTGCCAAAGCACTCATGTCACATTCTGCTTCACACCCAAGCATAAAGCCCAATCCGTTTCCCCTCTGTCTATACCAGGCAGTGTTATTAAATCACGTAAAAGCTCCTTCAAATGCACATGGCTTCTTTATTGAACACTGCCTTATTTAATAACATAATCATTTGCACCAAATATTCCTTCTTATTCTGTTCATGTATTTTTCTGACCAGTCAGCTTTCAGTCTTTCATATAGCTTGGAAAAGAGAAATGCTGTAGTATGGCTTTAGCAGGTTAGTTTAAAGTCTTAATTTCTGCTGCCCTGTTTTTTCTTTTCTGGCAACTTAACTAGCCTTCTGTGTAGAATTATATAAATTAGAATTCCATTTGTCAAGGCCCGCTGTGGGCCAATATATTATATTTATCTGGAATTTAATCACAGTTTAGCTTAAAAATTTTTAAAAACCACCCCATGTACTATGCTAAAATGATCCTATCATTTATGTTTCTGTAACAGAATTTCTAGGAAAAAAATTAAAATTAGTGACAAAAAGATATGTTACTCTGGAGGTATGCTAATCATCCCAAATTTCTGCTGAAAGTAGCACAAACCAAAATGTAAATGCTGGCTTTAAGACCAAAAAGTGACATCTTGCATTTATCAAAAACAAAACCAGAAAATATTCAATACTCTGGCTAATATATGGTGGACTGGGAAGGGAGAGACACCAAGACCAGGAGCGTCAATAGAAGCTGAATGTGTTTTATTTTTATCATTTCCATAAACAATATTTAGGGGAAGAAGAAATATTTTTCTTCTTTTAAAAATGGTCACAGACAATGCATTTTTCAATATGTACAATCTGTCTTATGGCATATAAATGCTTTTTATCACATCATTCCAAATACACATCTTGCAAGAGAAAACTTATCATGAAGGTATCTAGCTAAAGGTACAAATTTGGCTGAGATACATATGTCCCCATACAGAAAGGTGCATAAGCATGTGTTGTCAAGGACCCCCTTACCTTGCTTAAAGTTAGATATATAGATAGCTAGGATGATCAACCAAGTCTTTACTTTAGCCCACATCTTGATTTTCTGGGTAGTGCTTTTAACAGATTTTCACTCTAAATCAGGGATTTCCCCAGAGAGTAATGTTTTTGGGGGAAATAGGCAGAAATGGAATACTGAGATCTAACTCACTACATCCACTCCTTGTTTCCCCTAATGCCTTAAAAAAATACTCCCGAATACAAGTTTTATGGAAGAAGGTCTGTTATATTCTGTATGGCTTCCTGTGCTTGGCTTTGAATGCGCTGAACTGGACTTAAAGAGCAGGTATGCAAGGCACTTTTCTCTAGCTGTACTGAAAAGCATTTTTGCCCTCAGTAAAATAATGTCAATAATGAAAGTCTTCAGAATGACACTAAATAAATAAATAAATAAATAAAACCCCTCACTTATTTCCCCCTTTCATTTGCTTTTCCTTTAGACACCTTCTACCAAGTGCAGTGCTTATTAGGTTTCCCTCTGACAAGAGAAAAATATAACATAAAACTGGAAATTTTGGGTTTGATTTTATTATACTGTTATAACTTACGGCTTCTGCCATATAAGAAGCTGCAATTTTATATTTACTCTGTAAAAGAAATGTATTTGCTTTAAGATGTGTTCTCATATTTTACATTTCCTGGCTCATAAGCCACCTCAAATTCTTGAAGATGAAAACATAAATTGAAGTACTGAACAAGGTCATTCGTCTGGCAGTCTTACCAAATCCAGATCATATGGAGAAATTATATCAACAGGTAGAAAACAATTTTTTTAAAAGGAAATTTTTTGCCATTCTTTTTTTAGTAATCTTTCATTTGTTTTGCTTCACTGCAATAAGGGAAATGTTGCTTTGGAGAAGGAAAAAGATTTCAGAAAAAAATGGGTCTGAATTTAACAAAAAAAATCAATGCTAATATGCTTTGGGGGCTGGGGAGGGGAGGGGGGTGTCTTATTATTTTAGGCTCTGTTCTTTGCTCAGCTGCTATTCCATAAAAGTACATTTTGAGGGTGGATCCAGCAAAACTGTGTTCAGGTTCTTTATGGTTCCTAATGGCTGTTCTGTACCTATTTGCAGAAATGTTCAGATCAAACACTCTTCAAACCAGCTCACGTCTGATGTCAGGAAAGATGTGCAAGCTTTCTTTAAGAAGTGGCCATGGTATGAGACGTTCCCAGGGGTGCTTTCAGCTAGAGCAGGAACAGTCAAATCATAGAGTTTCGAAAGCATGTAAGCTCTTTCATAAATAGATTCCTCTGCCAAAAAAGCTGGGGAACAAAATCTCATTTGGATGTTCAGGTGACAACAGCAGTAACTTCAGGAACTGGTGGTGAAAACCAGTTCCCTGCTTGGCCTTTAGGACTGTGATCAGATCAGAAAGACCCTGATCCTCACAGGGCTGTGAGTGCTTAACTTCCACTTAAATAGTTATATGTCTTGTACTCCTTTGTGCAGTTAAGTCTTCCTTTTTCACATCTCAAGGTGAGACTACATCACAGGTTAGAATTAAGACCACTCCAATTAAATTCAGGAATGAAAGCATACAAGAAACCTGGACCCTTCATGCCAGTTAACCGTATGATGGGTAACAGAATAAAATTCTGGTTCTGCAACTCAAAGTACCTGCCCTGGGACCAACCAAGTAGCTCTACATGGTGTTTCTTGTGAGGGTGCAATTAAACCAGTACTAACTTAGGAGTCTTGCAACATGGTCCATTATGTATCATGTGTCTGCCCTTTCCCATCCTTAATATAGATCCAGATTATTTATCTGTTTCACATGCACATCATGAGGATGAGGTATACTGATAATAGTGAAGCACTGGATGGCTATGATTTTAGAACTGAACTAATAACCTTTATCAATTTAAAAATTATTATAAAGTGAAAGTACTGGACAAGCCCTACAAATGAGGTTGTGAAGCTAAACTGTGAGAATACTGGTTGACAAAAGAGCTCCAGGATAAGCTTTCTGAAAAGAAAAAATACATCTTTAGAGAAAATCCTGGTAACAAATTATAATTTTGTTAGACTTATTCCCTTTGCAGACTGTTTTTATTTAGCAGGTTCAACAAGGAGCATGCAAAAAATGAAGCTTTCCTTAAATTTATGTAGCAGAATGTAAAACTCAGTGCAGTAGTCACCCACGTCTCCTCAGGGTTTCTTTCTTAGATTAAGTTCTTCAGTCATAAAATTCAAAAGCTAAAATTTGATTAGCACTACTTCCAAATGTGCTTGTCATTTTTTTACTAAGGCCTGTTGGGGGTTTTTTTGTTGTTTGTGTTGGTTTTTTGGATTTTTTTAATGAATGTGGAGAGGAATTCTATTTCAAGGCAGAAATTCTGAATTAATTCAGGAGTGCCAGACACTGCAATTGGCAGTGTTTAAAGAAGCATGCTGCTGAGCTGAACTCAGGCCTTGACATAGCGCATGGAACAAAGCTAATGTAATAATATGCAGAGATTTTCATCCAAGGGTCACAGAGTTTTAATAGAAGTGTGTAAGTTGGTAATAAGATTTCTGGTTTACAGCAGAGGAAATTGGGCCTAGGTATTTGACCTTTTTTTATTCACACAGAGCATGAGTTTCCGGCAGCAGTTGCCAGAGTCACCTACCTATTGCTCTGAAGTAAAACAGAGCATTGCCTGGAGCTAGAAAATCCATCCTAATGAGAAATAACAGGTGTCTGACTTTGAGAAAGGAGCCTGAAAGCCTTTAGCCTCTGGGCCAGAGCCTATACAAGAATACCCCAAGTTTAAGTTGGGTTTTATGTCAGCTGTATGGCAAGTGGTTTGGAAGCCACTGATTGGCAAAACTGTCACAAACCATGGAAAATCCTTGGCACCCAGACCAGGCCCCAGTGTCAGTGTGGTGAGTCCCTGGGTGCCAGCTAACTCCTACCCCACAGCTGTAGATTTGTAGTTTTGTGCCTCCACTGTAGAACATAGGACTCCCTGGGAATCCCGGCTCTGATATCTTGAAAGAGCACTGAATCTAAATGTTAAGGACATTGTTGATGTTCAAGTAATGTTGAGTTCAAGTAATAGGTATTCTACAACACAACTTTTTCGTAAATTTTCAAGTAGTTTTACATCTTTGTTCTTGCCCTGACAAATGTTGATCAAAATAACTTAGCACACACATGGATGCTCATAAAATCAATGTTCAGGAAGGATAAGGAAAACACTCAATGAAAACCTGAAAGATAGGCATATTGGTTATGCCTGCTGACTACTCCCAAGGATTTGCTGATTCTTCCAGTCATTATCAAAGAATCAGCCAAGTGTTTTAAAAACTATTGATTAGCAAGGGTTCTTAGTGTGGAGACAATTAGACACTGCTCTGTCTGTTAAAATAATAAGATTTGATGAGAAAAGCTTGATAATTCTACCCCAGCAGAGGGATACAACAATTACGTTGTGAAGAGACAAGATTATTTCAGGAAAGGGTTATCTGAAGTTTATGGAAGATACACAAAAGGGAGACATGCAATAAGTTTCATTCTGCACTAAAGACATTTTCCAAGGAGGAAAATTATTGTGGAAAAAGCACCTTTACTTCCTGAATGCAATTTATGCTTTGCAAAGTCTGTGAACCACTTCAATCAAGTTAAGCTTCAAAATTCCTGGGATTAAGCTAAATGCTTTATAAAGCCTATATATAATTATGAGAAGCTCCTGACATATCTGTATTCTTTATATATTCTGTATTCTGCTAAGATCCCAGGCTGGGATTTTCTAGGCAGTCTAAAGGAATTATGTTCCACACTGTTTTGAAAATCCTAGCATCAGGTGACTGTACTAAAATTACCTATTCATACTACTGGTAAATATGCAATATTTTTAAATAGTTCCGTTCTGTTGCAATACGAATTATTTATACGGTCCTTTGGCAAACTAAAAGAAATTACAAAGAAACAAAAAAAAGTGTTTGCGAGCAGTGTGTAACCATAATGAAAAGAACAGTGCCTGGCATCTTTGAAAGATGACAGGTTTAAGTGACTTGTATTTACACCTCTGCCATCCAGAATGCAAAGGGCCACAAAGTCCCTGTAGAACTGGACAAGAAAGAGAAATAGAGACTCTCTGCAACCCCTGTGATAAGAGGGAGAAAGAAAGATTGGGTTTTAAATCCTCTTTCATGGCTCCCTTATAATATAGGAAAACCTTGCTGATACACAGAGTCAACTTTGTTTTCTGGTTTCATTGCATTATATGTCCAGACAAGGAAATAGCAATAATATTTCTATCCTGAAAAAGCTTTGCTTTAGACTTGTTCCTGTCTGTCAGAACCTTGTCTCTACTTGAGACAAGTATCAGGACTGGCAGTCTACATCTGCTCCTTTTTACACAGAGCTGTCCTATCTGCTTTACTTTCCTCATTCTTCTGAAAGAGCAGCATTATAATTCTCTATTTGACAAAGATTATTTCTTTCATAAAAAGAAGGTAATGTATTACCTGGTGTTAGGGTTTTAGGAGCTCTCCTGGGGTTTTTTTCTGTTAAAGGAATTTTCCCCATACTTGTTGCGAGGGCGACAAATTGCTGGATATTTAAGAAAAACAAAAGACCTACCCATTGAGGGTGGGGTGCATCTGGCTACTCTTTCGTTTCACCTGGGCGGCGGACAGTCGGTCCCCAGCGTTAGGATGGAGAGGGAGGCTGTTTCATCGGCTGCTTTTCCTTCTGCCAGAGAAACCCCGGGATCCCAAGCCCGCCTTCCCTGCCCCACTGGGAGCCGGGCCGTGGCCGCCCTGCCCCCGCCGCTGCTTTGAGCCTTCGCTATGTTGTAGCCCTGCTCGCACATCCTGCCTGCCCAGACCTCCAGGGGGGTTCCCCGTTTGGATACATCTCATCTGCCACATGGGATTTGTGCTTGTCCCTGCCATTCCAGCCTGCCGTTCCAGCCTGCTGTCCCTGAGGGTCCAGCTGGACACCGTGATCGGCTGCTCAGGGGTTTGTGAAGCCTTTGTTCCATCCCTTCCCGGGATCCCAGGGCACCAGTGCCGCGTGCTCCCCGAGCTCGCTCCGGAGCGCCCCCTGCAGCCGCGGGGGAACCATCGCACCTGCCCTGCTCACCGGGAGCCGCCAGCGCCCCTGCCGGCTGCGAGCGGAACTGCACCCGAGGGGAAAGGGCCCAACAGCCGAGAAGGCTGGGACTGGGTTTGTGATTGCTGTTACTGCCATAGTTGTTGTTGTTTGTTTGACTGGTTATACACATATAGATATATAATAGTAAAGAACTGTTATTCCTATTTTCCACATCATTGCCTAAAAGCCCCTTGATTTCAAAATTATAATAACTTGGAGGGAAGGGGGGTTGCATCTGCCATTCCAAGGGAAGCTCCTGCCTTCCTTAGCAGACACCTGTCTTTCAAACCAAGACACCTGGTCTACCTATTTGCTTGTGATAATTCAGGGAGATGATCTCAGGTTTAGTGTATATTGCACCACAGACTGAAAAATTTCTGTTGTGTTGGGAATAAACTTCTCAAGAATTTGTTTAATCTTTGAGGTGTATGCTCTGGCACAGCAGTGCTGTCACAAAATTGATCTGTAAAGCACAGACACAAAAATCTCTATTGTGGACTTTAACTCAGTAACCTACATTCCTTTATTTAACCAGCCTGCAATAACATGTTCACTCAGGCAACATCAATTCCTAATTTATCACAGATTTTAGGACTAGAGATCACCTTTCAGTCCCCAAAACTCCCACTGCAAGGAGTTTTTCTTGCTGTTCCCTCTACTCAGAGAGTTTCAAAGCAAAGGCAGAGTATCAACAGCTGGCAGTAGTTTCCTGCCTCATCCTGCTGGAAGCGATGAACAAGCACTTAGATTGTCCAGCTTATAAATGATGTACAGCACTAAGTGATACATGAAATGATACATTGAATCCCCTGCCAGTAACTTGCAAGTCAAAAAATGTATCTGTAAACTGTATTCTGCACACAAACACACACACACTTGGGAAAACAAACTCATTTTAAATGTAGAAATCCCTTTGAAGTATGCCTTGAATCATTTTAAATGTGCTTGTTTAGCAAAATAAATCCTGTGGTAAGTTATAGTTTCTACATTTCTGATTTTTTCAAGTGTGACATAGCCTCATAGCTTAAAATATTAAAACCCAACACGTGCTGGATGCTGGTAGCAATCAGATTTCTGTCACACACATGGCCACCCATACAGCTCCTTTCCTAGTCATATGTATAACTATTTGTACAGCCACAATATTTTAAAGGCACATTTTGATTAGAAATAAGGAATACCTTGCTAACAGTCACCTTTCTTTACAGGAAGTAGGGTTTAGTAAGAAAAACCTCGGCTCTATGAAAAATTCCCCATGACATGTCTCAGAAGCTGAAGTGCAGTTCAGAGCACTTTGCAGGGCATGGCAGAAAGATCAAATGCTCGTACATCAGCTGTGTGACCAATTTACCACGTTTTAATATTTGTAAAAGATATCACCTACTCAAATATTTAGTACTTTTAGAAATGTTACAGCTCCCTTTTTATTTGCATAAAAAGTGGTCAGTTTAGACATGATGGGATTGACTTAAGAATGAGTTGGCTTTTCTCGTGCATAGCTTATACGAAGTGGCTGATGGAGGGTTGTATGAAGATGCTCCACCATGCTCATAACCCAAATTAGTAACGAAGGCCGGTCTTGTATGGGACAGAGTAGCCTAGCACATGTGCTAAAATAGCTACAGCTTGGTTGTCCAAATAATATAGCTTTCTTTTTAGGGTTTTATGAGTCTGAACAAGCAAAAGACCTTTGGATGGAGTCAAAGATATGTCAAATTATGGTCCTTATACTCTGGCCTCAACACAACTATGTGTAATCAAGAGCAACAGAGTAAACACAGTGAGTATCCCAAAAGTGGCACAGACTTGCAGTGGCACAGACAGAGATCAGCAAAGCACATATGACAAATTAATCTTGACCATTAGATGGAAAACTTGATTAAATTTCATTGTATGATGGACACATCAGACCATGGGTGTGCATTGTGTAACCTCCTGTCTGCACAGGGGCAAAAATAAGGTTCTTAATAGGTGAACTAAAAATAGATGCATACAATGAACTTTCAAAACTATTTTGATAAAGAAAGCTAACTATAAATAGCACTCAAATCTGAAATAAATGAAGGAATCATATTTTGTTTCCATTTTCACAAACTTTTTCTTCTCTCAAATGTGTTTCCATAGATGGGCATTATAATGTGCCATGGTTTAGGAATGGTGTTCCCCAATGTAGTGTTCCCAGTGAAACACACCACACTGTGCTCTGCTCACTCACTTTCCCACCCCCCTGCCCCATCCCCTGCCATGAGATGGAGAGGAGAACCGGAGGCACAAAATAGATCATGGGTTTCAATAAGAAATATTTCCTAGAAACAGGAATGAAATAAGAAAATGAACAGTGACAACAATATTAATAACAGAGGGTACAAGGGAGGCGAATGATTCACACGAGTGCTCCCCATGAGGAGCCTGTTGCCACACAACCACACACTCTGCCGCCAGCCCAAACTGGAAGGGACACTCTCCATTCATTCCATGTGGCATGAGTTGGTATAGAATAACTGCAGGGTCTGGCCATGCCCCTCCTGGCTGCAAAAATCAACCCTGTCCTGGCCAGAACAAGGACACAGTGTCTGCTGATGATTTAACACCATTCATATATGCTTCATTTAGTGCACCTGACTCTCTGAAAATATCAAGGGAGGGGAAATATTTAGGAGGTGCATTAACTTTCCTTATGAAAAGACAATAAGCTAATGCAATCTATACAGAGTTCAAACTGTATTTCATCTAGTTTTACACCTTTTAGATGTATTCCTCTGTACTTGTGCAAAACTTGTTCTCTAATTTGTTTTCTGCTTTCTTCCCCTTCATTCAGTTCTTATTGTTCAGCCTTTTCTGCTATCTACTTGTAGATACTAGCTGTTCAGCTTTTGATAGAGTTGATAGATATTCGACTTTTGCTTATATCTTGTCATCTGCACAGTTGGACAGCACTGTTCAGCTTTGTTTCTCTGCAGCAGGAGGATGATTTTAGGTCATCAATTAAACTCTTTTTTGCCTTTAAAATCATTACCCTTACTGCCACCTAAAGAAGGAAAATTTCATTTCCATTGTAATGCAGTTATAGCATTGCAGATAAAAGTGTATGAATAACATTTATCTTTGCAGACTCTGAAAAGAAGTGATGTAATATGGAATTAGACACTGATGAGAACAATGTTGCTTCCTGTTTCGACTTGATGTTAAGAAAGGTGTTCCTGAATTAAGTATGACTATAACCATGGAAAAATACTGAACTCCATCAGATAGATGCTGAACACCGAAGATTGCTTTCATGTGCCCTACAGAGCGTTTTAGAACAAAAACCAGTGAGCTCCGTTACATCAGTTACTCTTAACTGCCCTTTTAGAAAGGGAAAGAAAAAGTTCTCACCAAACAAGGCAAACAGAACATAAACAAACCCTACCTTCTGATTGCTTCTTGCTTACCAACCTCATACAAGGATCACAAGGGCTGGTGAATCTTGATTTCTTGCGACCTTTTCTTGCCATCAGAGTCTGTCAGGACATCTGTTGGAAGCTGCAAAGAGAAAACTAAATTTTTTCCTTTTCTCTTTGTGGAGCTTAAGTAATCACTCGGAACAGAATTTTGGTAAAAGATTGACTACTGGGGCAAATTTTTTCTAACTTTGGAGGAGATGGGAGTACTTTATCGCTTTACTTCACTTTCCTGCAGGCTGAGATTCCTGAGGAACAACAAAACATGTAAAATTATCAATCATAACAAGTATAAGATTGAACTGAACATCAGCTGGGATAGCCTGTGGATGATCTTTCACGTCAAAGGTATGATAAATACATAGCCATAAGTTCTTACCAGTTTTCAAATACAGCCTTTATTTTCCTTTTTCCATAGGTTTGTGTACTTCTCCAGAGGAACCAAGGTGCATACATGTGGTATTCACTTTTACATCCAAAATGTTGTTCTGGGCAAAAAAAGGAACCATAACTTATATGCAGAGTCAAAATGTATTGTTAGTTTAATTAAAGTCTTAACAGCCTAATCAAACACAATAAATAGTTATTATTGCAGTTGTAATTAAACTAAAAGTCATAGTCTGAATTACCTAATTATTACTGGAAAAATTCCTTAATCATACTGCTACACATTTTGAACATATAACTACCTTTCCTCTGTGTTCGCTTTCCAGCACCCCACTGGCTTACTCAAAAAGAATTAGAGAGAGAGGTACAATGATTCCTCAGCAGGCAAATCTCTGACAGGATGACTGTGGAAACAATCCACAGTTATGGATTGGGGTTACCTCTGTTCTCAATTTTCCATCCACTTGGCACTAAGTATTTTACATTATCTATGGGAATGCACTCTTTCTCACTTTCTTCCTTGGTTCTGAATTCCACAATATAATTGTTCTCCTGTCCTTTTTGCTAATTCTAGGACTGATTTACCAATCTCTCAGGGTTGCATCCCTTTAATAAGCAGTGACTGACCACAAATATTTATGGGTTTTCACAGTCTAAAGCGTCTGTATCCTCCTCTGCCTATGCTGTCTCACAGCCCGTTTTTATTCCAGGGTCATAAAGAGTTCAATCTGAATAGAATTGCTAGTTATTATTACTCTCTATTAATTAGCATTATACACTGTGCTGCACAACAGCGAAAAACTAAGCTAAGGCAAATTTAGGCAGTAGTCACCTGACTGGTAGAAAATTGCTATGATACTAAAGCAAGCTGAAAATAAGCTCAGGTCAAAGGAAGCCCCTAGAAGTCCTGAAGCACTGCACTATTAGGTCAGTACAAAACCTGTGTTGTCTTACAGGTAACGCCACAAGAGTATTTGTTGGGCTGCAGCACTGAGGCAGTGACAAATTGTCAAATTATCTGCCTTTCCCTTAAACCCTCAGGCCAGAGAACTCAAAAGCCTTTCTGTGTCTGAGATTACAGATCCTTGCAAAACCTGAGCATGTGGCAGGGAGCAAGTTTATAAAACTTCTGCTGGCCTGGAAAAATTATTTTTCTCTCAGTCAGTCCCTTTGTGCTTCTCAGCCATGATGTTTAAAGTTATTGCAAATAGCAAACAAAGATGGCTTTTGCTTTTTCCTATTCTTACTTTCACTTTATGTATTTAAACATTGAAGCTGATGAGGAACTGCATCAAATGCAGCAGTAGGATTTGTGGTGAGGTTTGGTAGTGACACTAAACAGCCTGAAAAAAATGGCTTCATGTGATGGGGATGGACACGGCAGGTAGTATTTTCTGTGAACTAGAAGTTTCCCAAGGTGACGATTTTCTATTAAAATTCTGAAAGCTATGTTTTCCAGACATGACTTTCTTGACTACTTTTGGCCTCTTGACAATGTAACATTATCCTGGGATTCATTCCTGTCTTAACAACCTTGGTGAAAGTCATTTATCTATATTTGTTACATGTCTGTATGACCTACATTTATCAAGTATGGAGTTCCTAGAGATCATGCAATCTGAAGGGAGAAAGATTTTTTAATCTATTAATTTGTAGCTATAGATAATGAATGAATGAATAATCTTTTTTAATAGTCCTGAATCAAAGTTTCTAATCAGTTTCAAAGGCTCAAACACTGCAGTTGTTTCCTGGGACAAAAATTTGTTTTTCAGGTTGCTCCGAATGGACAAGCCTGCAGGGCTGGCTCCACAAAACAATAATACCATCCTTCTGTATGGCAAGATGCCCTGGTCTGCAGCCCTCTAATTTATTGTTAGATGAAGAGTGTAATCAGACTACTCCTCTGATGTTTCTTTGGCGATGCCCTCTGATCCCATTCCCTAGTCATATACTGCTAGCACCTCTGGTGTTATTGTGGCCATCTGACACACTAGCCTAATCAATAACCAAGATGTACAAAAAAAGGAGAGATCTATGGTGAGTCTCTGCAGTCTCCTTTGTGAGGAAACGTCTAATTATAAGTGACACTACTCACACTGCCCTCTTTAAACACTGGCCTGAGGCATGTGAGAAAAAATTACTCTATTTTCTTGCACAGCTATGTCTCACCTTTATGGGCGTACACCAAAGAGGAACACAAAATACATAGCACATAATTTTGCATTTTTATTATAAGGTTGAAACTAAACACTAGGAAACCTTGTCAGTGCCTGCTAAGCTGATTCCAATTAAAGCTTCTGGCAGAGTTCCAGCTGTTTTACTACCTCAAATAGCACTGAACATAACAAGGTTTATGAAGCATTCAAAAGTCAAATACCCTATTAACATAAACATGTAGTGAAATCAACTGTTCTACAATTTTCAGCTTGCTTTCTTTCTTTCATTTACATTGGACTAATCTAAGATGATGTCTGTTTTCTTTGTTGCATCTCCCTTTTTTTCTGCTTGCTGGAATGCAAAACAAGATTTAGTATTTGAACAGTGCCTGATTTGCCCTGAGAACTTACTCCCTTTGGCAATTTTATTACAACACTTTCAATCCCACTCTGTTTCGTTAGCAGCATGCTGAAGGTTAGTTTCCTACTCTGCTTTTAACTCCAAAATAGCAAGTAGTATATTCTATTCTGGACTGTTTGGGAAGATTTTTGAAAACCTGGGTGCTAATGCCAACACTTAAAGGATAATTGCTTGATTCAATTCACTTACAATTAAGCATAAATAAAAAGAAAGAGTAGAGTAGTACTCAAAACTATTTCCTGATACAGTTTTGTCATTGTTAAATAGTAAGTCATTCCTTTTTAAACTGAATGAAAATTAGGCATATCCTTCCCTGAATCTGCAGTGGGGTGAATGACTGTTGTGTTCAAAAACATTTAGAGTTTTTTTCCAGGATGCTGATTAAAGCAGTGGACAGAGAATAATGAATACAGTGTAATTGAATAATGCTGAATTCCTTATAAACGGATATATATTTAAAATAATTGTAGGCTTCTGAAAGTAGAATGCACTAACAACATTGTATGCAACCCACCAAGCAAGCCCATTTATAATCATATTGCCATCAAAGAACTTTTGAATAAGCAGAAAGAGAACTATGCAATCATCATGAATCTGGTATTGGCCACTATCTTACGCTTCATGAATATGGTGACTTAAGATAAAGCTTTATGATGTTATTTGTTAAGTCTCACCTATTTATTTATTCTGTGGTTCAGCATCTGACAAGTCGTCTTCACATTCTCAACATGTAAATTAAATTCTGTCAGTATGTCATACTGCTGCTACTCCAGATCTGCAAGATTTACAGGATGTTTAAAAAAAAACATTTTTCTTAGAATTAGAAGCATTTTCTTCCTTCATACATGGTCTGACCCAAAGACCATGCTAGTTTACTGAATGGCTGATTTTCACAAGCTCTGGATCAGATCCATAATGGATTAGATGCAAATTATTTTTCTTTTGTTTTAGCTGAAAATAGCATTGTGAAACAAGGATAGTCTCCTGATATGCAATAAAAACCACACTATAAACTGGTTTTTGAATGGGAAAATCAATCCACTATTCTGAAGCCAGATAAACTAGGCTTACTTTTCAGTTATATATTTTAAGGAAATTTTATTTTAGAAATTTCTGAACTACTTGTCATGTAACGTGTCATCATCAACTCAGTCCTTAACAAGCTAAAATATAAGTCCAGAAGAACCACCAAAGATCTCAAATTTCTGTTAGTTTGAGAAGGATGTTTCTGTGAATTATGTGTTATCCTTAAATTTTCAAAATACAGTATTCTTTCAATATTCTTTTCCCACCACAATGGTTCTGTTTGGGTTTTTTTAGGGACAGCCTGGTTGCAAACTAGAAAATAAAACAGTATTTAATGGCCATTTTGTCTTTTAAACCAGTTCAAAAACCTGAAGATTGAGGAAGAAGAGCCTTGCAAATACTTGAAATCAAGATCTAATGCTTAGGACCTCTTAATATTCTTTAGTACTTTGACACACAAATCTTAAGTTCCTTTGTATTGTATGACCTTGGGAAAAAAAGAATTAAAGTTATTATTTTTATTCAATATAATTCATGTTTTATCTTGGTAAGAACTTTCTGAGTTGTACCACTTGAAATTCATTATGATCCTCTTTGATACAGGTAAGTGGGTTTTAAAAATCCTAATCTTTCAATTTTTGCATTATTTAATCTCTTTGTAAGGTTTAATATTACTCTAAAATGTGTTGGTATAAAGTGTTGCGTACTATTCTGAGAGAAGGATTGTAATTCAAAGTAAATATTATAATCGACTATTTCAAGATTCAAAAAGCACTGAGACCCTGACTTTTCTTTAACTATTGGAGTCATTTGTACTGAGATTATCGTTCACTGTGCAAGAATTTCCCTGCTGCCTTCCCTTTCTTCCTTGTTCCTTGATGGCAGCCTTCAAGGTGATTTCTTTTTTTAAGGTGATATTTAATGCAAGCCGCTCTAGTTTGCTTTCAGAATATAAGAAAGAAAAGCTTGTCAAATCCTACTGAGAAGCTCTATAGTACAACAGGTTACTGCAAATCTACCCACTTTTCCTTTTTGAGACCACCATACAGTGTTTCACACAAAGGCTTAATCACTAAAACATATCTTGTTATTTAAGAATCATGACTGTAGAACGAGTGCATCAGTTAGGAGAGGCAATGTTTCCACTAGAGTTCTAAGTAAATGCCAAAACAAACACAAATATATTGTTGTTTAAAATTTGGATTAAAATATCTTGTCTTTAAAATGTTCCTCAACAGCCTTTTAAGAATATTTTGTTCCTTTCCAAAAGTGCAAGTTCCTCTTTGATGTGCACCTTCATTTTGGAAAGGTTGCAGATTCTTTCTTGATTTGGTCTAAATTTGCTAATGTACCATTTTAGATTCATTCCATGCTCCTGAACGCTGCATTTATCATCGATTTTTATTCACATCTGCTTGGTTGTTCAGCCTGCTAACCTAATGCTTGCTTCATTTCCAGACACCAGGATAGATATGGAAAAAAAAAACCAAAAAAGATTAAGTCATAAAAGAGCAGCAGGACATTTGTTAATTTTGAGTTCTGTGTATGAAGCCTGATTAGCCATGACTAGCTCCAAGTTAAATGTCAGTTATTTACAGAAGAACACAGGGAGACCAATATTCTCAACATTTTTTTCTTTTTGAATGAGAAAGATACATTATTGTTTCTCAAAAGGCTCCTCAGGTTTTTGTTGGTTTTGTTGGGTGTGTTTCTTAGTGAGACTACTGATAAGGCGAGGTGTGTCATTTTAAGATTAATAGACACAGGATGCATGAGATGGAACATTCAGAGCATGAAGAATCATTAACTAGCAACGATGTCTGAGGGATGTTCCTGCGTTTCAAATGCTTCACTGCTTCACTGAGTAGTGAACACAGCAACTTACTCTGAGGCAGATGTTATGCCCACACACATTGCAAATGCAAACAATTGTCACCAAAGCATGCAGAAAAAAATCAGACAAACTATACAATATTTTTGAAGGAAGGGGAAAAGAAAAAGAATCAGCAAGAAAAAATCCAAAATCAACCTCCCAAAAAAACTCCAACTTATTTAGAATTAGAAACTTCATGAATATTGTAATTGTTATAGTCCATAATAATGTGGATTTAAAACAAGCTATTCAAACTCAGATTCAGTATTTAGCCAAGAAATTATCTTCTCATTTGAAGGATTTCAGGATAACAGAAATCTTTCAGCTGAATCTATAGCTAATTTGTAAATTGGTGACCATGGTAAGAATGTTATATCCTGTGACTCCATTGCTCCATAATTATCTGTTGGTCACCACTGGAAATGTCCTGAACTACTTGACACAGGTATAGTGGAATATTGGAATAAATAGATTAGTTATTTAGACTGGCATGGAAGTTCGTAAGCTAGAGACATCAAAATGTATCTCATGAGCCAGAAGCTCTCAAATATTTAATGCAATAAATCCCCCAATCTAATAAGGAGAATTATGAAAGAGGAGGATAATAGGAGGAGGATAATACAAGGAGGATACATTTTGTCGGAAAAGGGAAGTCAGACATTAGTTTGGCTTTCTACTGTCTTCCCAAAACCTAAAACTATGGTTCTGTTCTGTTCAGCCAGGGTGCTAAGTGCCATAGTACTACAAGCTCTGCAATTATGATTGCTATTAACAACAAAACAAAGAGATCAGGAGTCAAGTGCAAGTTAGTGTGTTTGATGCAGTGCATCTTGCCTGTATAACCATTTTCATCCAGGATAGTATGAATATCTACTTCAAAGTTTGTTCCTGTGGTGCTCAAAGACATTGTCTGTGAACAGGAAAAAAATACTCTAATCTTAAGCTGTGCAATCAAGATAAGAGACACAGTGCCAAAATTATTGTAGTTACAAGTGTAAGGGTTTAAATTTCATGGCAATATGACATCTTAGATGTTTGCACCATCTTAAACAATGTGTTGCATCTCAAAGGGAGTACGCAGGAATCTTCTCATCAAACATGAAATTACAGTGACTTCGGGGGTGAGATGGTATCTTTTTATAAGGATACTGAGAATCAGTAAAGGAGAGAAATTAAGCAAATGGAAAAGGTAAGGGAATGAAACATTATCTTCTCACCCTATCCAGGAGGAAGAAAAGTGCTTTACTTCTGCAGTAGACAGTAGACTACTGCTTCTGCAGTAGATCTACACACCAAGAGAATTCCCTGTTCTGCCTCCACAGCCCATGCCTGGTACCCTACAAAGGCGATCCACTTTGCTCTTACTACAGACATGGCAGTTAATTTCCAGGGAAAGAGACAAGAATGGAGGAGAAAAGGACAACTCATGAATCAGAAAAGACAGCTCTGAAAGCATTTAGAGAAACAGAACTTTGTTATTAAGGGAAAACCCAAGCCTGAAAATAATATTTAGAACAAAAGTGAAGGCGAAGATGTCCTGACCTTGGAGCTCTCTTTTTCTCTCTAGATGTCTGATATGCCTCTAATCATTTTTCTAAGACTGATGTCGTGGTTTGAAAGACAGGTGTCTGCTAAGGAAGGCAGAAGTCTCCCTTGGAATGGCAGACGCAACCCCCCTTCCCTCCAAGTTATTATAATTTTGAAATCAAGGGGGCTTTTAGGCAAAGATGTGGGAAATAGGAATAACAGTTCTTTACTATTGTATATATAACCAGTCAAACAAACAGCAATAACTCTGGCAGTAACAGCAAACAATCACAAACCCAGTGCCAGCCTTCTCGGCTGTCAGGCCCTTTCCCCTCGGGTGCAGTTCCGCTCGCAGCCGGCAGGGGCGCTGGTGGCTCCCGGTGAGCAGGGCAGGTGCGATGGTTCCCCCGCGGCTGCAGGGGGCGCTCCGGAGCGAGCTCGGGGAGCACGCGGCACCGGTGCCCTGGGATCCCGGGAAGGGATGGAACAAAGAAGCTTCACAAACCCCTGGGCAGCTGATGCCGGTGTCTGGCCAGACCCTCAGGAACGGCAAGGCTGGAACAGCAGGCTGGAATGGCAGGGACGAGCACAAATCCCGTGTGGCAGATGAGATGTATCCAAACGGAGAACCCCCTGGAGGTCTGGGCAGGCAGGGGGAGCAGGGCTACAACATCGTGAAGGCTCGAAGCAGCGGCGGGGGCAGGGTGGCCACAGCCCGGCTCCCAGTGGGGCAGGGAAGGCGGGCTTGGGATCCCAGGGCTTCTCCAGCAGAAAGAAAAGCGGCTGAAGAAAGCAGCTTCCCTCTCTGTCCGAACGCTGAGACCGACTGCCCCCACACACTCAGGTGAAAACAAAAGAGTAGCCAAATGCGCCCCACTCTGTAGCCAGCTCCTTTGTTTTTCTGAAGTACCCAGACATTTGCTTCCCTGGCAACCCGTATGGGCAAAATTCCTTTAACAGAAGAAAAAACCAGGAGAGCTCCTAAAACCCCAACATCTGAATGTATGTCAGACGTTAAAGTAAAGAATTCCACAGGTCTGTGAAATCTTCAGTGCTGTCAACTGAGTAGTACCACTGAGTATTAGGATGGAGATTCCTGTTCTCAGTACCTTCAGTCCCACAGAAATACATTGCATTATTTAATGAAAATTCAGAGTTTGCATCTTTCCTGGTTCTGACTATAAAAGACATTTCCTGTACAGGTCCAAGCTCTCTGTGAGTCTCATGATGACATGTATAAAAGTTGGGATATATGCAACAGCTCAGGATAAATGAGCCTAGCAGTTGTTTTAAACCACTTTTTTTTCACTTTGAGAATAGTCGAGACAGATTAAACAGTCCTTGGTAGTGCCTCATGATAAAAAGGGCCTTCAGACTTGCAGCAACTCCACAGTTTTGTCACAGCCTAGATTCACTCTACTATTAAATAAAGTTGGCATTTTAGTTCTAGATATACCTCCAGTGAACTCTTTTTTTTCCCAAGCTTACAGAGTAGGAACAGCCTTTGACTATTGACCCCTGCCCAAACCAGCAGCTAAGTATTCATTCAGGAAAGTCTTCCCAGACTGCTTCTTTAGTTGCTGCTATACACTCTCAGGACAGAGGCTGCACCTAACCTCGAGAATGGTTGTTTACTTTCACAAATTAATTTCAAGCATGGTGTCTTAGATCAAGGCTCCCCAGAACACTGCAATGATGGTTCTCAAATACCTGCACAGATGCACAGTTATAGTCCCTTTTCCTCTGGAAACCCTGGATCACTGAACTTTAATATTCACCTCTGCCTGAAATGTCCAGAACTCTAATAAAAGTTATCTCCATTTCTCTGGGTCTTATCCTATCATTATTATTTTATCACTAAAGATGTCATTGTATTGGATTTGCATTGGTAGTGGGGGGGCTACAGGGGTGGCTTCTGTGACAAGCTACCAGAAGCTTCCTCCATATCCAGCAGAGCTAATGCCAGGCAGCTCTGAGACTGCTGGGCTGGCCAAGGCTGGGCCAGTTAGAAATGGTAGTAACACCTCTGTGATAGCACATTTAAGAAAAAAAGTAATTGCACAGATGTCTTTGGGGTCAGAGAACAGCGGAGTGAGAATATGGGAGAGGAACAACCCTGCAGACACCAAGATCAGTGGAGAAGGAGGGGGAGGAGCTGTTCCAGGTGCCAGAGCCGAGATTTCCCTGCAGCCTAGGCGCAGACCATGGTGAGGCAGCTGTTCCCCTGCAGCCCATGAAGGACCGTGGGGTTGCAGATATCCACCTGCAGCCCCTGAAGGACACCCACAGTGGAGCAGGTGAGAAGAGGCTGTGAACCCGTGGAAGGTCTGTGCTGGATCAGTCTCCTGTCAGGGACCTGCAGACCCATGGAGAGAGGATCCCATGCTGGAGCAGGTAAGACTTGTGATCCTGTGGGGGAGCAGGCTGTGCCTGAAGGACTGCACCCCATGGAAGAGTGACTCACATTGCAGCCATTTGTAGAGAACTGTTGCCTGTGGGGTTGGGGGAAAGTGTTTTTAGATTTAGTTTACTTCCCATTATCCTGCTCTAATTTTGTTAGTAATAAATTCAGTTAATATCCCCATGTTGAGTCTGTTTTGCCAGTGGCAGTATTTGATGAGAGATCTCTTCCAGTCCTTATCTCAGCTCATGAACCATTTGTTATATTTTCTCTCCTGTATCCGCTTGGGAAGGGGAGTGATAGAGCAGTTTTGGTGGGTGCCTGGCAGCCCTAATAGACTAAAAGGAAATATGCTTACTTCTTTATAAAATCCTAGGTCAAAAATGCAGTTGAAAAATTCATAAAAACACAAATATCAGAAAAGAAAGAAAATCACTTTTAATCTAAGATACAACTCTGTCTTCCCTTCTTCTCAAGTAGCTGGCAATCTACAGATGCTTATCTGAGCCATATAGCCAAAGCCCTACAAACATTGTGTATTATCAGTTTGTCTTCCCTGGAAAAAAAAAAAGTCATAAAACCTGTGAGACCTTTTTGGGAATGTTTTAGAAATGATCATATTTCCAGACCCCTTCTTACAGATATTATTGATCCAGACCTTTTTCAGTAAGCAGGCTGTTCACTGTACTCTCCATTTTAAAAATATTAATGTCCTTTTGGCAGAGAAAATATTATCTCCTGTACTTGATCATTGGTCTACTAAGTGATAAAATGCCTTTTCAGATCTTGGGGGCAACATGCCAATTTCAGTATGGGACCTTTTGAAATAACAAATCATATTTTTCCCACTCATAAATTGCAGAAATGTATTTATTTAGAGACACTCATTTATCATAAGACTTTAAATTTTTAAATCATACGTGTATGGGTTTATTAATTATTAAATAGAGATTCAGAGTCTGGCAGTAAAAACACCATGCGTGAGTTACCAGTTCAGAGGACAGATACAACTCAGAATGGGCCATGATCCAAGCTCTGTAAGATTGCCATAAATGCTATGAGCTCTTCTAGGGTTATCTTGTGCTGCATGCCTGGGGTTTTTTTCCTTGGAAACACTTGTAACAGTCTGACTCTCACCGCAATATAACAGATTTTCAATCCTCAAAATCTGTGTAAAATAAGGTTGTTATTTAAGTTTAGGTAATGCTTGCTGGTGAACACCTGCAATGCAAGACATTATTACTGTTTATCATTAACTAAATCATAACATTGAGATCTGTGGCAACTCAGGTTTACATTTATCATGCAGAATCATTCTTCTGTGTATGGTAAAGCATTGAGGTGCTCAGTATTAGGTAATAGTAAGGTTTGACACCTTGCTACGTGCCTTGAAATCCAAAGCTCAGAACTTTCAGTACAGGAGTATCTCTTTATCCTGTGAATTTCTCTTTCACGCTCTGCTAGGCTTAAATCACGTTTTGCAATAATTCAGTGTCAAATTGTTGCACAGGACCTCAGTAGCATTGTGTCAGTTGCATCTGGCATTATGAAACAGCACTGTAAAGGAAACATGTTGGCACACGGAGGTTCTACACCACCCTGGTTACTTATTGTCAATACTTAATCATGTGTAATACCAAATAAAACAGATTTGGCTGACTTCTAAAATAAAAATATGTGGAAAGCACTTCTAGGTGACTCATAACTGGTTGAAGAGGTATGTCTGAATTTCTGCAGTGTTATTTCCAGAAGCAGTAGCATGAGAACTGAGCAATCTTACTTTTTCATTATGGGAAGCTCAGAGGAGACCAAAACTGATGGTTGTCCCCTTCACTGGAAGTGTGAGCACCATCTTCTCCCTTTCTCTGCACAACTCTGCAGGAACAGCAGGTTTTGCTCACAAACGTCACATGAGGAAAATGTGCTACCAAGTTAATGCATAGAAGGCATTGGTAACTGTCTATTTCATTTCTTTTTCAAGAGGTTTTAGGTGGCTTTTATGTGCATCTGAGGGTGTGAGGAGGGGAGGTGTGGAAGTAAGGAAGTGTGCAGGAGAGAAAGACACATGTGCACATACACACGATGTTTTGGTCATATCCACAGGAGTTGCAGAACACTTCTGAGTTCATCCTCTAATCATCCCAGAGACAAAGCTGTTTGGTGTGAGCTTCTGCATAAGCAAGATATTCAGAAACCATTGCAAAATGAAGAAAAAATTCTAATAAACTGTTGTTATTGGTCTTCCAATGATTCCAGATTTCCTTTGGTAGTGAGAGAACAGTCAGGTTACTTAGTTTAATTTGTTTACTTTTCTCTGGAAAACTGATCAAAAAAACATCTGAAGGGAAGGATTAATCTACCCTACAAAACCAGATACCTGTAAAAACAATTAAATAATTATAATTTTATTTCATACTGCTCTTCACTGTAGGTAAGAAATACCAAATATTATAAAAATATTTTTGGTTGGGATTATCAATACCTGTGTGATTTTATAATTTGAATTTCTTGCTCAGGTAAAGACTCACCTAAATATCTCTTTCATTTCTTCTTTAAAACTATAACCAATATTATCTAGCCCAGAAATATGTAGCTACAGATAATATTGGTAACAGATTTTTTTTTTTTACTTTAATCTTTCATGTCATATTTCACAAGTAATATTAGTTGAAAAAATACTCATGCTTGTTGGCATCTACTGTCTTTCAAAAATCTTTCTGAATCCCTGAGTATGTGAAGGACAATAATGATAAACAAGGTGAAATAAATGAGTCCTTAAAGCTCCCATCTCTTCACAAAGATGACAGCAAGTAACAGTAAAAACATGCCATATAGATGAAAGACATTGATTGTAGGAGTTTGCCTCCCCAGAAGAAGAGAGACTGCAAGTTTCATCCTGACATCACAGCATGTTTTAATTTCAGTTGGCCTCAATACATAGACTGTTATCTCCTGTTTGAGAGGTTCAAGTTTGCTTTTCATACTGGAGAAGGCAAAATTTTAAATGTACTGCTTTAAGTGAAGCATCTCCTGTGTACATGAATGAAAATGCTGAAAACAAATTTAACTGAGAATTACTAGGAATCGCCCTGTATTTTGCATATTGTCTCTTCTTCAAACATGTACTTCCATTTTTGTAAGGTGTTTGCCTGTTTTCTCTCAATCCATACACAGAGGAGAAAAAAAATCATGGATGCAAATTGATTTGTAAGTCAGAGATAATTGCAGTCATGTGTCTAGCATGTACATGTCATTTTTTTCATGCATATTATATTATGAAAATTATTTACTTGGATTATTTTGCTTTTATGCAATTTGTCCTGTGTATCAATTTTACCTTAAAACATTAAGAAGTCATTCAAATGCAAGATAGAACCTTCTGGTATCAGTAGGAATAATTTATTAAGAATTCCTCTTCACAGAATTTTAAGATATAATTTTTCAGACAGTGCTAAAACCACAACTGTAATGTTCTAGATTCAAGAAAAATTTAGGGCTGGTAGTACTCTCCGTCAAAAGACTTATAAGTCTCAAGTAGCCCCTGAAAAGGTCAATTAGTATAGGAAAAAGAATTAGTAAAGAAGATCTGAAACATGAGGAACTTAGGAAGTGAACTGAGGAAATGTATGCTAATTGTGTTTTCCATAGCCCAGTTCAAAAATAAGCTTATTTATAATTCAGAACAAGTTGACTGATGCTGGAATACTACCTGAATAAAACACCTCTGCATTCTGAAAGAGCATATAATTCTGTGTCCCTGGTGTATTTCTTCATTTATAAGCTGTCTGAATTGAAAAGGCAGATGTTTTATTCTGGGAATTGACTGCAAGGGTGAATGCTTTCAGGTGAAACACTTAATAAATTAAAATTTAGGGAGCAAGATAACCCTACTTAGGGAGAAGAGCTGAAATAAGTAACTGTGAAAAGAAAAAAAAATAAAAAGCCTGGTGGTTTGTGTTACATTTCTGTGCCTAATTAGATAATTAGAAGGTGTGGACTTGAGGGCCTAATATTGATTATTTTTCTGAAAACATCTTTGCTGAGAACAAGGACACAAATAGGAACTGAAAGCATTTTGGTGTGCAATCTATAATGGTCACCTTTAAGAGCTTTATGGTTGCTTTAGATAACAAAACAATGTTCTCTCTGAATTTGCAGTGCACTTTAGAGATTAGTGCAAATACAGAATTGACTGTAGTTAGATATTCCTCAAAATGAAAAGTTTTTGAGGATGATCCTTGGATGATCCAGCAGCAGTCAGCAGATGACATTTTTTCCTAATCATAAGCAATTCCTACAAAAGAGAATATTAAAAAATGACCCTCAGGCAATTGATGGAGCCAAATGTTTTATACTGAATTCTCATAAGAAACACATAAATACTTTTTCAGTCTTGGCTACTCAGGTAAACTTCGCACACATATGCCTTGTTGGGTTGCTGGGGGCAGTTTTTGGAGCAGGCAAAAGGGGGTTTTGCACAGATATTTCGGAACATTCATTCCCAGGTGTCTCCATATGTGTTTTAGACAAAATAAACATTTGGAAGTTAAGTAAATTCTCATTTCAGGACACAAAACCATCACTTGCTGCGATCCAGAACAAATTAGGTAACTAGGAGAACTGGTGCTTCAATCTTCATAAAGAGAGGGTGCTGTGATTCTTC
Organism: Corvus kubaryi; assembly: GCF_017639235.1. Taxonomy (NCBI): domain Eukaryota; kingdom Metazoa; phylum Chordata; class Aves; order Passeriformes; family Corvidae; genus Corvus; species Corvus kubaryi. The sequence continues at coordinate 9,442,928 of NW_024580666.1, read as the reverse complement.
TGAACTTTCTCCTGAACCAGAAATTTCAGAAGAGCTGAACTGTAAATCTGAGCAATTAAAATGTCTGTATACATTAACTAGATTTTAATTATATACCAAGGTGCAGTCATACTACAAGTAGTGCTTCACGGGATCTTGTGTCGGCTACTGTAACAAAGAATGTAACACCCGAGCATGAGAATACAGACACTTTTATCACTGACATGCCAGGGTACGAAAGTGGAAAAAATGAGAGCTTTTAGTAAACTCGTAACAAAATAAGAGCATTCTTCATGCAATTTTCTCTTTTTTCACCAGGTTCTTTTTCCAAATCACTGGAATTTACAGTTATCTTCTCCAGGTACAAGGCTCATCTTTCTAGGCTGGTTTTGGAGTTTTTTTCACCCAGTACTCTAAAATGACATGAAAGCCACATAAATTCATATTTTTACTGATATAGGAACATACTGTGCATATATTTTTTATGCTTCATTTAATAAACTGACTAGTAAGCCTGATCATTCCTGTAATTAGATTCCATAATCATTAGATTTATAAATCTGTTGGTGATGGTTGGTGGTGGTGATGGTGGTATTGTTCTTGTTGTTTCATGTCTACAAAATTGTATAGCCTTCCTTTTTGTTGAGCTACCTTGGCAATGGGACAGAGTGGAAGGCAAAATGTGTGTGCAATAAAAATAGAGGTGACAAAACTACCCATGCTTTTTTTAGTTAGAAGTAAGTCTATAAGTCTATGAAAAATTCATAGAAGAAAAAAGTCTACTCTGGTACTCAGAAGCATATTTCTTTTCCTCAATTTATTCGTGTTGTAGATAGAAGCTATTTGTATGTTGACAAAATTCCTGCAACTTGAAAAGCTAATACTATTGTAGAATTTAATTTGGAATTGCAGCCTTCAAATATTTCTCTCTCTTAAGTTTAATAAACCCACAGGGACTGTTTTACTCGAAGGACTTTAAACCAAAAATTCCTGCTTAATTTTTAACTTCCACCAAACCATAGACCTCTAGTAGATTAAAAACTACTTAATTTTGTCAAAATGAATCCTCTTTCTGTGCAACTCTTTTGCTTTGAAGATATAGATACCATAACTAGATACAATTAAAATAAATCTCCTTGCAACACATTATCTAATTTTGCCAGTTTCTATTGCCTAAAACACCTTTTTTGATATTGTTAGTGTATCTACGAAAGTCATCACTGGCTGCAGACTTCCAATCAAATTTTGTCATAGAATAGATTTTATGCAAAAAAAAGCTTGGGAGAAATAGAGAGCTCACAAATTATAGCTCTCCTCAAAAATTATACATATGAGACAATAATCAATCATCTTAATCTCAGGAAAGATTTTTCTCCTCTAATTTACAATAAAGCAACCATTTGTTACTAAAATTTATTGACCTCATTCTACCTTTTCCTACCGAAATTCTTCCATTCTGCTCCCCCCACCCTCCCCTCCTCCAAATTCTTCTGGTATGCTAAGTGAAAAATAACCTTTTTTGGGTGTTTTGTTTTGTTTTCCAGGAAAGTGACAAGACATCATTGCCTGTCAAGACAAACAATCTCATCAATAATTCCTTCTCATCTTGGATTAAGTACAGGAACAGTTCCCATGGTTTTACAGGAATTTCACCGTAGAAATGCAACAACCCAACTGGTGAAGAACGGAATAACCTGTAGCCTATCTCCCACAGACCTAGTACATTAAATAATTTTACAAGGTTCATCTGGATGTTTTCTGGTCCAGTTCCCAACTCAAAGAAGGAATAAATATGAAATACGACATGAATTTTTAAAGTTTGATTCAACTTTAAAGTTATAAAAACCCCACAATTTTCAAACAGACAAAACAGAATGCATTCTATAGTTTTCTTCAGAACCAATGCAGCCTTGCTTTGCTGCCTTTCACATCTTTCACTGATGACTCCTAAAAGCTTTCCTTAATTTGGCTGGTGTCCATATGCATTTATTGATGTTAATATGCTGAATTTAAAAAGATGAGTATTATTATTTTTTGTATTTTTGTATATTTTTAGTATTTTTGCTCTATGCCTTGTATTATTTACCATCAAAAAATTAAACCTTCTTTGGTTTCAACTTTAAAATTTCATTGTCTTTCCACTTTGATGCGCTTTCAATTTAAGTCTTAAAAATGATTCAACACTAGTTGTCCACAAACCACTTTCTATTGAACTACTGATATTAAAATTAAATTAAAATTAATTCAATACTGAAACTGTTTCACTGGAGACTTAATCAATTTTGTGTGTACAAGTGGGATCACACAGACTAGTTAAAGTTTATGATACTTACACCAGACATGGATCATGTTCCTCATGTCTGGTTAAATAAAAAATTATTTATGACACTTTGCCTCTCAGACTCCCAAATTCTTTCTTTAAATGATTAGCAATGTATTGTTGATGACCTTTTACTCAGCTACCATTTCAAAAACTAACTAAAATCTATTCTTGAATAATTTTAAATATATGAAGGAAAATTAAAATATATACTATATATTGTGTTTCTTTTATTTCTTGCACAGGTCAATGTAAATTTCCTATAATTTTAAGTAAATGGTACTCTTGAAATGAATGGATATTATATGAATCTTAACTCCCATAAAATTCCATAAAAATTTCTGACTTCCTTTCATGCCAGCTCATAACCATATGCAAAATTAAATTACTACAATGTGATAAACTTAATTATTTCTGAATGGTGTAATCAACTTAAACTGATCAAAATATGCTTATAAAACTTGCGAATGAGATCAAGTCTGAAGTACCTGTATTTTGAATGACAAAGTCAGTATTTGAAATAAGGCTTCATGAGTGAAGGGATGGTCTGGTGTCTGATGGATTTTGATGGAAGTGGTAACACGCAAATGTGACCAGTAGAGGGGAAATCAAATAAATATCAAAAGACTGCAGACCTACAAAAAAAAGTACATAGCTGTAGAGTAGATCCCAGAATTAATAAAGATCAGCCATGTGACTCTGCTGCAAGACAGTAAAGGCAAACATAATTTGCAGATGTATCATGGGCCAGACAGCCCACAGAAAGAAATAAGACTTAACCTTTTGCATATATATGAACATATCTGTTTTCAATTAGCTAATATCGATGTCAATATAACAACCTCAGCTTGAGCAGTCATCACAAAAAAAAAAAAGTGTTATGGTATAATAGTTCTTTAGCTCTTTGGCCTTTTATAAGTTAGTGCAAAAAAAATGCAATGGTCACTTATTCCTATATATGGGCAGAGATGGACTAAATGCCCTCTTTTAATCTTTTAAAAAAATCTTTGCAGACACCCTGTCTCATATTCACCTATGATATTCTTACAAGTCTCCTAAGGCAGAATTATGTGATACTTACAATTGGAAAGCAGAGGTCACTTTATCGACAGCAGCCTTCCTGGTTTTCCTTTGTTTTTTCACTGTTCTATAACCATAGGGGTTTCCAGAAGTCTCTCTGGTCTGTGTAACTTGAATTCAGCTTGAGCAATATTCTACGTCATTTACCATGGCTGTCTTTATCACAGTTGATCTTAAGTATATGATTTTGGAAGTTCTCCTGAAAATTATTTGTCATTTTCCCAACTACTCCTTTTAAAGCTATTTTTTTTAAGATTTCATTAAAGGCTACTAATGTAAGACACCAGGATCATTTTAAATTCACAGCCTTCCCATGAAAGAGACACTCAATTAAACCTGAGTCTCTGTATGTTAAATGGAATATCTTGAATCCCCTAATCAATTATTTAAATTATGACCTTATGTCCTCTATTGCTTCTATTTACTCCTATTTAGAGTTTTTTCTTACCCTATTGTTTCATTCTGCTACTAAGTGCTCTGTGTGTGACATTTACCTCACATTTATTCACAAAGTGCCTAAAGTTCATTATTGACTATGCATAATCAATGTATGCTAATTCTCTTTGCTTCTGTTTCTGTTATTATTGCATTTTAAATTAAATAAACAAAAGCTCAATATCTACAAGCTAAGGCTTTAGGAAAAGGCATAATCTTGGAAAAAAGTCAGGCCTTCTAAATGTATGCTCTTTCCTCAGGAAAAAATAATGGAAACAAGCTAGAGCATTTGTTAAAGACAACATTTTTCTTTCAGATCTACATGGCTGATCTCAACTCCATTACCCTGCTCACCTCTTCTGCACAGATCTCTGAGCATGAAAGATATACAGAACAGACTATCAAAGGTGAGATCTGCTTGGTAGGATCTGAGAGAAGAATATTGCTTTAAACTGACTGCCAAAGCTTCAAGATCTGAACACGAAATAAAGCTCCATTTCAAGTAAACTAGGAAAACATTTCCTACTTATGGCTTACCAAAATCAAACATTGACACATTCTTCAGTATTCTGAACAAGTGGAAAATTCTTCAATATTTCTAAAGAGCATATAGGCCTTTTTCTTTTCCTGTACTCAGGTTCTGCCACCCAAAGCTAAATGGACCAGCTGTAAAGTTTTTTGCTATCAGAACTAATTCTAAAAAAAGGCCAAGAATAACAAAGTGCTGTTTCAAATTATTACCTTGTCTCACCAAATACAAACAGTAGATTTCCCACAGAAAACTATCATGGTATCTTACAATCTCATCTATAAGGTTCAGAAGTCCTGTAGTTGCTCTAAAACCACCATTCAAAGTCTTCTGAAATTTCAGCATGCTGTTATCTCTTCTGCACCCATTTGCAGAAGGAAAACCTGAACATGTGATTCTCATGCACATAGACAGAGGGAGAGCAGCTGTAGGCAGAAAAGACTGATCAGTCATGATGCTGTGACATCTCTATACAGTGCTGACTGAGGAGCTGAAGGGTCAGAATATGGACTGTGAAGTGAAGACTCTCTATCACTACAAATGGTTATGTTTTGACCGTAGAGATTTAAGTTCAGAAATGACCAGATGATGATGATGTATGTCACACATCACACTTACTGGTTAATAATTCTATTGTGTGGCTCTCATGGGACAAATAAGATGAAGGAAGATCTTGAAAAGAGAAATTTCTCCTCAGAAATGCCAGTATTTATAGCTCCTGTCTCAATGCACATCAAACACTGAACCCTTCGCAGGTTTTTTGATAAACTTTTCATAGATCCTTGAGCTGTCTATTGCCTTAAAATAAGTCAAAAAGCAATTAGTCCTCTATTTAGACTTGTAATTTTAGGAGCCATTGCTTAAGTACATGATACCAGCTTTTTACTTTGGTGGAGAAGTAGATAAATGAGAATTCATAGTACTTCCACCATATGGTGATTTTAAGACCTTGGGCTTTGGTCTGTAAACTGAAAGGACTCCTTTTTCCCCCATTCATTTGCATTACCAGTAAAAAATGGGAAAAGGCATTTTAACAGTGTCATCAGCCATACATCCAATCACTTTCTCAGTATTACTCACAGGTACTACTAAAACATGTCTTCAAAGGAGAATGGAACTGCAAATTGGGACATTGCAGAAGCAGTAAGTCTGATGAATGCTGACCCCAGAACTCATGATGAAAAGCAATTTGGAATCTTTATTAGTTGTGAGGGGAAAGGGAAAAATTTTAGGCATTATTTCTTTTTTCCAAATCTTACTGACAGAGCTAATTTTAAAGTCTCTCTTTTGGGGAGTGGTTTCCACTGAAAAAATTAAAATCCATGTCTCCAAGGACTGTAGAGATATTAAGCTTGAAAAACTAACCTAGTGTCTTCCAAAAAATGGAACAAGTGAAAAAATCTCATCAGATCAGATGCTGTTAACTTGTGAATATACAAAAAAAGGCATAAAAATTGTAAATATAGAACTCAGTGCTACTGATATACTGGCCATGCTGCTTCTGCCAATCCTATACTAGAAGAACAGATGTGGTAGCAGATAAGAAGCAAAATACATTCCACAAAATAAAATGTCACAATCATATGCAGGTCTCCAAATTAACTGCTTTCTCATGCCAATTTTAATTGTCAAACTCTTCCAACATTACCTTTGAGACAATTGTTTTAAACCAACAGGATAAAAAAGCACAGCTTTATGTTCTTAAAAGACTATGTCACTTTATGTTCTTAAAAGACTATGTCACAATACCTAATTCTGATATTGGAGTTGGCTTGAATAAAAAATTTGCACTTATAAGAAGTGTAAAGTATAAGCAAAGTAGAGAGACAAAACTACCTCTCCATTACAAATTGTATTGGGTTTGTACATAATACAATCTAATTTATAAAGTCCCTTGTCACAGAAGCTTATCAAGGCACTTCACACCCTGAAAGGAATTATACATCAGCTCAGTAAAAAGCCATCTTAAAAAGAGTCTTTAATCTTATTTTAAAACATTTAGCAAGGGAACGAAATAAATAGCTTGTAATACACTCAGACCCAGAAGTCTTGCATATATTTATCTTTTGAATACAGAATTCTCAATAAGGTTGAATGCAGTAGAGCAACTTCAGTATCACAGTATTTGTTCAAGGTCTCTGCTGAATATCATGAATTAGTCCCTCTTTCCTTTCTGTTGACCTCATGTTCATTTATTGCTACATGAGGTCAAAGACTGACATCCCAGGGCAGACTAAAGCCCTTTTAGTTCTTCCCAGAGTAAATCCCAAGTCTGTCAGCATCACTGTCTGCATCCTCCAAGTTCCATCAACCTTGTTTCAGAAGGGTCAACCTAATGTGCAAAATGGAGTGTGGATAATGCTACGTTCAAGATGCATTTAATCATTAGCCCTTGCTAGGCTACTGAGCAGTATGTCAGTCATGCCACTTGTTTTTGTTGAGGCTTATTACCTGGGAATCTAACAGACCACACAGGTAAAATCTTCCCTCAAGTGAAATTCATCTTCTTTGCCTGAGTGTTCCTGCTACTCTATACTGAGTCTTATCACTGATATTCTGCTTTTTATAATGCATGTTTACTTGGCAGTGCAGTGTAAGATTCCCACACCAGTCTGGAGGCAAGCACAGTCCAGCCACAATGCTCTACCTGTACCAGTTCAGTCAACAATGTTCCATTGCACTTCCCTGTGAGGAAAAGGAGTTGATGCTCTGTTCCACACTGCCATGGCTAAAACCTGGGTATGTGAATGAGCCTGTCTGAGGTGATCTGCAGTAGCACTGCACCATACTGCAGTCTGCCAAGCTGATAAGCCCACAGTCTTGACTGCCATCCACCCACGCATCTTTGCCTTCCTCCTGTTGGGGAGTAAATAGTAATATAGACTGTTTGTGAAGTGTCCATCAAAATCACTTTAAAAAAACTGGTTCCATATGTTCCATTCTCTTTTTATGGCTAACTGAGACATTCTTTCTTGCAAGGACCTAAAAGCAAGAGTAGTGAAATTCTACATTAAGATAAAAAGCTAAGTTATGCTAAAGAGACCTGAACTAATGCTTCTGAGAGCCTAAAGAAACTGGGTACTGGAGCAGCGTCCAGGTACATGTGCAACCCCCTAATGCCCTTGTAGGAGATTTATCTTCACTGAGAAGTGCTAGATCACAGACGTAACTCTGTCTGTGAGGGTAACTCTGGCCATGAAACACACTGCAGCACCAGTTTTTTCCTGGTAGGTAGAAAAGCAGGGACATTACACAGCATGGAGCACTAGGGTGGAGATGTTAGACTGGACCCAGACATCATCTGTAGTATAGCTATGTCATCAGTGCAGCGCTATGCACAGTCTGTGAGCAAGCACCAAAGCACCCTTCATAGCTTTATAACCAGATTTTTAACATGGCAGTGATCCATGTGGCTTAGACATGGTTAGAAGCAATTGTAAGACCTGTTTCTGTGGCTCTGTGCTTTTGTTACATGTCAACTTTTGGTGATAAATTTCAGGGATGCAGCGACACTTGCAGGGTCTCTTTTACAGGGAGGGAATGAGCCTCCTGAATCCAGAGATGATGGATGTTTCAAATTGCATAGCAGTTCTCAAACATTTTTCTCTTCTGCAGACAGATAAAACTTCATCAGGCTGTTTTTTCTCTCTAATGCAAATCCCATCATTTCAGGATCAAACCCTTCTAATAGCATGTGAAAACAATATATGAGCGACTCCCTCCAGACAGCACAGAGAGAAAGAGAAGTGAGTATCAGTTACCTGTCATAGGCAGTCACTGTTTAGCAGCTCTGTTCCCATCACAACAGAGCCCAGTGATTCCTTGTATTTTAAACTTTTTTTCCTCAGTCAATGTCTAACATTTTCTGCCACTTATTTTGCACAACTCTTTATTCTTATCTCCATTTGGTCTGAACTTGACATATCTCTTTCATACTCACACCTTTTGGGTTTTCGTGCTTCATCTCATTCTGCATTTCCTTGCATTTTGTAGGTCTTGTTGTTATCATTGTCTGTAGAGTTGCTGATGAACAACTTTTCCCTTAATTTGAGATGAACAGAGGAAAATGAATTATGCTCGATGCTGAACATATGCACACAATAAACACCCAACTTTTAAACGATGTCATGGAAGCATCTGCTATGTTATATTTTTATGATGGGTATAAAACTGAAATAATTGGTATTTACTTTTTATTTTCATCTTCAGATGTCATTTCTGCTCACCCCCTCTATTCCCACTTAAAAATGTAGCACTACATTAAAGTTAAATTGACATTAAAAAAGTCAATTTAAAAGCTTTTTTTTAACTCCTGAAATTAAAGCATTCCCAAAGTAAAAATAACCTTAACTACTGCAAAGTTTTATGCCCTCTCTTGCACTCTACACTCATTACTGAATACAGCTTAAAATCTATGATCATTAAGGTCTTTATTACCTGTTGGTGTGCACGTAAGTGAAAGGCTTTTGTATCTGACTGCTTAAACCGAACTGACATACCTAATAAAACAGGCACTGAAAACTCAGTAAAGGGGTTTTTGGCACCCCAAGAAGTGAGTGGGATCATAACATAATTAAAATACATAGAAGGCAACTCTGAGTCAGCAAGGCAGCTACAGTACTTGGTAACTGTCACTTGATTACTCAGAAACAGCGATTGCCCTCCACAGGTATAAGATATCTTGGCTGCTTTAGAAACATAATCACCGTGTTGCAGGAGGTCTAATCAACAGCTACCTGTAATCTCTGTAATAGCTGTAAAAACGCGTTAATGAAATATTCATGCATGTAACTGTCATAGGCATAAAGCATCATAACCAACTCCTTTTTCGTAATGAATACTTTATTGGACCATCCTATTCCAACTTATTTTCTACAAAAGCAATACAGGTTCAGTTGCTGATTCTTCCTAGACACTGTGAGCAACAGCTCAATGAAAATATCAGCGTTGAGTCTAACTCCTGATCAGATGTCTAACTCCAAGGATCAGATGTTGGAGCCTGTTATGCATGGAAAAGATGACACAATTTAGTGCCTTGATGCAATTCACATTTTAGAGATGGTTCCTTTTGTTTATAATATATTGGCAAAGTTTTCATTTGGGAAAGGCAAGAAATTAGATATATATGTGGTTCATTCTTGCTTCTACTTTAATGGCTCAGGAAAATATCAGAGAGGAAGGATTTTGCTTAGCAAAGGAAGATCTACCAACTACCTCTAAGTCTTAGAAAGTTGCTTAATCTCTCTGCATCTCATTTCAGGACAATAAAGAAGAAAATAATTCATTTCTGATTTACTTACAGACAGCATTAACATTAATTAACATGGAGTACATTTGTATATATATTTTGCAGTGTACATTAAGTATCTGTGAAACATCTATATGTAAATTTAAGCAACATGGTAGTGTCTAATTATGAGACTTCAGCTGTCATGACAGCAGACAAAAAGTATAAAAACCTCCAGATTTTTATTAAGGAGTAAGAATCCCACCCATCTCAATGGAAAATTCCTGAAAGAGGTAAGAAACTCAGAAGATTAGGCAGCTATTTGAAAAATAGCTTAAAAAAATCAGTTTTAATAGGATAGAGATTATTTTGCGTAGAACAATCAAAAGCTTTGCTTATATAGCATTGCATATGAATCTTTATGCCATTTTGCTTTGATTAGAACATTAAACTTGTTATATTTAAAGCCTGAAGTTATAACTTCCTTGATAGAAATATTTAATTTTCAACTGCGTTTTTAATTTCATTCACCAATTCAGTTCCATTAAAACTTTTAGTGGTGGAAAATATTTTTAAAAACAGGAGTATTCTGGATAAAATGTCCAATGATTATATCAAATATGGTTTCAAATATACCTCTTGACTCATGATTTAGCCACCCACAGTTCTACTGTCATTTCAATAGCTTACCAGAATAATAGCTGGAGACGCATCTGCTACCCAAAAGAAAATCTAAGATTCCCTTAGAGCCTCTTAAAATATAAAATACCAAACTTAGCTGAGAAGAAAAGACAGATCCAAGAAATAAATTCAGAAGCTCCAAGCAAAATTTGCAACCTTGCTCAAAACACTCTGCTCAGCTACTGCCTGCTCTAGAGACACTTACATCTGATAGATACTCACCATTAAAAGTCATCAGGCTACCTAGAGCTACCTAGAGTTGTGCCCAGGAGTGTTTCAAGTCACTGCAACCACAAATCACAGGCTCCCAATCCAGGAGGGGGCTGGTAGCCAGGATGCAGTAGATCTCTGCTAGCCACATCAGAGCTACTGCAAATGCACCACACAGGAGCTCCAAAGAGCCAGACTTGTTAAACATATGCAGAGCAGATTAGGATGAACCCAAGATCACGACCAAGACCTCACTCTACATCAGGGTCACAGCAGGAGCAGACTCGTTGCAGCGATGACATGGAGCTGCTGCAGGCACTCATGCAGGGAGCCCAGGCACCCCGACACCCCTCTGGCTCTGTCACGCTTCAGCAGTAGCTGTGCTGGGGAACTCAGAGCAAGTCTCACACTCCATATTTCAGGATTCACAGATGAAGTAGCAATGAACTCCTCTTCTGCTCAGGAATCTGCTTGACATGGTGAGCCTGCTCTGAAAATATTTAACACAGTTTATCAGAGTGAGCGTCATATACAACACAGAAAACAGGCACAGGTGGCACTTCAGCTCTTCACCATAAGCTAGTGGTTTGTGCCATAGTGAGGAATGGGTTGGTAAAATTCTCTTTTTTTTTTCCAAATCAGCTGTCTTCCCTCCCTGGTGAATTCCTAAAAGCCAGTTATATAGGTTTAGGTTTACTGATATACTTACCTCAATTGCTCCCCTTTGTCTTCCAGAGGACTCTGAATTATTAGTGTGCCAAAACATAACTCCAGAAGGAGAAGCTGGTCTCATCCACATGCAAAACAGCTGCCAGAATAGAAGCTGTACCCTTCCCAGGGATTTGTGGGTTTGACTGTCCTCAGGCAAATAAGAAGTCTCAATTTGCTATATTCTATTTGACTAATGTAAATAGTTGGTACCCCAGCTAACAAAAGAGCCTTCACTGTTATAATTACCTCTTTAGGCACGTATGCCATCCAATTAAAAAAAATTTATAAAGATGAAAAACGAGTTCCAGACTAAATCCCAAGAGCTGCAACTCAGAAGATCCCTGCTGGCCTGACAATAGTTTTAGCTTAAATTCTGAAAGCCCCTGTTTCTCAGAAGACATGGATTAACAGTCAAAGCTGTAGCATCCAAGGGCACTGAAAACACCAGGCTTCTCTGTCGGTGTCCTGCAACAAACACAGATAAATTCAGATCCTCATGCACTTATCTCTGTTCAAAAGCAGACATATGTCCTGTCTCTAGTCTTCAATCCTGATCTGTATTTATATCAGGAGCTAGTTTGGGCAATTTTAAAAAGCTCTTTGGCCAATTAGCTCTTTTTATATATATATAATCTTTTGAAAAATTATCTGGAGTCAAAATTCTCAATGCTCTCCAGAAAAAAAATCTCAGTATTAGTCCACTGGTAATATGATAATATGAATAAAATAATCACCATGTTTATGCTTTCAACAAAGCACCATACAATAGTCAAATAATTATTGTTGATTAAAAAATTATCTTCAACCTGCCTCTTTTCTAGATGTGTGAGAAGCAGTCATCTGATTTTATAATGATGAAATTATAAAAATGTTTTCAAAGAATAAATTAAATAACAGGGCATAAAATACTGAAAGAGGTGTAAGAGCAGTTAATTATGTTGTACAATACATTATGTGGTTGTGAAGCAGTCAGGACCAAGGGATAACATGAATGGAGATTCAGTATTTTATTACCTTCAAAACCTTTCTGCTTACGCTTCAGCACAGTAGCCTGAAAAGATTCAGTTTGTAGAGAGGCAATTTGATGTCACGATAACCATGGATTGTGAAAGCAACCTCTGTCCAAAGCATGAGATGGGGATGCAGAACTATGCTGTTTGGGCAACATAGGCTCTAAAAAATTATCCTTTTATTTCTGAAGAAGTAACTGAGTAATCTTACTTCACAATCTTCTGGGCAGTCTAGGAACTTAGGATATCTGGCACACAGCTCATATGTGACATGTACTGTCACAAGTCATTATGAGATTAATATTAGATTTTATGTATTTGAGATTAGATATGTGGCAAGTGTGGAAATATTATTTTTCTGATATGTCTCTATAGAATTAAACTACTGGTCAGCCAAGTCCCAAACAACTTTTTTATTTAAACCAAAATAATATATTTCAAATAAATATAAATATAAATATTGAAGCAGAAAACAACAGCAAAAACCAAGGGCATTGTGTTTGCTTCATCTATTCTAAAATGCATTCTGGATGTTTTCATAAATTACTGTTTTTGAAAAATAAATAACCATGCAAGACACATAAAAATACATAAATGAATATGGGGTTATCTTTCAGCAGTCAGTCCATCAGCTGTAGATACTCTGATGGTATTAAAATGGGGGGGAGCAGGGATGGGAGCCCTTGTATCCTCATGAGGTATTCAAATACCTGTGAAGTGTTTTCATTCAAGCTGAAAGGGGTCTGTGAGCACCCATTTGTCCTGTAAGAGGCATTAAATGGAAGAGGTTAAAGGAAGGGAAAGATCTAGATATATCTAGAGGGCCACAGATTTCTCCCTGATTGACTGCTTAGAAACAAATCTCATAGCAGGAGGAGAATGAGGACCACAAAAGGAAGTGCCAGTATGTTTGCAAACACGCCAATGTTTGCTTACTACCAGCATGACATATACTTTCTGTGATTTGTATTTATTTCCTCCTTAAAAGGGAAAGCAGCCTCTTCTGATTCGAAATTACCAGGTTTCACTGAAAATTATTACTGCAATATCCTTTCCTGTTGTGTTGCTGGTCAGTACCAAATAAGGTTTTACTTTATTCAAAAACGTTGAAATATATTTATAGTATGTTGGTGCTAGAATAGTGTAACAACACAATGCTATTGCTGTAAACCTCATCCTCCCCTTCCAAGCTGTTTCTAAAATTAGTTTATGCATTCTCTAAAACAGCATGAGTCTTTTGCTTGCTCTGCCACAGTTTGTAGGATAGCTAAAAACAACACAGCAGGATACTGCAGCCTCTGTGGAGTCATCATGCCAAGCTTCAGGCGCCAAGAAAAAGATGATACAGCACTAGAGATTTAGGCTACGTGAACATGCATAATCCTGCGCATTTGTCTCCCCACTTCTTCGGGACATTCCTTTCTCAAAGGGGAGCCATAACCCACCCTCAGCATCCTGAATGGGCTCAGTTTTATTCGAGAAGTCTATCTTGCCTGCAGTTAGGTTTGGATCTTGTTTTCTTGTACTGGAAATGTACAGGAGGAGGTAAGCCTTTCCTCTTTCTGTTTCTTACACAGACATCATCTGCCACTTGGCTAATGTAAATAGATGTGACAACGAGTAGAAAAGGAAATAGCTCTGGTTTCATTGGTCTCAATTCACATGTTTTTGTCTGATTTAATCAAACACCTTTAGCCTTTTCATGCCCTCAGTCAAAGGGTAAGCACAAAATTATGAACAGTCCAAGAAAGAGACTGAAAAATATTGACCGTTTTACAGATCTCAGGTTGAGCAGGGGAGCAGTATTCACAGGGGAATTCCTTTCCCAAAATGGTACCTGAGGCACAGTAAATTGCTCTCTGGCACCTGCTTTCTCAGAGGAGTCAGTTTAATGACAGCTCTGTATGGTCATTACCACATACCCTCTGGTTGTGGGAAGGGCTTCCAAAGCACTACTTCTACAAGTCATTACTTCTTGTATTTTCTCTGCTAATAGCCTTGGCAAATTAGGTGAAATTAAATCAGAGTGACAGCATAAAAATGGCAGAAAATTAATTGGTAAATTCACCTAAGGACATTATCAGGTTTTATACTATCCTGGAGTATCCTTTGTCAAAAATAAAAAAAAAAAAAAAATAAAAAAATAAAAAATAAAAAAAAAGCATGTGTCTCTTGTTTCTGCTGGAATTGTCTTTGCTGTACCATTGATGGCCACCCTGGTCATGCACATTTCCTCCAGCTAAGACAAAAGAACACCACATGCTAAAACAGCAATTTGCCATGCACTGATATTTGCCAAACTTTTTGACATCACTTCAGCTGTTATTCTGGAGACAGCTTCTGACAAATAACATGTATGTGACCTGCATGTCAGATACAGTAAATCTTCTCTCTGGTTTGTGTCCTTAAACATTTTGAACATCTGCTGAATGTTAACATCCACTGAATTCAGTTGTTACCTTTTTCTCTCTAGAAGTTAATGAACTTTGTTTCTTAAGCCATACTTCAATTTTCTGTGTGTGACACAGCAGTTTGGTATCATAAAAAGTATCTGTCTCTCTGGAACCCCATGGCAGAGTTGGATTTTAACGCTCTGCAACCATGGTTACACTCACTGTGCTCTTCTGAATTTCACGTAATTGAGAAACTGGCTTAGTCCTTTCTTTTAGCTGTTTGTTCAAAACAGCTTGAACCATGAAACAGATCCAGAACATTTCTGTGATTATTGGAGATATATGTTCTTTAATTAGTATTAGAGGGAAACAAAAGTTCATTCCTAAGTGTGTATTTTTGGTTGGGGCTAATTTAAATTTAATTTCTGTGATACTTTTGCACTATATTTGTAATAGAAACATGATTTTTTTTCTGTATTCACTGGTTCATATAACATAAGAATGCACATTTTGAATGGGAAATATCATAATAATTCAGCAAGGAAAGTAGAAAAAGAAACCAAGGGGACCACTTAACCCCCAGTCAGAAATAGTGATTGCAAACCTTCCATTTGCTTTTAAGGCTCGTAAAGCAGCAACAGGCCAGAGGGAGAAATGGAAAATTATAGGTACAGATGGTCTGAGGCTGAGAGAGGTAAAGGTAACTGAGGAAACTCTCTTCAGAAACTGAAACAATATCATTTATGTTCTGGCTTTGCTTGGCTCTAGGCAGTTAAGCACAGCTGACTGAAAACTGTGGCTTGTTTTGGAATTGTGTGTGTTAAGAGGAGATTTATCTTTACAGTATTTTATCCTTGCAATCTTTAATTGCAACTCATTATTTTCAACTGCATTATCCCAACTACCTTTCGAGCTTGAAGTGCTGAATTTCTTTTTCAGGCATTTTTGCTTTTTATTACCAAAAGATGATTGTACAATGTCATATTAATTTCTGAACAATGTAAAGAGTTTTCAGAAATGGTGATATTTTGACAAGTAAAATAGAGAATACTAAATACATAAGTCAATACATAATATGCTTAAAAGTTGAAGAAGATACAATTTTTGCTATATGATTGCAGCACATTCTAAAAAAAAATCAAGGGTTTAGAAAAAAAATGTCTAGGATAGAGTTGTCTTAATAGGAATTTTCATATGACAAAAGTCTTTAGATATGTATCAAAGCCCCCAGGGCTTTAGTGTGTTTAATATATGTATTGGAATGTGAGTGTTCCCCTGCCTACATAAATAAGTAGATTTCTCAAGTTTCTGTAATTATGACATGCAAGACCCAAAAATCAATCTCCATTGTCGGAAAAAACAGATGTTCACCGGTGTGTGGTCATTACATGAACACACATGTATCCACACCTCTTGGACAAGGTAAGGATTTTAGATAAAAAGAGTATCCTTGAGTACTTGCATACCCAAAATCTTGTTATAGATAAGTGGCAACAAATCCTACTGTATGAAGACAAGCATTTATTATTGCCCTGACTTAATTATGAAGAACCTAATCAAGACGTTATAAACAATTATTAGTTCAGTTACAATATCAATACAGCCATAGTCCAAATTAGTAAAAAAACCCTCATTAGTAATAGATTTTAAATGGTTATTAAAAAAACATTCACCAGTCCCTCCTCCTTTTCTCAGCTGTGATGCTCACCCTTCCAGGGCTCTTTTGAGTCACAAGGCTGATGGTTCAGTCTTTCCCAAAAAGACTAAAAAGAGTGATTTGCTGCAAGTTTGTCAGCATCCTAGAATTTCTGCTGGAGGTCTACAATGACTGTGATGGGGTTTTCTTCATCCCCAGTCTTGGAATCTCCTAGGCTTTATTTTCAAATATTTTTTTACTTGCAGTCCCAGCTTCTGTCTGAGGCCAGAGAGTGGTGCAGTTGCCTCCCCCAGCCATAGGTGCCCTCAAGGGCTGCTGTTTCATCCACTGACTTCCTGTTTTTGTCAGAATGGTGCCATATCAGGGATATCAGGGTGAAGCTAAAACAGAAGAGCCCACAGCCACTGCCCCTCTTGGCAACTGCCAAACCAGGCTGAACACACCTTTGGACATGGCAAGCCTGGGTAAGCCTTGAGTCCCTGCACCATTGGAGCAGTACAAAGTCTGTGACCTGTTACAACTCATGACAAAATTGTATTTCCTGGGCTACAATAACAAGAGTGGTGTGATTAGAGGCAGCTGCTGCTGGAGAATATGCTATTAGATACCACCACCTCTCCAAGGTGCTCAACCAGATGTAAATGCTCTGCCCAGTGCTGGTACAGCAGCAGCAGGGGCTGATCCAAACCACTTTCTAGGAAATCAACAGGTCACCAGCTGCAGGAACTGGCATCCTGGCAAAGGGAACCAAACAGGACGTCGCTGGTACTTAACCGGGAGAAGGGCTGCAATAAAAGCAATCCTAAACGAAAGGTGCAGATTTCTATTTGGGGAGATGGGGATGAGGCGTTAATAAGACCGTAGACCCTTCATTAAATTCTTTTCACAGAATATGCTGAGTTGGAAGGGACCCACAAGGATCATCAAGTCCAACTCCTGGCCCTACACAGGACTCCCCAAGAGTCCCACCATGTGCCCGAGAGCATTTTCCAAACATTCCTTGAACTCTGTTAGGCTTGGTACTGTGGCTACTTCCCTGGGGAGCCTGTTTCAGTGCTCAATCATCCTCTCAGTGAAAAACATTTTATAACATCCAGCCTAAACCTCCCCTGACACAACTTCAGGCCATTCCCTTGGGTCCTGTCACTGGTCTTCTCTCACCAGAGAAAAGAAATCAGTGCCTGCCCCTGCTCTTCCCCTTACTAGCAAGTTGTAACTGCAGTGAGGTCTCCCGTCAGTCTCCTCCGGGCTGAACAGACCAAGTGACTTCAGTCACTCCTCATACGGCTTCCCCTCAAGGCCCTTCACCATCTTTGCTGCCCTCCTTTGGACACTCTCCAACAGTTTAATATCTTTTTTATATTGTGGTTCCCAAAACTGCAGACAGTGCTGTTGTGTTCATCACAGGGTAATACCAAATAGTTGTTCTGAGTATTGACCACTGAAGCCTGCGCAGGCCTAGTGAGTGTCTAATTTGTACTGTGATTCACAGAATAATATTACTACCATGATTATGACTTCAGAATCTTTCTATGACCTTGATAAAAAGGAAAATCTGAAGAAAAATTGTTCAGTGTTTATTAGATTGTAACTCATAAAATGGTATGAGGAAACTTTGATCTTGGAATGCTGCATTTAAGTGAAAGCATGTACTGCCACCATTTCATAGATTATACCTTTTTTTTAAAGCGTTGTGTCCATTTACCATATAAAATGTTATAAGACTGTTTCTGTTAATGAGATTTTGAGTGTTGATACTTTCAGATACTTCATCTGTCACAGAAAGAGTGATGCAACACTTAGCCATGTAAAACAGCTTGGGAACTAACCAGAAATCAAGTCACTAAAATAATGAGAACATCTGTTCAACATCTGTTGTTTAACTTAATTTACTAGACCTGTGTACAGGAAAAAACAGTGTTCTCATTACTGGTCCATTGACAAATAAACTAATGAGAAATTGATTTGAATTATTAACAGCTCCATTTCAGCCTAGAGTGCGTGAGCTTATAATTTTAGCTTGGCATGAATTAATTTTCATTCCAAATTTGATCATAAAAATTACTACTTTTCTGCTACTTCTGCTAGCATGACTTTGTATACAAGATGCAAGTAAGAAAATGTTAAACATGTTTGAAGTGAACAATATATAACAAAATTCTTGTTTAACGTGCTTACCACTGTAACTATTTGAGTCCAGGATGAAATATTTTCATTTCTTATATGATTCTGCAGAAATGAATGTAACATCAAGGAACCCAGACCTCTGCTAAAGTTGCCATTCCTTCTAATTTACGGTTCTAAGGATATTTATAAAAATCTGAAGTTTTTTAATACACTCTATCCACCGTAATTTAATCTTTTTGAAGTATGCAAGCACCATATTATTTCCCTTAACATATTAAAAGTAGACCATATAGAATATGAGATTAAATTATACCTCTGCTTCAGTTGTGTAAATATTTATAAGCTTTACATGAAACATAGCAGTTATTGTTAATGTAGCTATTGATTAGTAAATCTCGAGTGAAAAAGGTTGCATTAGTCTTGCATTAAAACACTCTGAAATGGACCTTGTATCACATTTTATCACTTTTTTTTTCTCTAATGGGAGTGTTTCCCAAAGCATTTAAATTCATAACTTATCTCTCAAAGTTTTTTAATCACTTACTTTTCTGTTATGGAAATAATTCACAACTGAATCATATTTACTGGGAAATAATCTATTCCTCCTACTAGAAAAGAACAGTTTTAACTTGAGCCCTTCACAGGGGCCCGCATCCAAAGGAAACCTTCCATTCTTCTGAGGCTTTTATTCACTTGAGTAGAGGCATCATTTATGGGGCAGGAGGAAAAGGAAGTTTAGATATCAGGAATGCTCGCAGTGAGTAATCCTGCAAGTGCCTCTTTTTCCCTAACAAGAGTTCCCACACACTTGTTGAGAAATTGTGCAAGCATCTGAGGGCAAATTAGACCTCACATAAATGATGGAAACAACTAATTTCATTTGAGCATGTCATTTAGGGAGTAGGAAATCAAACAGATTTCAGAATCAAGAATGTGCGGGAAAAGCAAATAACCTTGTACCATATCTCATCCGTCTAATGTGAAAAATTCACTGGATTCCACTAAGTCCAAGTTCAGTATATAACAGAATACAAGCTCAGTACAAACTAGAGCTTAGCACTGCATTTTATTGTACAGATGAGCCCAGATACGCAGTCATCACATCAGCAGATTTCCAGGTAGTTTTTATGTGCGTGGGTTTTTTCCTATTTCATTAAAAGCTAAGTCAAATTGTCAAGAATGGACATGGGTTCAAACCAGTAAATGCTACAGCTCACCTGATAAAGTTGCAGTGCTGTTGTAATTTGGTTCTGTATTCCTGGTCACTTCACAGTGTTCTTGACATACCAACACACAAAATAAGCCAGATCCCTTTAGCTGGATATTTTGCAGGGAAGCAAAGCATTTTCTCCCATCTGTTTCTCTTTCTCAGTGTTACTCCTCTCTGGCACTCAGACCCAGCATGCCAGGCACAGAGGAAGGGGAGGAACTGCTGTGCCACACTAGGCGTGCGAATGGCATCAGCTCTGGGACATCAAGGAAAGGAGGGGTAGCCCCAGGGCTTTCTCCCTGGCTTGTGCCTGGACTAGGCAAGCACCACATGACTTGTGAAAGGGCTCTCACAGCCCTGCCATATGGCCTGCCACAGGACACAGAGAGACATCAGGGCTTCTGTTCACCCCAGGACTGCACCTAACTGGATTTTTCTGATGGAGCAAAGAAAGAAAGGATATACATCTTCAGGTTCTGGAAGCTGTGAGAAAAGTGTTCATTGAGTTATGTGTAATTAAGGTTCCGCCTAACCACAGAAACAAGACTCTACAGCACCTGCTGCATGTTATGGCTGGCTCCAGGTTCATGCAATAACTCACACACTTCACTAAAAACTTGTAAAATGGAGGAGAAAAATTCATACAAAAGAGGAAATTTTTCAAACCATTATCTACAAAAAGAGCTTGATCTGCTTTTACAAAAGCCGCAAGCGCAAGACTTTATTCCTACAACTTCTTGTAATACTGATTCTTGACATAACCATGGTGAATTTCTACATTTCAGAATATTTTTGGTTTCTCTGAGGCAGATGGAGTTTGCCTTTCACATGATGTCCTGGGGGTGAAGGTTCAGTAAGGATGAACTATGCAATCTGCTTCACTCTAACACACAACATACTGTTGATCAAAGAAGAACGTGTTAGGGACCAGATGTTGCAAGTAGTAATAACATGTCCCAAGCCTTGCTTTCACCTAATTCATGGCATGGTAGACCTAAAAGTACTTGCAAGATGTGATCAATAGGGAAAAACATAAGTGAATACTACAGAAGAAATATGTCAGTTAATCTTCTTCTCATTATTCATTCCCCCCTTCCCTATTTTAACATTCTGCTGTAATTTCCCTCTTGTGTTTAATTTTCTTCATCATATTTTTACCCCATTGGGATATTTAACTTAAAATTGGATTGATAACCGCCTTTAATTTATTCTTCTCATTTAAAATGCATGGGTCCACTTTTTCCCCAAAGGGTACAACACTACTGAGGATTATTTCAAATCCTAAGAGAATGAAGAATGTTCCAATTAGTCAAACTCCCTCCCTTTGTCTTGGTATGGTTCTTTAATTCTATTTATTCTGCAGACTTTTAATGTAGAATAGCCATTCAAGCAGTTATGCTACTATGTTTTGAATCTGTTGAGGGACTCTAGGGTTTAAGAGATGCAAAATGAAAACTGATAATTGTTTCATTTGCATATTTGACATGGGTTTCTTATGTGATATGGTATCATTTGATCTTTCTGTCACACTTTTCCATCTACCAAATGAATTAGTATAGAAGATCAGCGGAATAGGTTTCAACAATGTCATGTTTTTTTAAAAACAAGGACTTTCTGTCCATACTAACAGGACATTTGCTTTGCAAGTTGTCTAAGACAAGCTCCTGACTTCTTTTTTCTTGTGCTCTCTCTTTTCTTGAGCCCTGTCAAGAAACAATCCAGAGAATTAGAATAATCTTTTAAAGAAAGAAAAACAAACCAAAAATACGATCTATGAGGAAAGCTACTAGAATTTTTTAGACTAAAAAAGAAATGGCTAATGGCAGAGTATGTTGAGAAGACAGTGCATTAATCTTTTCTCCATGTCACTACTGAATAGAGTAAGAGGCAATGGATTTGTATTTCAGCAAGAAAGAGAGGGGGTTAGTCATTAGAAAAAAAGAATCTAATAAAAAGGATAATGAATACTGGATTATTGTGGAGTCTTTAAGTTCTATTATAGACAAATATCTGTCATAGATATTAACACTTTGGAGGACAGGTTTATGGCCAAGCTGATCTCTCTTGACTTCTCCATTTTCCAGATACACCTTCTAAAGCTTCTCTCTTTTCCTGAATCTTTTGGTCTCCTGTCTTATCTGTAAGAGAACAAAGTGACTATTTCTGAGGAAGAATTGTGCCTGACAGAGCACCACAAGTGGAACCATGTATGTATCACTGTATGAGCCACTGAAATGCAACTAATTTATGCATTACATCCTTTTACAGATAGTTTATTGCTAATTCTTATCTAATACTTGCTAACACTGAAAATATATATATTTTAAAAGGCCATGTCTTAAGAACTCTGTTCATTGAATCATTGCAGTTGTCTGGAATATAATATGAACTTCCTTTATTTTGTTATTCAAACCACACTGCCGTCTCATATTTTATGGTCACAATCTGTCAACACAGTTGTCTAACTCTCGTTAGGGACTCTGTATGACTGAGAGTTCTTTCTTTCATTCTTCTGTGATTTTATTTCTCTAAATTAGAAGAGCATATTGGCCTTTAAGATGTAGTCCTGTTTGACTTTCTTGTTTTCACACAGTCTGTTTGCAAACTTCACTTGCAACAGAAAGAGTACCCAAAGTCTGCCTCTTCAACACCGGACCACAGCTGTCCTCTCTGACATCTAGGCTGCAGGACACACTTGTGCCTAGGCTGTAACAGGTTATGCTTGCAAATAATTTGAATTTCTAAAAGCACGATTTAAAGTGCTGTAGTGAGAAACATTTCCACTTACTCACTGTGAAATTTTAAGGGCATATACAGATTCGGACGTGAAGCTGGATTCTCTGCTGCTTGCTTGCAAGCATCCTGGAAACTGGAATAGAGTAAAAACCCTAACAGTTGACTATTATGCTCTGCACAGCAATTGAAATACATCCTTTGCTTGGTGAGTGACACTAGGAAGAGAGGAATTAGTGCAGCAACACCTCTTGCCAGTGTAGCTATGGGGACTACTGGCTTTTCAGAGTTGAGTCATTCATTATACAGCGCTTGCTGAACTCATTCTCAGTGGGAGCTACTGCTTGCAAACTGCTTTGGAGAATCTAAGTAAATCAGATAACATGTTAATGAGTGTGGTATAAATAGATAAATAGATTTGGCTGCTGAACATCTTTGTAATTTATGAAAAGTAATGGTGTTCTGAAGCTTTTGAGGTTAATAAAAATAAATAGCATGTGCTTAACACATCATTAGAGAAGGTAGCTCATATTAGTATCAACTTTTATTTCAAAACAGATTTGTCCAGGAAAAATATGAAAGATATGCCATATGGGCATTTTCTGAACTCAGTGGTGGAAAGCATTTGTAGGGTTCAACCCCTTTATCTTGGCATATTTATATACAGCTAAAATGAGCTTCCCAGTAGAGCCTTGATAAAAGTGGAATACTTGTACGTCAGAGAAATAATACTCTAATCCACCATCTACTTTCCTTCCTCTTAATTTATGCAAGTAGTTGTTTCTTTTTTAGTTTATTGACATAATAATATGGTATCTGTTATTCTGGCTTTATTGGTCTGAGTAACAGCATTTAGTATTTGAGTTTATTTTCTGTTCCAATGTCCCTGTTGTGGTCTGTAATAGAGGGGAAATTATTCTTTGCCTCTGCACAGCTGATTTGCCTCAGTTTGGACATCTCATAAACAATCCTAAAAAGAATTCTTCCTCATCTGTGAGTTACACAGTCTAAATTCACTCTTTTAATGAGTTTAAGAATGCTAATTCACCCACTTAAACCATAACAACTGTTATTATGGCCCACATTGAATAAAAAATAACACAGAAACAGAACAATGGTAACTTAATGACATTAGCACAAATCCATCTTGTTTACTAGTTTAGATCTCAGTAGTTCATTGCCCTCCTGTTCCTCAGCCAGCTAGTATGAATACACAGAACGAACTAGCTTTTTTTGCTGCATAACTTCTACCATCTACAGCATTTCAGTACCTCATTCCTCTTGGAGCCAGAAAGTTTTTCATTATTCGCAACATGAAACTTTCCCCCTGCAAGTTAAGCTTCTTACTTTATAACTTATTCTTCAGGTTCTCTTCCAGTTCAGCATCACAGTTAGCTAGAAAATTTCCATTAAAACCCAATTTTGCCCACAAGATTAGAAAATTGATCATCAACATTTTTCAAATAAATTTTAGCTATCAGTGTGCCATAAGACCATTTTCAGAAGCCTGTGAAAATGTTTAATAACTAACTGACATTAAACAATATGCAAAAATATCTTAATAATCTAGCATTGCATTTAATCTAATATTTTAATAAAAACTTAATTAAGATTCCCACATTTGTACTTGGGGGCTATCCTGAGCTCAATACCATTCAAATCCCATTAGTGCTAAGGGCTTAATGCCATATGTGGAGAATATAAAACACATAAAATTTACTTTTAATAAGTCATTCATCCCACATTAAATATAAAACTATTATTAAAAACACATTAAAGAGGATTAACCGCTAGTATTACAAGGAATGTTTTTAATAATCAGTTGATATTTATTTAGTTTATAGTACTGTCTAATCATTACACAAGTATGGTTTTATAATTCCCCTCTAAATCTTAAACAAATGAAATGTCTATCTGGAAATATTAATTTAAAAAGTTACCAAAATGCCTACTTTAATATTATTGGCTCCATTTTTTAATTTTCTTGTCTTTCCTTTTATTTTTAAGGGAGAGATAGCTGAAAGTTTTATTGTAAGAACATTTAAGCAAAGAAACTTTAATTTAGAGAAACAGGACAGCAAGTACACATCAGACAATCAGAAGAACATTATATCTCAAAGCAGGTCATTTTTTTAATGCAAAAAAATCCGTATTTAAGTGAAAGTGTCTGTATTCTTAACATGAGATTTTAACAAAGAAAAATTAATTAACAGATAGTTATCAGACCAAGGGGAAAGCAGACAGTAAATTGGGCAGAATGCAGGCAGGGAACCTATCAGACAGCTGAGTTTTGGACAAGGAAAACTTTTCAGGTCCTCAAAAATAAAATGGAAATCTTGAATTTGAGATGTTTCTGTCTGTTTAATGTCTTTGAAAGGATTGAGGACAAAAAGAAAGAGTATTATTGGAGAAGAGGGGCTTACCCATGGATCAACTTTAGACCATTTATTTTCCGTTTGTCACGCTTCTGTTCTAAAACCTTTTCAGGGTGTCTTCTAATCACATCTTTAATTTCTTCACATTGTCTCACACACAAACCCACATAGTGCCACATCTTTCCTCTCGACAGACACAACTGAACTTACTTCCAAGGAATTAAAACAGCTTCTCTGGTGAAGACCAAATGAACAATGAACAGTGACTGCTAAAAGGCCAAATGAAAAATGAAAAAAAATATTGTTTAAAGTGCCACAAACCACCGTCCCCATATTTTACCCTGAACAACATTTTGATAAGTGTTACATGAGATAATAGACACAGGGAACTGTTGTCAATACAGCCCCACACTAAATGTAGAAGGCTACACTCCACCATGGAATACGCTACTGCACACAGGACTAGCCAGAGCTAATGGAAATTGCCTATATACTGCTTTATATTTATCCTTGCAAATCCACACCCACTAAGTGACAGGAAAGCTCTGAGAATAGCTTGGAGATATGTCTTCAAACAGTTTATATGGTATACAGACGCCGACCTTAAGTCTAATGAAGCCAGTGCTCATCTCTTCATTGACATGGGAAGGGTATGAGTCACAAATGCCATATGCCTAGAGTGTATCAATCCCTTTAATGAGCTAAGGTTGTACTTAAAAGAAGAAAGAAAAAAAACTAAAGATGAAAAAGAGGGTCATCTTTGACTCTGAAATCCTTTGATTTCACCAGTTTCTGTCCTAATATTAAAGTTATTTAAACATTTTAATTGCTTGCATTGCAAACACATAAGGCCTTGAAATACAGAATATTAATGAGACTTCTTACTATTTGGCCACAGCATCTTATGAAATCTATGTGATTTAGATGCATTTGGAGAGAAATTATCTCTGAAGTTTCAAGATAATTTAAAGTTGCTCCTTTTACTTGTTTTATTTAAGTGAAATTCTAGCCTCCTCCTCAAAAAGGTAAAAAGACTCATTTTCAATCCAAGAATTATACTGAAATCTCAAATCATTGAAAAGTACTCAATTTCACTTTGAAATGTGAATATTGCTTCAACTACACTGTATTATTTTTATATAATAAATACTCAGAGATTGTTGTGTTCTTTTCTTTGAGAATCCATATCATTCATCTCAGAAATGCTGCTTTTTTGCTTTCATGGTACCATCTTCCTCTTTGTGGTGGTCAGACCCTTATGGAGCTCTTCATACAATTAACTATTAAAAAGACATTTTGCATCAAAATTTTGCTTGATTTCAGATTATTTTTCTGCCAAAGTAACTGATATAGCTGAGTGCTAAATCAGTTTATAGAAGGATTTATGTATACTAAGAGTTGAGTTTGATGTTTTATGTGTGAAGCAGCAAATTGTGAACAATTTAAAAAGAATTTGAAAATAAAAACTAGACATTGATATCTCTTGTGTATGAGTGGTAGACGCAGGAAAGGGAAGGAGGAACAAAGTACAGGAAGGCACCAAAAGTAAGTTATCATCAATATCCTTTTATGAAGCACCAATTCAGATGCATGCCCTCATTCAATAATGCCTGGTCATGAGATCCTCTATTTGGTTCTAAGAGGCTTTTCTCCTGTCTTGGGGTGACTTCATGATTCTGTGTCCCCTATCACCCGCTCTATGCCCAGACATGAATCCTGTGCCTTCCTGTATCTTTATGCTGGGTCTGAGAGAAAAGGGAAAAAGAAGCCGAGAGAATTCTTCAGAGTGGTTTTGTGTTCAAGGACACACACACTCCCCTGCGTTCTCACTGCTGCTGAAGAGCCGGAGGGAGCACCTTCCTGCTTTTCCCAGCTCTCGGCTCCTTTTCTCAGGAGAGAGACAGAGAGTTAAAATTCTTTGGTTTTTAGCTAGCCTGTTAGCTGAGGCAAGAAAGTTTTTTCCCTGGGACTGTGGCTTTTTCCTCTTCTTCTGAAACTGTTCAGCAACACCAGAACATCACCGGGAGGCCCACACCGTGGCCCGGAAGAGCCCACGCCAAATCCTGGCTCCAGAGAGGGCAGAGCCACACCTACAAAGAACTCTGAATCTTCCCAGGTCTTCTCCACAGTGAGAGGTTTTATTATTTAACATTAGTCATTCTTTTTGGTGCCTGCATGCACCCTGCTTGTTAAATAAATAGGTTTTTTTCACTTTCCTCTGAGAAAAATTCTTTCTGAACCTGGTGGGGGAGGTGCTGCTGAAACCTGCCTTCTATCAGAGGACGTTCATCTTGGATGTTTCCTCCAATTTGTCTCAAACCAAGACATCTCCTTTTTCTCTGGTTAGTGTTGATCCACTATGACTCAGAAGAGATGGAAATCCTCTGACAGATAAAACAAAGATCAAAAAAGATGACAGAAGTCGAAATGTTTAATGTTTTTTAGTGGCAGTCTTTGTTAAAAATTTTCACTTGAACATAGTGAACTACAAGCAAAGGATAAAATATAATAATAGAAATAAAAAAAAGAAAATGTTAGGGAATACTATGTTAATTGTTTTCCAGTCAACTGTGTCTGATAAAATTTACTCCTAGGTACTTAAAAAATATGCCTGAGGCAATCTCATAACCATTACTGTGGTTTTTAGAACTAGCACAGGGAAGCTGAGAGTGGTCAAATAAATGCCTCTTTAAAGAAGAGAGGTCTGTGAGGGCCAGTGGCTCTGTGGCGCCAGGGTCCATGGGGACTACCCGTAAGTCCGTCAAGGAAGGGGCCCATCCCACCTTCCCAGGTATAAGAAGGGAAGACAGGAGGCACTGGGGCAGCCCCAGCCCTGGGCACCTGGCACCTCCCTGGGGACAGGAGCAGGCCTAAGCTGGACAGGGACGTGGGAATGCAGGCTGGCCTAAATCAGCAGAGCCCATGTCCAGGCAGGGCAGGGCTGTGGGAGCTGGACATGCGCTGTCCTAGGGTGCTGCTGGGGCAGAGGTTCATGGCCACGGGGGGCTGAGATGGGGTCCTGAGCCCTGGGCAAGGTGAAGGAGTCTCAGGGCTGGGCAGGGCCAAGCAGAGCTGGAGCAGCCTCAGGACACAACACCTTAAATAGCCTCTTCAAGGAGACCCCACACACCATTTTGCAAACCACTATCTTAAGAAAGTCAAGCAAAAACAGCCAAGCCTGAACAATTGGAATGTGTGTGCCAAAACAGGAGGATAAAAATACCGAGGACACAGTCATCTGTTGCTCAAGGGCTATTTCATGAGGATAGGCTGAATGTTTTCATAGTACATGAGACCATAAAATAGAAAATACACTGATTAAACATGGAGAAGAGAGTATGGTGGAGGAATGCATTCAAATGTAACAGGAGTGATCTTTGGAAACAGTAGAAAGAGTCTGGAAAATACGGGTAATTGAGAAAGAATATGTTCAGTGTACAGCACTGAAACAACTATGTTCTTGCTACTGTAAAATATAGATATACATCGTTCTAGGCTTTATTAAAAAGATTCTAGTCCATAAGACACCTCAAATTATTGCTTATGCTGTGTTCAGAAGATATTATGTTCACCGGAGTTATATATTTAGTTTAGGTAGAGCCCTCAGGACCAACCAAGGAAAGCACAGATTAAAGCAACTTTCTCTCTGATTCGGAGTCTGAGATTTGCTAAAGATGCCCTAATTTTTACCCCAAGTAGGAACTCTGCATTCTGATCATTTGCTGTCCTGTTGTAGATTCACAGATTCCCCGGCAGGCATGAGTTTTGTAAGAGCAGCTCTTGGTAGAAGTCTGGAAATGTGTATTTAACCCTGGGCATGAGGGGGAGGGTGAAGGGCAAAATTAAGCATGGTGAATAAAGTGCATGTCACCCCAATAAATTGTAAATCCACTAAGTTATCAGAAAAGGCACATCAAAACAGCTTTTTTCATGGATAAAAAGTGGCACAATTTATCCCCCAAAGACTCCAGATCTGATAGTCCAATCATGAAGCCTTATGTACATTTACGTAGAAACTTTGCGTGCCTATGTGTACTCTGACCCATGAAGAACTGGATTGAAGATGATCTGTTGCAAATCTAGAAAAGATACAGTGATGTAATGAAAGAGGGAGAACATGATAAAAGAAAGATTATGAGTTTAGTTGTTGCATACATCATACCATTACACGACTTCATTTTGTTTTCTTTCTTGTGAAAGCTGACATGTTCCCTCTGCTTAGAGAGTGACATTTTCCACTGACATGGTTGGATTCTTGTGGGAGAATTGGTGAGACAAAACTAATGAAAACAGGAAGATAAAACATAGTAAACATTTGTTATTTGCTTGTTATTTGGTAGACACACAAGGAGATTGTTAAAAAGGATGGCTTGTGAATACAAGTATTTTGTTGGGTTTTGGCACAAATGTTCTGGCTGCTGACTGTTGAAAGATGTTATTCTGCTGCCACTCAGATGGATCTGCCAATACTAAGGGTCTTGTTGATGAGCTGGAACAAGGCTATAGTGGTTTGTCTGCCACATGCTGGCTTCTCCTCTTCATGATTTTTAAATTCTCTCTTATTTGGCCCTGACATTATATGTAAGTCTAATGAACTTCCATCCAGATCTCTACAGAATGTGAGCAGGTCTGACAGCTTTATACCACTTATGTGGATTAAAAAGTACTAAACATGAAGACAAATTGAAATATTATGAACATAAACAAAGATTTTGCCAGCTACGGACTAGAACAACTAGTCATGGTTGAGAGTTATAATTTAAAACCAGGCACAGAAAACAAAAGACTTTTGGAGAAAAGTGTGCAGAAAATCCTGTATAAAATTAAGGAAGTTTTACCTTTAAACATGCCAAGAAACTAATTAAAATAGAAATTGCAGGCCAATAGTGGAATGAGTCTGAAAAGAAAATATGGGAAAATAAGACTACTGTTGAATACTATACATCAGAGGCTAATACCTGGGTTGAATATTGGTTCTAAAAGAAGATGGATCTATTTTTCATTTCATAACTCTGTTAGTGTTGTTTAATAAAATAGAATCAAATTAAGTTAAACCAGTTAGATTTTATTTTTAAAAAATAAATTCTGTGGCATTTCATTATCTTTTTAATGAATTGATAAGCAAATATGAATTGGCATCTACAGACAGATAAAAGATGCAATTGTTTAGAATTTCTTGGTAATTCTTGTAGTGCATTCCATATTCTAGTCAGAAACAGCATAATGCTCCTGAGCTGTTCACAAAAAAGTGTAGTTGTATGAATATGTGTTTTCTGTATAATATTCAATTATGAATTCTAACTTTATAGTAGAAAAGTTCTGGGCTGTATTGGTGGTGACCAGATTTGATAAGAATCTTCTCTTCAATTAAAGGACTTTTGAGATTCCTAATATTTTCTTAACATCTCCATTTATCTACTCCTCCAAAAGGAGAAACAAGAAAGTGTCATGAAAAAAGACGTACTCAAAAGTTTTCTGTTTGTAGTCCCAAGAAGAACGAGTGAGTAGCAAGCAACCTTTTATATTATCTGGAACTAACAGAATTTCCTTATCTTGTTTTACTAAAGATTTTTGCCATGCTCACTTTCAATAAAGCGGCTTTCATTTGCGTGAAATTTCATCATCTTACACTGTATCTTCTACATGAATTGTTTTGGGTGTCCTACATTCCATAACAGCAGTGATGGGAGAGGCTGACCCTCAAGCCCCTGGGTAAAGGCCCACTGCTGAGATGTGAAATATAAATTTCAAGTTCCTGCTCTGCCTTCTCCCAGACAGGAACTAGACCCACTGTTTCCCACATCTCAAAAAAATATCTCACCCACCAGGCTTTCAGCTACTTTGGATGTAGTTTGCTCTCAAAATAACGTAAGATGACTGCTTAAATAATACACCTCTTTTCTAGCAAAAAATTATTATTACAGAGATGTTTTATAAAGATAACTTTATGTGAAGAAGACTTCTAGCCCCTCTCTCAGGTGTTGTCTTGCTGATAGCATCAATAATATGCTTCTGCCGGATAGAGGGTAGATCATTTAGTTCACCTGTCAGAAAATATAAACCATCCTGCTTTCTTTAGCACCGGTTCTGTAGTGCAAGGAAGAGCAGGACTTGGTCCCTTTAAACCACAAAGACATAAAGTACATGAAATCCAGACATTTGTTCATCATTCATCTCCCTATTCCCCCCTGTCCCCCCTTGCTGTTGAACACCTGGCTATCCCAGTTTGCCGTGCTGGGTCACAGCAGTAACCTCCATGCAGCCCTTCAAAGTGCTGTGCGGAGACAAATGTCTGCCAGCATTGCTGTCCACTTGTTGGTTCTACGTGTTTGCTGCCAGAGAGTTTAAAAAGTGAGCTACCTTCCTTGCCATCTGATTCCATGGCAACCACTCCTCTGCTTTCTACCACCAAGCATCTGTTAGTGTTTTCATTGTAAACCCATGTTTTCAAGAGTTTAGGGATTGGCATAAATTGTTACTGTACCAGAAAAATAAAAGATCTGGATCTTTCTCTTTTCAGCTGCTTAAAAAAAAAATAGCAAAGTCCTCCAACATTCAATGAAAAACAAAGCAAAAACAATTAAAATTATTAGAGATTGCCATGGAAGTCTGAATGGCACTTTGGCTGCAGTTCCTACCCTTCTGATATCTCAAGAAGGAAAAATTAAGTACATGGGTGATTTAGTGACAGGATACAGCAGCTCAGCTGCTGACCTCATTCCTGCTTTTATCTGGTGCTGTGGCAGCAGATAAAAATTGCACTTCTAAAATGTAGAAAACTATGTGCAGAGGTGAATGAGAGAGGTAACCAAAGCAACAGGTGATGCACTAAGAGGGAAGTGGGAAATGAATGAAGGAGAAGAAGATACCACATGTTAGGTATAAAGGTAGCAAAGCAGAGAGCTGAACCAGAGGGAAGAGACTATAGATGAGGATGGTTGCCAGTAAGAAGGAAGAAAGGATATTGTCAGCAGTGACAGATAATGGTGCTAAAAGAGGATCATGGAATATGTTACCAGAATTTCATTTTTGACCATAATAGTCTGACATTTTCCTCAGGGACTCAAGTTAAAGGCAAGGAACAACGTTTTGGAGTCAGTGAAGGGAAGTCAGGATTAGTAAAGTAGCTTTTACCATCACTGAAATGACGCCATTCTTATTCTTCTCTTCATATTGCAATCCTTAAAAATAAGATGAGTTTGAGGATAAGAAATTTTAGAAAGGATACCATGAAGGCCATGATATCCTACTAGGTAAATCAAGGAGATTTTCACTGTTGACTTGAAGAGAATAGGAAGGACTAGGAAAACACATTTGAATAAGCACATTTGAAAATCAGGTTAGTCTAATAAACTGAAGGATTTTATGTCTGAGATTATGTGGAATGGCTTCTCCAGTAGTCTTCAGACATCACTACCTCTCCTCATTTCTATCACATAGAATAAACAGATTTCAACCTTGTTTATTTGCCTGTGAATAACTCTTTGGCTCAGAAAATGCAGGATGTCCAACAAAATTGAGGCACACTGTCTTTTTATTCTGCTTTTAGGACTTGGGCCAAAGCTGGCTCTTTGTCAAGATCAATGTCTCACATCTTCCAGGGATATCTGACCTCTTTAGTCACATATTAACTCAGTTCCATCGCTGTCAATCAAGAGTCTTCAATTGCAGCATAGCAAGTATCAAGAGAACTGTCTATATTCGTGATAAAACAGCTGTGTGGTGGAAAGAACAAGGCTGTGAGAAGTCTCACATCATGCCCTAGAGGCACACTAAGACCAGAACAGCAGAGATGGTCACAGGGTTCAGCTTTAACTATGCCAAAAAGATGGTTCAACAAGAAAAATACCTGACAAGATTGTTCAGCAAGACAAATAAAAATGCATAAATACCTGAAGGGAGATGCAAAGATGGAGACAGGCTCTTTTTCATGGTGCCCAGTGGCAGGAAAGATGCCCTGGGCACAACCTGAAAGATAGGAGGCTGCCTCTGAACATGAGGAAACAATTCTTTAGGGTGAGGAAGCAGTGGCATAGGTTTTCTGGGGATATTGTAGAGCCCCCAGGTTGAATACATTCAAAAGCTATCTGAATATGGTGCTGGTCAACCAGCTCTGGGTGCCCCAGATTGAACATGACGACCTCCAGAAGTCCCTTTTAACTTCAGCTGTTCTGTAATTCTGTGATTCAGTAACAAAATAGTGAGTTGGTTTGGGTTAGGTTTGAAAAGTAGCCTAAAATTCTTGTGACAAGATGTTCAGTAGTCCTAAATGGAGAACTATTGGCAAAATCCCTAAACACTGTATAGTTTCACAATAACTCTAAAGATGCCAGAAGCCAGCATAAATTGTGAACAAAAGAAGCATCTCCATCTTCAGGCACTTTTTCTCATCTTTGCACCTTCTCTCCCTTTGTCACCACAAAACATTCATGCATCTCTGCAGTCAGGAAGGGCTTGGAAATACTTCTGGAAAATTTGCTCTTTTGGCAGCGGCAGTTTCCAACACAAAATAAGAGTTCTGAGAAAGTTTAGGACAGAATTAAGGGCAGAAAAAGATCTTTCTACTTTCAGTGTGAAGTCATTTCTAAGTCATTCCTCAATTACCTTCAAGAGTTCAGATCAGCTTACAAATCAGTACCTGCCGGCAGCACTCCATTGTAGCTGTTAATTCATGCTTTCGCATCTGTTACATTAGCATGCCAAAAGAACTTACAACCTCCTTGAAATTTCCTTCAGCATAGTTTGAGCATAATTGAATATTAAGAGATCAAAATTTAATTTTTGTATTTTCTTAACAAAATCTATTCAAATATGCCCTATGCACTAACCCCCTTGGAGTATTAGGCGTAGAACAAGGTCAGAACTTTTACAACCAAACATTTCTGAGTGACATATAAACAAAGAAAGGTTGGAACCTTTTCTTTCTTTTAAAACATGAAAAGCCCAAATGTTTCTAAGCAATTTAACATCCACTGGGCCATGCTGCCACCTGTCAGTCTAGTAACCCCTTCTTAGATTTATAAGGACACCCTAAGAATAGTTGAGTTGAAAATATCCTCCATCTAAATATTTTTCATTCTAATTAAAAACATGTAGTCTAAACTTTGCCAAAGAGGGGGAAAAAAAACCCCGGAACAAGGGCCTGAATAGACAGCAAGGCTGCCTCTGCTGTCTAGGTGCACATTTATAAGAGCTTTCATTATATGGGGATCAAATCCTTTCATTAAATATTCTCATTTAAAAACAATTTGCATAAATAAGGGCTCATTTCTCAAAGAGCGCACTCATTCAAAGAAAATTAGATTTCACTTGGAAACACACACAATTCCAAATTTCTCATCGTGTTCTCAGGCTGTGCAAAACAGAATAATTTCTGAATGTGTCCTATAGCAGCTCTGAACCATGTTTTTCCCATTCTCAGTTCAATCCAACAAAGCCGCACCAGAGCCTCTCTGAGCACATCAGTAGGTGTTTCCACTTCTGTATCAAAACAAGGCCTGGTCAGGCACCTGCCTCTGCCTTGCTTTGATTTCAAAGGAAGGATGTGCTGTCCAGAGGGAAACTGTGAAATGCTCCAGTCAGGTCCCTCATGATGAAGCAATCTTTATTTCCAGTTGTCCTGAAACATGTGCTCCATCTCAGTGTGCATGTAGGCAGTGTCAAGGAAAACCTACATCTCCACCCAGTTTGAAATTGTCATTTTGGAGATGGATGGAGTCCCTCAGTTTCCTTTCTCACTTTCATACATTCTGATTCTGCCCAAACATCCCAAACTGTGTATGGAGAGCTGTTATGCTCACCTTCTTAAGTTTTCCTGATTGCTCTCCCAGCTGTTTAAGGATGCCCAGGGCCACCAATGAAGTCTACCTGGAGTTTTTGGCACCAGGGGAAAGTAATAATAAATGGTTTACAAGAATTTGTTGTTTTCTCATACTTGTTCCATTCAGACTTTTTAAAGGCCTCTAAAGCTTTCCTGTCTCTCCTTAGCAGGGGCCAGGTTCTGTCACTGACTCTTTCCAAAACAGTCTCCTCCAGGCTTAGTAAAGGCCATGACAGTCAGGGTAATTCAGAGGCACTCCCTGAGTGCAACAGGGGGCTGAGCTGGCATTTTAGCATTTGACCACAATGATAATGTGGATTACAACTGCATGAAAGAGGCCTGGAGAAGTCACAGATTTCCCACCTGCAACTGCTACTGTATTCAGCAAGGAACCCCATAACCAAATCAGTACTACAGGCAACATTTGGAGCACCACTTAAAGATGTATCTGTCTAACACTTTTGAATGGCTTTAGTTGCACTGGATGAATTTTTCAGGAGTAGGCGTCAGCTTCAGACTGATTTCTGGTTGGTTTTAATGTTTGTTTTGCTTCTGAGATGAAACCATCCAACTACTGCTGCAAACATACAAATGAAACATCACATTTTGATCAATGTTTAAAATGAGTAGTTGCAACCATTTATTTTGAAGAACTACAAGACTTCTGTGATTTGAAAGGCTTCATGTTTGGCAAGAAATTCATTGCAGAAAAATTCTCATAGATTTGGACAACTTACAAGCCTGCAGACTAATATTTGTTTAAGTACAGTACAAAATGACCAAGTTTTGGCAGCTGAATTCTCTTAAGGTTTCACTTTCATGGCACATCCTCTGTCCTTCCCTGCCTCCTACATGCCAACTTTATAATGACTAAACTATCTATGTAATGGCTATACCATCTCTGTAATGGCCATAAATGTATTTAGGTGGTATTTATGCTAAGATTTTTTCTTAAACTGCTTTCTAGTTTTGGAAATTGTTATCAAACTCTGAAACCATGAACAGATAAACTTTTTCTCATGTTGGCATAACTCTTCCCTGCTAACATATCTAGTTTTTTTCAGTATGTTGGGAAATTTCCAACAAAACTATCTTCTAAGGTTGATTTCCATTTTATGTTTTGACAAAGCTTAAAATGCATGATATGTAATATATCAAATGGGCTGCATAGCTGATTTATTGGGTGATGGGATTTTTTTGTTTAAATTTAAATATACAACATGGCCCAGGCTTGTGAAATTTGGTGATAAGAGTTCGTAGGTTCAGTTGTGTTTCTCATTGAGCATGAAATACATATTAGCAGAAACATGGGAACTCTACTATCTATTTGGTTTACTTTTTATACTATGATTAAAGTATATTCATAATAAACCAGGAAAAAAAAACACTATGATGATTTATATTAGCTATGTCATCAACTACAGTTACAATCCTCTTAAACAATTTGTTTTCCACTCCATGAGATGTTTGATATAATCTAAGTATCCAATTATGGCATTAAAATTACTTTTTTATCTATATCACATGACATGTTTGCAAGACATGTTAAAAACCTACATCTGATTTAAAATATTTTATTTGCAGTGATTTTCACTGAATGCAATTCTTGCCATGCTTTTCCTTAACTCATTTGCTTGCTTCTGTTTACTAACTGAATAATTGTCAGAGTATAATTAACACAGATGTCGCATGAGCTTAGTTTTCAGGTTCAGGTTAAATTTATACTACTGCATATGGAAGTGTCTAATTAGATTGCCATCTGAAATGGTTAAGGAGTTACTGTATTTTGAGTAAAATCTTTTTCACAGACTTCTATCTTATTCAGCGGTACTATAATGTTTTCATTCATTGGCAGTTTCAAAAACAAGACCTTTGTATTAGGCACATCAGTTTATGCACATCAGTGTTGACTGAGATAGTAATATTTGTAAATGTGATACTAAGCTCCCCACTTATTTCAAGACATTCTGGATTCTGTAAGCTAAAGTTTTATACTGGGCCAATAGTTACCAAGATCCTAAATATTCCAACCTCTGAGGTTCTGAAATCCAAATTTATTTCTTACTGTGGTGATTTAATTTCCAGTGTTTTACTTTACAGTTAGTCCTTTCTCTTTTGGTGATACTTGCAGACCTGAAAGTAGTGAAACATAGGATTCAAAGGGCTTGGCAACAAAATTGAGTTGTTTGTTAGCAATAATGTTGAAAGATTTATGTGTCTGTGTACGACTGTGAAAAACAGGACATGTACCAAGTGTGACTTTGATACTTCATTTCAAAACAGTTATGAAGAATTAGGTATGGTTCTAGTGATAACATTCAACTTACTGTGGCATTGTACATTGATGCCAACAAAGTGGATCATGTAGAATAGGGAACATAAAATGGTGGCAAAGTCAGTTAGATAGCTTGTTGCTCTATGAAAAATGTCATTGTGCACATCTTTCACAAGAAATGACTTCAAAGAGTGAGAATGAAAGTCATACTGATAAGTTTTGGCACAGAATATTAATGAAAGAAAATGCATTTATCGTGGTAGAAAATAAAAAGTTAGTACATCAGGGCAATTACTAATGCTTTTCCTTAATATAGGTTGATAATGCACCCCTTCCCTCTTCGTGCCTTTTTCATTATTGATTAATTCCAATAAATTATTAAAGTGCTGTAATCCAAATTACTGAATGTGAGCTAAAGAGCCATTCACAGATCTAGCCTACCAAGCAATGTTTTAATTCTAAATTGCCACTTCAAATTTATAAGCAGAGATATTAAGCATGTCATTCACATTAATTCTGATTTATAATCTGATATAATAACTAAATCACAGAAACTGATTGTTTCATATACTTTTTTATTGAAGAAAAACTCCACCAACATTGTTCTTAACAACATATTTAGAACAACTGACATTGTAATAATATCAATGTTGCAATTGAGTCTTCAAGCTCTATTGTCTTTCCTTGCCAACATTTCCCAACAGAATAACAAATATCAGGTTCTTTTACTCAAGTAAAATGCACACCGAGTTCTTCATAAGTGAATAGCTGGTCTCACACATTTAAGAAAAGGAGATTCTTTATACATGATATGGGAATTAGCAGAGCCGCTAATTACTTACATCCGAACAAATGTATGACAAGAAAGAACTCCTCAACTCTGTCAACACTGCCTCAGCACTCAAAACCATTCATTTAAAGCACACATTAACTTTACTACATAGTGAATTCTATGTATGGAAATCCATTATTACTCTAAAACTGTGCAAAGGGAATATTTCCTTTAGTATTTATGATGAGTGGCTTTCAAATGCGACTGTAACTCAGAAATTTAGATCCTCTTCCAAAACAAACATACAAACCAAGGCAATTTATTGAACAATTGGGTATGTGTTCTGTTAAAACATCCTTTCCCAATATGTTTGTGTTATCAGTATGTTTCACCATAGTTCTGGAGGTTTCTCCTGCAATGTTTTGATTACTGTCACTTATTGGTGTAGTAATGGGTTTTTTCTTACCAAGAATGAGCCTCTTAAAAGCAGACTCAAGTGGTGGTCTCTTTGTTTTCTTTACTTAAAGGGCAAAATGCTTCAAGAAAGGCTTTATGGCCAGTTAGATCAGGTGCACCATCTGGATTTTCCTTTTGAAATTTTCTGTCCACAGCCTTCAGTGTATCTCAGGACCACATAGTCATGTAAGTAAGTGTTACCTAAAGCTTTGTACCAGTAATCTCTGTGTACATGATGTTGAGTCAAAGAAGCTGGGTACTTTTGTCCCAACTTTCTTTTGCTAAATTTTTAAACTTCTAAATTTTTAAACTTCTAGGAAGTAAACATCAAAAGGCAACTGGAATTTAAGTGTTCTTCTCAGCAGGCTTGTCTGGGGACAAAACATGCCCTTTTTAGTAGCTCAAGGTACTTATCTCATTACACTGTTATTCTGCGGACAGATACTTTTGTTGAGAAGAAATGAAACACGGAAGAGACTAAGGAATATTTATAATGCCTAAATTTGCACAGTGCCATTGCTGTCCATAAAAAACACCAATACAGAACTGATTTCTGCTCTCACTGACTTCAATCTAGCATCTATAACAGGTAATGTACGTCTGTTAAACACTTCACAAAGAAATGCAAGGCTTTTCTTGAGATTCTTTAAAACAAAGGCACCCAAAATTTCAAAATTTTTGATTTCTGGAAATCTTGCCTTGCACCCTCTGTGTGTGCTGAGCACTAACATTTATGCCTCCATACCATTTGTTTTATCCAGTTTTATTGACTTGTTCCCATTCACTGAGGCGTTACAATTCCCCCATTTTGCAAAGAGCTGTCATAGTGCAGCAATAGAAATGGAAAAAAAAGCATCTATCATGCCTGTGATTTTTTTTTCCTTGATATTGATTAATTAGACAGAACCAGAGAGTGCAGAAGAAATGTTTAGAACTGAAGATATCAAAATAATCTCATCAGTGGAAAGCTGGATCTTTTGGTTAGTAGCTTCTAATTTACACTGTAGCAGATGGATGGTGTTGAAGGTCACAATTACTGTGTAAGGCCAACTTATCTGTAGAGTTTGAACTCCATGTAGATAACTCTCTCATTGATAGGGAATGCTTGTAGTGAAAACCTTCTGTTCTTCTTTTAAATCTCTTTTTCATGGTGGTAAATTATATCTCTGTGATGAAACAAAATCAGATTTCAGGCTATCCTCCATTTCATTCTTCATATTGATGCTGGAGCTATCTAACTAGACTGAAGAATTTTCTAAAATCAAAGAAGAAAAAGGGATTTTATTACTTTCTGAATTGTGAAAAATCTGAACTGAGAAATTTTCAGATATCCAGCCTAATAAAAATAAAAACAGAATACAACTTCATATTTAACTAACAGATGTAAAACATTTTCTTTTAAGGAAAGAAAAAGTCAGGTCAATTAACTTTTAAAATAGAACAAGCTAAAATTTTCAGAAATGTACAACTCACTAAAGTGACAAGCAAAATTTGTAAAAAATCAGTGAAATCAGTGTCTGCTGCAGAGTGGCCCTTTAGCACAAATTGTGGGTGTATGTTTTCACAGAATCATCAACTGAAAACAACTGCTGTTTCATGATCTTTCTGAAAACTAAATTGTAAGGTAGAACACTTCACGTTCAGCAAGGGATGAACTGTTTTGTGTATTGTGGGATAAAAGCATGCAGATGTATATATATCACATAGCACTTAACAAAAAAATACACAGATAAACTTCCTTTGTGCTAATTTGTTTGTGTAGCTATATCCCATCATTCATGAGACAAAATCCTGATTCGAAACACTTAAAAAACCAAACCCAACCAAAAACAAATAAACAAAAAATAACCCTCTCAACACCCTTTAATTTGAAAATTCAGGACCGAATTACTTGGGTAATGTTTTGTACAGGTGGTGACTTGAAAGTGACATTAAGTTGGTACTGGGAGCATCAAGCTAATGAGCTATAGAAATTTCTGCTGTGGTCTTTCCAGTCTAACTTGGACTATGAAGGTGACTGAAAATATTTCTGTCTGAAAGATACTCACTGATTTATTTATATTTTTTTAAGGAATTAGGTTCATTTTCTAGCAAACATCTATGTATATAATGGTCCATATCTCATTACAGAGCTTGAAATTAAATTGCCTCCTGAATATTCATGTCCTTTTATTACCTAGGTCTGGTTATCTTTTTTAAGCTAACTACTCTCTTGAAGTCTAGAAAACTCTAGTGCTATGCTACTGATAGAGACAAAATAATTAATTCTGGGACCCTTTGAACAAGGCAAGTGGAATAGCTGAAAAGTAGACTTTGGGAAAAAGTACAAATACACAGAGAGTACTGCAGTCTCACCAACAAACATTCAGAAAAAAAATAACGCAAAGACTGCTGCATGCTTTTTTGATCGAACACAGTCACTTAAAAAGACTGAGGCTGATTCTCTGAAAAATCCTTTTATTTCCTAGGCATTGACATTGATCAAGGCAGTATTAAACAAGCTCTTTTTTTTCAACAATCTGTTATTTTGCAGTGCATTGCTAAATTTTTTGCATTAGTGTCATAGATTTGCAGATGTCACCAAGCTGCAGTGAGGCAGAGAATGTGGCACTGTGAGGAATTGTCTCACTTGTCTCACATCTTGAATGTATGAACGAAGGAGATGAACATGTAGGTTTAAGAAGCTGGAACTGCCCATTTAAACATGTACACATCATTAAGACTGAAGCTAAAGACAGAAACACGTGTTCCATTCCTAGTGACTGCTAAGTATGGTACATTTGATAAGTCACCAACAGATTCAGTGTGACCTGTGTTAGTGTGTAGTACCCAGTCACCTGTGAGATGACATTATGTCTTATCCATTCAGAACTACCTGTGAATTATGATCTTTTCCTCATTTGTTTTCCTCACTATCTGTGTCCTCTGGAAGTCTTCTTTGAGCAGCCTGCTTCCTTCTTGGTTTATTCCACAGCATTGCAGAGATGGCCTCCCTGCTTCTTCTCTGCTTGAGCCCTGCATACCAGCTCAGGATACTTAAAGGTTTAACCCTGAGTCACCACAACTCATCCAGCTCCTGCTTAGACACAATGTGTCTGCGTTAGAGATTCCTTTCTTACACCATAGTTTTTTGCTGTTATATCATCATTAGCAGTGTCAACCTTGTTCTGCTAAAAACTGATTCCATTTTTCTTCATATGATCAAATGAAGTAATTAATAATGGCACAGTGTCAATTAAAAAAAAACATTTTTCATTTATGTGAGTAGCAGTTTAACTTTTAATTTTTATTTTCTACATTAGTGGGTTTTTTCAGTTCTGTGTGATTAGCTGATCCATGGGATTTTCAAGTATAACTTGTCCCAAAGTTAGAATCTATCATCTGTTTTAGGGTACACATGGTGGCGGTTTAAGAAAAGAAATATAACTCACCTGTGCAATTTGTGTCACTGCAAGTGCATGCATTTTCTAAAGATTAGTGCAAATTTCCAATCATGAGTCATCGCTTAAGGAGCACATACTAGGAGCATATACTGTATTTGTGTTTGCAACTGTGAAAGTGGCCTAGACAGCTTGCAAATTTGATCAGAAAAAAATGTAAGCATAGGCTGGCATCTGCTCTTTAACTATGAGAACTTTATTCAGATACGTTGCTCAAAAACCACGAAAAATATCATTTGCTGCAACAGAACCTAGACTGGAACTCTGGGGGTGGAAAAACTTTTATACATATCCATGATAATGAAATATGTCACATATTTGTGGTGAAAGTGAAATCACTAATAAGCTTTTAAAAACTAAACTTTTCAGTGTGGTATCTGGGAGATAAATTCCTTGACTGTGTGAGACCACAGTATGCACTGGATTTTCACCCAAAGATTTGTGTGAACATACAGATCTGTCACCCAGAGGATAACTGAGGCTGGTCACCCTATCCAGGCAATCAGGGAGTGACAGAGACCGCAACTGTAAAGTATTTCTGTCCCACCATATACAGAGAATCATAAGAGGTACCTTTCTGTTTGATGCTATCCCACATCTTCATGTCGTGGACATAGAAAATCCTATGTATTCTGTGCCATATACAATTTTGAAAACAGTTTCTAAGTCTTTCCTCATGGAAAATTCTGGAGTAGTTGATATGGCCCTCGGGCAGTAAATTCCACAGTTACCTACATAATTATAGGAACTCACTTTGTCAAATGCTTTTGATAAAAGGAGCTATAAAATGAGCCACATAATCAATAAACAGATTTAACATATTCAGATATGGACTTTGTGTGGAAAAAAACTCCACCACCAAACTATCATATCTTTATATTTGTTGCACAGAGGTTTCTGTATAATCAAAATCCTAATGCAGGAGCAGAACTCTTCCGGAATGATCTCTGCATAGTGCTACTGGGAGTGCAAGGGACAACATACTCAGGAGTTTTGGTTCTCTGTCATGCAGGTCAGGTTCCAGAATCCTGTATCCCGGCAAGGAAAAGCAGCCAAGGCATATAAATGTCACATAGCTGCTCAGAAGCCTGCTGCTCCAAGCATTGGCCTGGGATGAGCGAGAACAGTGTGCGA
Organism: Corvus kubaryi; assembly: GCF_017639235.1. Classification (NCBI taxonomy): domain Eukaryota; kingdom Metazoa; phylum Chordata; class Aves; order Passeriformes; family Corvidae; genus Corvus; species Corvus kubaryi. The sequence goes on along the minus strand of NW_024580666.1, from coordinate 9,400,354 downwards.
TCAAAAATTACTCAAACCAAGGAGAACTGAGAGTGAGTTGGATTTAACACAACACAGCCATTCAGAAAGGCTCGAGTTCCCTACTTCCAGCTGTACTATCATGAGCTGCCCCTCCAATAAGAGACATCCTTTTAAAATGAGTACTACTGTGGTCATGGAATTTTTCTAATTCTTTTTCTACTTACAGCTCAACCTCTATTTATTTCCCTTTTTTTTTCTCCCCCACTACTGCCCCCCCCCCATCCCACCCCCCCCCCCCCCCCCCCCCCCGATTCAGAGTAAATATCAAGCATAATTGAGTAAACTGTTTCTTATTTTAGCATATTTTAAGCAAGCTAGAGCCCAAGGGGCATTACAGAGTTAAAAAGTAAGTAAGAGCAGTGGGAAAGAGAAAAATGATGTAGTAATAGATGAGGAAGAAGAATAGAGATTTGAACAGATACAGAGGGGCAATGAAGCAGTGAGATATAAGAAGGCTGTTCCAGATGGCAGAAGCAGCAGTTGGGAAAGCTCTGGCACCAACAGTGGCAAGATTGTGGGCAGGGACAGTGAAGAACCAGGCACTCTGCAGAGAGAGGGAGACACAGAAGTACAAGGTCAGGGAAGCAGTCTGGCTCAACTGCATGGAAAATTATAAAACCCATGCTGAGGATACTCTGACACTGAATCTCGTGCAGCTGATATAGACCTCTGCAGAACTGTATGAAATGGTGACTGAAAGATACTAACCCTTCACCACTATGGCAGGCACCCTGCACTGGTCAGTAGATGATGAGCAGGGCAGCAGTCATTCAAACCTGAGAGATGCAGTTGGAGAAGGTCCTTGAGGGAGGGATCTGCTCCTTATCTTTGTGAGTGGAATGGAACAAAATATTTAGATTTAAGTAAGAGGTTTACTAAGATTTTTGAAGATAGCAATTGCCTTTTCAAGGAATCAGCTTTGGAATTTGCTCTCATATAAACCACTTCCACAAGAATGCCATTGTGTTACACAGGTGATGGTACCATACCCTCTGGTAAGGTCATTTCCTCTTGGATGCTGTAAAAATACCATGTCCTCACTTTAAAAGACAGCCTGCTCTTGTTGTTTTTCTATAGTTCAGGCAAGTGTAAAAGGCTTTTCAAATGTGCATGCAAGAAGCTTCCTTATGTGAATTAAACAAGTGGTGTATTGTGCACAAACCATGGAAAAAATCTCTTTGAAATGCCTGTGGAGGACTTTATGACGATAGTTCATTGTCTGCAGCACAATTTTGCATAGATTAATCTACACACCCTGGCTCATTCATTCATGGCTCTTGCCAAAATAGCACCAGAGATCTGTCAATGGAATCTGGGGTCAAGCTCTGCTGGGATCTTCATTCCACCACTGCTGACTTGAGCAGCCATGAATCTCGATCTGGGCACCCAGCACATACAAACAGCACCATTATGAGCTATCCCCTTTTAGCTGAAACAAAGAAGCTCTGAGTGTGCTGTTCAAATGCCAAGACCACAAATGTGGTGAGGTTCTGTCCTGTGCCCTAAGCCCCGTGAGGCAGATGTCAGGCAGGGATGTGTGCCGAGCAGATGGATCCTTCCTCTCCTGGCAAGACAGACCTGGGACCGAGAGTTAGCTTCAAGTGCTGAAGCCTCAAAGTGTTTAAAATTAGCATCAGAATATAGTCAGTGCTATACTAGTTGGACCACTATGCTAATAGATTGTACTGTCCTCTTTATCTGGCAGTGCCTAATAGATAGCTCAGAAAATGCAGTTTGCAGAAAGCAGCTGGGAAATAAGTCAAGAGGAAAAACATCTTCCTAAATTCCTTTTCACTTTGGCTATTTTTTTTGTGTATCTGAAACTCCTGATATTTTAGAGGAACTGCCTACAACACTCCAGATGCTGCAAGCTTTCCTCTTGATTGAACAAGGGTTGGAGGAAGTGCTTAATCTTTTTCGTCACATTTTGAGATACTCTTATTTGCACATCTGTCTAATCATATTGCATAAAATGCTTAAGAACACAGAAAACAGAGGCAAGGAAAGGTTGGATATGTTGATTGTGTACTTAATTACATTTAACTGTTGAGAAATTATTTCTCATAAGGTAGGTTTTTTGTACATGGTATTTTTAGCATGCCCTTAGGAAGGATTCTGGTAAACCTGGACTCTGGAAAGTGGTTATCACTCACTAAAACATCAATTCTACATTTCATTATTCTAGTAGTTCATTGACAACAGTAACAGGAGGCAGCCAAAAGTTTCAGTCTGATTTGTGACGTCAGTTCTGATTTTTATAGTAAGAAAGCTCATTAAACAGAGAGAACACTGTCCTGTGCCTGTGAATCCCATACAAATACACAAATATGTTATTAGTGCTACAGTAAGGAAGGGGGGGAAGTATTATGTAGCCTCATAGTTTTCTTTTGGTTTAAACTACAGTTTAATATAAGTTTGAGATGCAATTGCACTTGTTTGTGTATGCAATAGGAAATTTTATAAAGTATGAGGACCAAATTGTTGCTTGAAGTGACTGCTGTAGTTCAGTTGCCAGATCCTGATGAAAGGTTTTGTTATTCATGTCCATAAGAATTTACTTTACTCTTTAATGTCACTAGTCCAAACATTCTTACCCTTCTTCATATGAAAACTGTAGGATAAATGGTGTCAGATCTTCCCTCATATCCCAGAGAATCAATTAAGCAGCATGGAGCACCACCCAGCACAAGACACGGCCAGTAATGACTACTGTGCACTGCGCATTTCATTCTTCCATTTAATTCCCTTTGCCACTGTAATTTAATTAATTTCACCCTGTCTTATTAATCTTCAGATAACATCTTGATATGGACTGGAGTACGGCTTCATTGCGTTCAATGGATTTGTTCTAAGTGCCTGTTTGTGAACAGTTTTTGTCTTTTCCCTCCCTGGAAGTTTATGCACTTAAAAGATGTTTAGTTTTCTGAGTTCACAATTACTAATGCTACATCTATAATATTAGCTTGTGAAAAAATGCATTCATACTTTAAAATACGATGCTAAGTCTACTCTTGCTTTTTTGTCTCATTTTGAAGTTGACTTAGTTGTTACCCAGAGTGCCGTACCACTGGCTGCAGACAGTGAATCAGTGCCTGTTTGGCTTGAAAGGGTTTGCAGAACTGTTGCTGTCTAACAGTGCTCTCTACTGATGAAGAGTAGAAAAAACATTTCATTTTTGTGCTTTTCTACATGCTCTTTATTTCTTTCAGAAACTGTGAAATTGAACTAAAAGAAGTATTTTAAATATTGTGACAAAGTAACAATTTCAAACTGATCCATACAACTTTTTGATTTGCTTTCATTTAATTATATATGACTGTTTTTTCTGTGTCTTATGCTTGTGCATTAGTCACAGTAATATATCAAAATATTTAGATATTTCCAAGCAGAACCTGAGCATTTGGGAAGAACAGAATTCCCACTGCCTGTTTTTCCTAAATGCTTGTAGCTTTCTAGGGAACATTTTTCCATCATTTAAAAGTTCACATCAGAGATAAATCAAATATTAGACAGCATCTCACTTCACAGAGAAATATACCACAGCATACACAAAAAACTACATCTCCTGAAAGCTGTGAAAGTGATTGCCTTAAATTTCCAAATCCTTAGTGTATTTAAACTATGTGAAGTCTTCAAGATCAGGCACAGTATTTGGCTTTAAGTAATCTCGTGCATCTAATGTGAAGTCAAATTGGAAGAACTGTTGCCATAAAATATTGTTTGGGCCTTCTATTACATAAAAGGATCTTGTAAGAAGCTGGAGGAAGACTTAAGCAAGGCCAGTAGTGACAGGGAAAGGGGCAATGGTCTTAAACTGAAAGATATCAGATTTAGACTGCACATAAGGAAGAAATCTTTTACAGTGAAGGTGGTGAGACAGTGGAACAGATTGCCCATAGAAGCTATGGATGTCCCATGATTAGTCAGGTTGCATGGGCCTTTGAGCAACATGGCCTAGTGAAAAATCACTAGATCTAGAGAAAGAGGGTCTAGATGGTGTTTAGAGGTCCCTTTCAATTCAAATTTTTCTGTCATTCTGTCATATGAGCAGGAAGGAAGAGACGGAGGCAAAGAGTGGTACATTCAGTATAAATACATGAAATCACTGCCTTTGGGTCTATTAATAAAGGAGATGCAGGAGACTCCAAGTCACACTGGCTCAGGTACCCAGCACTCAGAGACTTACTGCAACATCAAGCCCAAACTAGTAACTATTACTGGGAGGGAAGGAGGGCAACTGCCTGTCCAACGCTCCACAGAGCACTGGAGGTCCCTCTGGTTTTGTCTATGTTCTCCCTGTTGCATTAATAGTGTGAGGGCCTTCTCTTTCCCGGGGATGTTATTATTACTGCTTTCTGTTGCTTTTATTTCAGACAGATACTGTGTGTCTGTCCATCACATACTAAACTTGCTTTGTCATCTTCTGAGAGCCTTTAAGCCATCTTCTGTGAGGTTATATGTAAATCAATTGGCAACATGAGGCCACAGTAGTAACAACAATAATATTCAACCATATTTCTCCAGTTGCTGGGCCTTTTAATGTCTGATTATGAAACAAGATAATAATAACCTCATAGTCTTCCACTAACCAGACTGAAATTGAGTGTGGGGGAAAAAAACAACACAGCACAAGCCCTGTCTATTTGCAGTACCAGTGATGTCTGAAGGTGTTTTATAAGTATTCCTCTGTACTGGTTTTTGTAGTTTTAATTTATTTCTCTATTTAAGTCAATATAGAAAAAAAAGAATAGATGGATCACAACGTCTTTCCTTGAGTAAATTACAATCACAACAATACTGAGACTTCTCCTCCCTCCTCTTTTCATTTCTGCCAATGAATTTAGTCTCAAGCACACCAAATTCCGTGGTCTGTTTGGAATTCATATGACATTTTGCATGAAAAACAGTGTGAAATGCTGTTTTCTCTGCTCCTGCGCGATAAATTATTCATCTTTTTGATTTATCAGACAGCTTTTTCTTGTAGATAAGAAGTCACCTCTCATTTGCTCCCCAGATCACATAGTCTAAACAATGGAAAATGGCTTGAATCCAGCAGAAAAAAAAGAGACCTGAGTATCTGTAGTTTGTGTTAGGATTATTAAAAGAAAATGCTGTGGCTCCAAACCTGCTTACCTTTGAATGAAGTTGTTTATGCCTGAACTAGGTCATCCAGTGTGCAACAAAAATGCAGGTGGTACGAAAGTAGACGTCCAGTTTTGAACGGTAGGAAAGGGATTAACAGAAATTACTGGGGGAAACTTATGGTCTGAGCCTTATAAAGGAGTCTAGGAGAAAGAACATTAAGATGAATAATGACAGGAGAGCATTACTAAGTCTTGGCAGGTTTTCTTGTGGAAGAAGTTTCACAAGATTTTTTTGTTGTTTTATTTTTGTAGGACATTTTATTTAACATCAAGTGGTGACCTTGCTAAAAGAATCACACAAGTGACGGGGGATCTGTGCTGGAAGGATCGTCATGGTTGAACACTCAGTTCTGCTTCAGACAGTCCCTCAGTCACACATTGCTTTCCCTGTTGCTCCACTCCTTCCCACATTTCCACTTTCAGTTACTGTCTGAGGCATGGCACAGGGCCAGCTGCACCATTAGCCTAAAGCAATATCATCATGTTTCAGTTTTTGCAATTCTTGAGATTTGAAACAAATACTAAATTATTACATGTGTGGAGAATTCTTGCTTAGAAATTTGCCACCTTCTGACAGATGTTTTGCTGTTTCTCTTCATAATAAATTTGGCACAATATTTCCTGCTGTCACTTTCTGCCCCAGCAGTGCCTGTGACAGCAAGCCAAAGTGGCCCTTGTTCTCCGGCCTTGATGGCAAACAGTACTTCTTCAGGAAGCTAAATTCTCTTGCCCCCCTCAAAATAGTTTGACCTTATTCATATAACTGTGAATTATACCCAGGTTCATCTATCCCCAGAGTACATTTTGCATTGCCAGGGAAGGTGTTAACAGGCTCAAGTCAAAGCTGGGTTGTTGTTGACCTATATTAAAGCTGTGCTTTTATGATGTGTAACTTATTGACATAGTACACCAGTGGCTCCAGCAAACACAAACCCAAAGGTTTCATCGTCTGAAGAAATATCTTTTGTATATAGTGAAGATGTGGCTGGTTTTTTAGGGAAGTACATGGAAATAACTTCACATGTACAAAACCATAGAGGCTGTGTGCTTTTTCCACAGCTTTCACTGAATGGCACAATAAGTTATGTAGATAATATGAAGAAAGTAATATGCTCTTGAATTGCTCAATTTTTTCTCTCAACTCAAAAGCTGCTGCTGTTGCTGTTGCAGTTTATAGTACTATCATGGAATCACAGAACGACAGAATGGTTTGAGTTGCAAGCAGCCTTAAAAATCATCCAGTCCCAACCCTCCTGCACTGGGCAGGGACACCTTTCACTAGACCAGGTTACTCAAAGCTCCATTGAACCTGGCTTTGAACACTTCCAAGGATGGAGCCTCCATGGCTACTCTGGGCAACTTGTTCCAGTGTCTCACCACACTCACAGTAAAGAATTTTTCCTTCTATCTAATCTAGATTTACCCTCTTTCAATTTAAAGCCATTTCCCCTTATTCTATCACTACAAGCCCCTGTTAAAAGTCCCTCCGCAGCTCTCTTGTAGGTACTGAAAGGCTGCAATAAGTGCACCCTGGATCTTTCTCTTCTCCAGGTTGAACAAACCCAATTCTCTCAGCCTTTCCTCATAGGAGAGGTGCTCCAGTCCTCTAATCATCTTCATGGCCCTCCTTTGTACTCACTCCTACAAGTCTATGTCCTAGTAGTTTTTGCTGTCTATGTCTTGATGAGAAGCTGCAGTTTCTGTCACTGGAAATGGCAAAGGCCCCTCAAGCTTCTGTCAATTTCCATAAAAATTTCCTTTTGAGTAATGAAAAGATTAAACCTCATGGAAGCTGCTTGAGGAGACCACTTATGAGTGAAAAACCACATAGTTCAAGGTGCTGGTGACAGCAGCTAAGCAAAATACCTTTTCATCTGAAAAAGAATACATATTTCTATTCCTTTCCAATGGTTCCTTTCTTCACATCTGTGAATTATTGAGGCATTGAAATCTTGCTTCAGATTTTTAATACAATGCAAGCTGTTTGTTGTGTCAGTCAATGGAGGAGGGATATGTCATGGTGTATGCACCACATGGACAGGTTAATGACCTCCAAGACAAGACACAGGCAAATACTCAGAGACAGTACACTTTGATCAGTGGCAATGACTGGCTATTCAACATCTGCATGTGAAGTGAGTTTTGGCCAAGAATTTTATGTATTTTTCTTAATTTTTACACATAAACAGGATGACATCAAGAACCTGTGAGATAAAAGCTTGACATTTAAAGTTCTTATCGCACTTTTTTTTCCCCATGGGCATTACATGGGGCTTACACAGGCAAACTTCACAGTGAGCAGTGGGTTAAATGTGAGTTCCCAGATCTAACTGAACTTGCAAAATGCATACACAAGAGACATGAACTCAGCATAGGCACCAGTGCAATCAGGTCTTTTGTATCAATACTAACTTTTTTTCACTGAAAGAGTTGTGTAACAACACAGGTAGAAATATTTGTACAGCTGCCTTCAGATACACCATTTTTTAATCCTCTTTCCCATTACTAATAATTGCTAAATTTTAATTCCTCAAGGCAGACATTTTCCATGCCATGTGTTTGCCTGAGGACACATTTTTAATTGATCTTGAAAGTAGATTAAAGCAGGTTTTTGGCTTTAAAAACTTGGCTATTTCTCAGAATGAATCACAAGCAAATATGTTTTGCTCACATTATAATGCCTGAAGTGCCAGCACCTCTGCATTTGAGCAGCTGACTCAGACAGCCTTGCAATGGAATCCACTCAGAGATGCATTTTGTCCTGAAAAATGTTATCTGCAAACTTACCACAAAATCAGCAGCCCAGGAGTTACATTTTTATAAAATTCTGTTTACTGTAAATAAGTTACATGTTATGTTTCTGAGAAGTTAACATGACTAAGTTTTTTCTTTAGCATTTCCTGTCTGAAGACAAGGAGAGCTGATCTGAGTTTTCTGATCTGTGAATCTCTACAGCTTCCAGGAGCAACAAAAATCCTCGAAGATGGCTGATTCCCTTGTTTTCTAAATACCAGCTTTAGTGAAAGGCACCAGAATGAGATCATGAGGCTGTTTAAGGGTAATGGACAAGGAACTTTAGAAAGGCAGAAGCAAAGAAAAAAAATAGACATAAAATTGGACAGTGGCAGAATGATAAAAAGTAGTGATTACAGTAAAGAAGATATCAAGCCCTTGGGATGTGCTGAAGAGTAGCCCATGCATTGAATGCAATTAGATAACCAGCTTGCAATTTTACCAGCTTATTACCTCGCCCATTTATTCCCTGCTGAAATGAGGTCTTTCACAACAAGCAGTGTAAAAACCTGTGAAAATATTGCATATGTCTATGTTAACAGACTAAAATAAACTCATCCATGCAAGCTTAATTCCGCATTTGCCAAATCCACATAGCTTATTCCTTAATGTGGTTTTAAATACAGAGATATTGTTTTGGGAGTTAAAGACTGACCATTCAGACAGGACAATTACAAGCGTGTAAATAGTTTATAGACAACTAGTTAAACCTAGTTAACATGGAAATTCAAGAAATGTTTGTAGAGCACACTGTGATAATTTGTAGCAGTTAGGCAGCATGGTAGTTTCCATAGTGTTCCTAGATCCTAATAAGTATTTTAAACAGCTGATTCCATCCCAGCTCTTAACCTTTTGAATGGCCATGGAAATAGACTGTTCAGAGACTGATGAGGGGTAGCAATGCTTAAATGTTATAATCAGTGAGTGTATCAATATGGCTGGGGTTTCACATTCTGGGTTATATAGACCAAAAAGTTTAGAGTGTCACTTCGTTTATTTTCTTAGTGCATCATGTATTCAAAAGCAGAGCTGCACATAGCAGCTGGCTGTGTTAGTTCCAGCTGGTGATACTGTGGGCAGGCGAAGGAGAATCAAAATTGCAGCACCAAGTCAGTGAACACAACTGCATGCTAGGTTGCTGAGGCAGGAATATAAAACTGATTGCCACTGTAGTTCGGTATCATGGCTTTTCTTCTCCACGTTCCTCCTCTGAGTGACAGGGAGAAATGTTTAGTGCAGTGTTTGGTTTCCCTTGCTGAGACTGGAAAAGAGGGAAAATTTGAGAAAATAAGCAGCTGCTGGACTGATTTTTGAAAGGTGTGGGTAATTGAACAGGTTTGAGGCAGTTATTAGCAATAAATGTTTTAAAATGAACTAGAAATTCACCTACACAAAAGACTTCAGTGCAACTTATAAAAGAAGAATATTTGTTAATTATTTTTCTTTTACCTATCCAGTTGTCAGCATCTTGACATTGTTACTTTAGCAGAACAAAGAAATTATTCCCTTGGATTTCTGAGTCATTGATATTTCTCTTATTAGTGAAATGCATGTTGAATGAGTAACAATCATCAAGCTTTATGAAAAAGATTGGCATCAGCATCATTTCTTTACTTACTCATAAAACACTACGTTTAAAGAATATGGTTTCATTTAAAATACGTGGATATTTTATTTTTGTATCATAGCAAATATATTGAGAAATCTTAAAAAGTACTCATATGTATTACAAGGATTTCATCAGGAATCATTACTGTGCCTAAGATAAAAACATAAAAATAAATCTTCCATGTGTGTCTGTACCTGTCATGGGTTAGCAAGCATAGTCCTGGAAGTGATGTTCTTGCAAAGGGGTGCTTACAGCTTCCTCTGTGACTTAACAGAACCTATCAACTGGCTAGTTTGAATATGGACAATTTTTTAAGCCACTTAGAATTTTGACCGCCTATGTGGTCCACATTTAAGAATGGACAAACCCCAGGAAGCTGGCTCTCTTGCTTCTGGCCGGGGAACAGGTAACTGGGCTGGGCCCATACAGGGCCCTGTGTGGGCCTGCCGGGCCCTGCCGGGACCTGCTCGGGCCAGGCTGGGCCAGGCCACAGCCATCCTGGAGCCGATGGGCCCTGGTCCACCTGCGGCCTCCCCCAGCCCTGCTATGTGCAGACAGGCCGCTCCCCCTCACCAGTGCGGCCAAAGATTCAGCTGAAGCTGCCCTGCTCTCCAGCAAAGATCATGTGACAAACAGCGATAAGCGACATTCCAGCTGCAAGGCCTGGGTGAGATTAACCCTTTTAGTGCTATGAAGAGCTGAAAACGTGAGGGAGGAGAAAGAGGAGATGCTTAAAGCTGAAATTCTGTTGTAAAGCTGTGGTGGTGATGGACTATGAGATACCAGAGTACCCATTGTAATTTCATGAAAGCATGGGGGGTGAAGTGTTCAACTTGTACTTGTGAGCAAAAGCACCTGTGCTGGAATAAGCAAATGCTGAAGCAGCTGTGATTTGAAGAGAAATTTGAACAGGGAGAGATGGAAGCAATGAGGACTCTTGCTCCAATCAGAAGAAGACCTCTGCTCCTAGAGATGCTCCCAGAGATAGTCTTAGAGATGAAGATGGTTTTTTTCTCCCAGGAAAAGGGGAGGGCCTCTATTCTCAGAGATGGAAATGCTCCCAGAGATGGGTGAAGAGAACTTTTGTTTCTGAATGGCTCAACCTTAAAATTGTGCCCCAGTAGCTCAAAATTGGACCCTCAAAAGCAGTTGTGGGAAAAGCTGCAAGTCGTGGGAAGGGACTCCCGCATGATGCGAGCAGAGAACCAACCTGGGCGGCTGTCTCATTGTGATAATGTCTCCATAGCATGAGCAAGAGAGACTCCTCTTCCTAAATAAACTGAACAAGGTTATTATAGAGGTGGTAAACAGACTGAACATCTCAAGGGTTGTCTTTTTGCATTGTCAGTGGGAGAAGGGAGAAAGGTGTGGGGAGGAGAAGAGTTCTGCAGGTGTGGTACGATTTTTTTTTTTTTTCCTTCTTTAAGGTCTATTAATAAACTTCTTCATATTCTTTCAAGTTTTGTGCCTGCTTTGCTTTTCTCCTAATTCTTATCTCACAGAAGGTAAACAGTAATGAGTATTTTGGACCAAACCACTACACTAAATTGGTGTTTCTGCCCGGTTACAAACAAAACCCGCTACAGTACCTCACAGCTAAGGCTTTTAAATTACAACCAAAACTATTAAATCAAACAATTCAATAGACGTGTTCTGGAATCTCTCTGATCTTTTTTCAACATGACCTATTATTGGTATCACCTAATCCCACATTAATATTTTAATACATTTTGTGTGTTAGTGTAAAGTCAGCATATGTTAGTGTAAAGTCAGCAGCAGGGTCCAATCCAGGGGTTTATGGGATTTTTCCTCTTTATTGCTGTGCTTTTATTTCCTGTTTGAAAAATAATCCCTATTTTAAAAATGCTAAACACATTCTTCCATAATACCTTCGTTCAGAATTACCTAATGCTACCGACATTATTGATCAGGGACCCCAACCTGTCATTCTGAGGTGACTGCAGGTGAAGATTTCCCCATGGCTGAGGTCTGTAGAGGTACATAGATTAGAACAGATGTTGCAAGGCGCAGAAGGCATTAAACAGGTGATTCTCTGTTTCCCAAGCCCATCAGGGAGACCATGAGACCAAAACATAAAGCAGGACACCACTAGAGCTGCATAATATACACCAGGAGTCAGCACAGGTCAGTGGACAGCACACAGTGCAAAGAGCACAACTGTGCTTTTAAGCCTTTGTTCCCCTTCTTTATGTCCACTCTAACTATAAAAACAGCAGTTGAGCAAAGACTCGATTTTATGCAGCCATATAACAGCCAGAAGAATAAATGCCCTTGTTATGCCCTTCTAACACCCATGAAGAATTCATTTCATTAAGTCTACCAGACATTATTTGGTGTAAAATGAAAGGCCTGTTTAGGTCTGATCAGAAAATTGTTCTTAACATATTTTTGGCAGAAAAAGACTGTTATAGTTGTACCATGACTATGCATCATTTTTAAGTAAAATTTCCATCTTAAAAAATTAAATGCATATGAAATGGAGTACTTATTATTTTAAAAAGTCAGAAATAATATTTCATTATATACTTTCTTTTCTTTCCTATTTTGTTTGTTCTCAAATAGTCATGCTTTTCAGTTCAACAGAAAACATCGCTCTTTGACATTAAAAAGAAGAGTGAATATTTTGCCTACCCAGCATGACACTCTTCACAAGATAAGGTAGATATTCTAAGAGCAGATATTCAATATTTCAGAAAATCAATCCGTTTAAGACATTAAGCAGCATCTCACAACTCTGATCTCTCTGCAAAACATCCAAAGACAAATGAGTGTCTGCAGAAAGATAAACGAGGCTGCAAATTATTTCAGAGATTTTTGTAAATCTGAATTATATTTATTAATGCTTGAAGAAAGAAGATCCATATGCAGTGAATTCTTGATTTCCCAGTAAATTAGAATCTTATAGCCATGGGATATCCTGAGCTGGAAGTGACCCACAAGGATCACCAAGTTCGACTCCTGACTCCACACAGGGCAAGCTAGAGATTAAATTACATGCCTAAAACCATTGTTCAAACACTTATCAAAGACCAGCAAGTTTGGGGCTTAGGACCATTTGTTCCAGTGCTTAACCACCCTCTCAGTGAAGAACTTTTTCCTAATATCCAATCCGATCTTCCCCTGACATAACTCTAATCCATTCCCTGATTTCAACAGACATCAGAAAGAAGAGACCATAGAATCATAGGATCATGGAATGCTTTGGGTTGGAAGGGGCCTTTAAAGGTGCTCTAGTCCAATCCCCCTGCAATGAGCAGGGACATCTTCAATGAGATCAGGTTGTTCAGAGACCTGTTCAATGTGACCTTGAATGTTTCCAGGGATGGCAGATCTTCCATTTCTCTGGGCAACATGTTCCAATGTGTCAACACTCTAATCAGAAAAAAATTCCTTTCTTACATCTAGTCTAAATCTACCCTCTTTCAGTTTAAAATTATTACCCTTCCCACTATTGCAACAGGTCCTACTAAAAAGTTGGACCCCATATTTCTCCTAAGTGCCCCTTAGGTGTTGAAAGACCTCAATAAGGCCACCCTGGAGCCTTTTCTTCTCTAGCCTGAAGAACCCCAAATGTCTTAGTCATAGGAGGGTTGCTCCAGCCCTCTGATCATCTTTGGGGCCCTCCTCTGGACTCACCACTCACTCCCCATTCTTCTTATGTTGGGGGACAGAGTTGGATGCAGCACTCCAGGTGGGGTCTCAGGAGAGAGGAGTAGAGGTGGAAGATGACCTCCCTGACCTGCTGGCCACGCTTCTTGCTGTACATCCCAGGATGCTGTCGGCTTTCTGATCTGCAAGCGCACATTGCCAACTCATGTCCAATCTGCCATCCACCAGTACCTCCAGCACCTCCCCTTGCTCCCCCCCTCATGCAGAAGCTGTAGACAACATTGGGATCCCCTCTCAGTCTCTTCTTTTCTAAGCTGAACAAACCAAGCATCCTCAGCTACTCCTAGTAAGTCCTGTCCTCTAGTTCTTGCAATATTTTTCATGCTTTTTTTTAGACATATTCTGATTTTTCTGTATCTTTCTTATATTGTGGAAGCCTAAACAGAAGACAGGTGAGGCTGCACTAACTCTGAGCACAGGAGGCCAATGACTCCTTTTGATCTGTGAGCTATGCCACGCTTACAGCACCCTACACAAAGGTTGAATCTTTTGGCTGCCAGGACAAATTGCTGACGTATTAAATTTACCATCAACCAAAAGCCCCAGATCCCTTTCAGCAGGGCTGCATTGCACCTTCAAGTCACCCAGTCTACACATACATCCACCAGATTACACTGCTTCAGGTACAGAATCTGGCATTTGTCCTTGTTAAATTTCACACAGTTGGTGATTGCCCAGTGCTCTGATCTATCAAGATCTAACAGTAAAGCCTCTCTAATCTATCAAGATCTATCTGTAAAGCCTCTCTGCCCTCTAGGGAATAAAGGGGTCCTGCTAATTTAGTATCACCAGAAAATGTGCTTAGTGTACACTCAACTCCCCAGGTCACTGATAAAAACATTGAAGAGACCCAGCTCTCAAACTGAGCCCAGGTGAACGAACACCACAAGTGTCTGGACATCAGGTGTCAGCCCACTGAGTACAACTCTTTGGGAGTGGAACCACCACCACACTGTGTACATGTCTAGCTGCGGGCTGGATATTTTGTTCAGAAGGATATTGCGAGAAAAAGTTTTGCTAAAATGTGCCGTTCTTAATACGAGAGTGTCAGTATGTTTTGAGTGAAAAAAATACTATATGTAATATGATTTGCTATTTCATGAGACACTCCAATGGCTAAATAAAGTTTTAAGTATAAAAAAGTACATCTTTTTTGGTGGGGGAGAAAAAAAGGGAAGCTTTTCTTTACAACACTATGTGGTATTGGCCTATTTATGCCCTTTTCACCTGAATACTGGAGAGACCAGTTGTCTACCACAGTTTATCCAAGTAATTGTTCTTTCAGATGAATTTCTAGAATTTGAAACACTGTCTAGGGGCTTGTGGGAGAGCTCTTTTAGGGAGTGCAATTGTAAGCCAGACTATTTTTTTTAAGGCAAATATATGTCATTCAGTCAGTGGATACAAGAGACTTTAAATGGATTCAGTCTTCCTATTACTGCAGCAGTGAAATGTAAATATCAGGAGAAATTGATTTGGAAACATGATTTAATTCATCCTCTATTTAAGACATCCAGGTGTGAAATGTGTAGGAGTGCTTTATGGTTAATGATGTCACTGCAGTATAGGAATCCCCTCAGCAGGAAAAGGTTATTCTGTTTTATTTCTTCAGATAAAACCTGTCCAAAGACTCCAGACAAGGAAGAGTTTAAATGTAACCAGGGAGAAATATAAGTAGAGTACTTTACAGCAAATAGAAAGAATCTGTAGTCATGCCATAAGGAAATAAAATCTCTCTTCACAGTAGCTCTGCACTTAACAGAAGGGGGTTTGGTTTTATTTTTAAGGGCTTCTAAGCATTATTACCATTATCATCATCATCACTATAATTATTATCAATAATATAATTATTCTCTTTTCTCTCATACTTTTTTAATCTCAGTATCTGTCATTAAAGTGAAAAACACTTCTGGCTCAAAGTCTTTTTTCCCACACATCACTGATTGTGTTGCACAATGTGCCTTTCTTAATTTTTCTCCTACTGCCCAGCAACGGGACTTTGTTTTTTCTGTGAGGTGAAAGCTGCCTAATGTGCCTGTGAAGTTGCAGTTTGTTTTTTAATCCTATGCTGTGGGATTTCTCAAAGAGAAGTTGTCCCTCTGGGGAATATTTTAACAGTTAGTAATACAGCTTTTTTACATCTGTGTGCCCTTATTTTACTTTAATAAGAATTAGCAAGCACCAGTCTTGTTCTATAAGCTTTTGCTGCAGAGTCTTTATGTACAGCCACAGTCACACAAAAGTTTCACATGTAGGGAGAGCGAGATTGAGGCAAATGTGTTGTACAGTTTACCCACTGCCAAGATACTGAGACACAAGATAAAACCCTCTTCTTCAGCTGGTGATGTGGCTGGTCCTGGACTATGGGACAGAAAGACCTTCCTCTTTACAGCCTTACGTAACTGGTAAAAGGGAAATTTGACGTCATAGCTGCTCTATTGATAATGTGATTTGAATTATACAACGCAATTGTCTTCAGAGTCTCAGGGCACAGAATTTGAGGAGATGAACCCTGATTCATTAACTGTATTTTCTGGAATGAGCTGTGAAAAAAAAAATATTTTCCCCTGATTTGGTTGAGCATATTTGTATGTCCTGGTTTAAAAATTCTACATCCCACTGAGGTGCCCAGCTGTTTAGACCTGAGTTTTTTTCCTTCTAGGAGACTACACACCTAATTAAAACAGTCAAAGTAGTTTGTGTTTAAAAACAATTGTAGGTTTGAATGAATTTGATATATTAAGTTGTTCCTATGCTTCCACTTGTCCAGAAACTATGCCTACTTGCTGAAGGACTTTCATCAAATAGCTTGAAAGATACATAATTTTGGTCACTAAACTTTATTTTCTATTTCCAGACCCTTCTTTGATATTGTATATTCTTCAGGTCCTACCAAAGCTATAACTTTCTAAAAAGCCATGAACTTTCCAAGTAAACAGCATACAAATAGGGTCTCAAAGCATGCAGCCTTAAATTTTATGCAAACAAAAGCGAATTTGATTACAACTTGCTTTATCTGAACTTATTCTGGAAGCCTCTACTTCCAGCAATTTAGAGCACTGTCGTACAGTTGCTAATAAGTTTGCATCAGAAAAATAGAAACAATAAGAGGCAAAGTTCTTAGTAGAATAGCAAAGTTCTGATCTAAGGGCATTTCATTCAAATTAAAATTATAAATATACTTGAAAGTGGTTACCTGCAACATTGAATGCAAATGAAGTCAGAGATTCAGTGAATCCAATGGCCTAGGAAATTCTCATTCTGGATAAATCAGCAAGGTGGACTGACTCTAAGAAAGGTTTAGGAATCTAGCAGAAATAGCATCTATGGGAAAAATATCTTGGTTGCATTTCCGTACCTTAGTCCTTTGATTCCAACTCAGCTGACCAGTCTGTACAGCACTGGAGTGTCATTATCTATTGGAAAAAACTCCAGGTTCTTGTGAAAGCTTTAAATTTCTTAAAGAGAGTTTTATGCCTTGGTATTAAGCCAAAATGAGGCCTGTTGTTCAGCCATGAGTTTTTAGATTATAACCGTTTAGATAAAACAATATATTTATAGATATAATAAATGTATTTTATCAATAGATAATCGGAAGGGGGCTGAAGCATAGGTTTGTGTAGGTCAACACTGACAGCAGTTAAGCTGCTGTGAAACTTGCAATGTGAATTGCTTACCACTGGGATGGTCCCTGCATAGATGATGGCACAGCAAGCAGCAGCTCCAGTGACACTGAGAAACTGAGCTTGAAATTGCACCCTTCAGCACTGCTCTTGCCAGGCACTGCTTTTGCTCTGCTAATAATAATGTTCATATTGAATCAATTTAGTCAATTCCATTTTTCTTCATGGATCCTATGTGATTCAATACACAGGAAATCTCTTTCGGCATCATCTACCTGTGCAGTTCTTGCTTCTCACAAGTTATGTATTGCACTTCCAAAGCTTTGTACCAAACCATGGTCCTGGGAATTAAGAGGAGCAACTATTGACTCATTCTTTTGATAAAGCTGGCAAAACCCCTCTTTCTTACAGAGTGAGTTGCTGACCCTTGACATCAGAGTAATGCATAAAAGTGCTGAGAAACTGAATTGATTTGTGAAACAATCAGTTCCATCCTCTTGCTGCAGCGGATTTGAACAGGACAAAAACTATTACCTTTCAGATAGGCTATCAGAACCCTTCTACCACAGCATGATATCTTGTTTTTCTGCATCCACCAAGAGAGATTTAAAGAGATATCTAAAATCTAAAACTTTACAGTGGTATTACAGAATTATGAAACAGTGTGAGAGAAAGCATTTGAAAATAAGACACATTTGGAAAACAGAGGTAGGATGCCCTGTTTTCAAGAAGCATGAGACTGGGTTTACATAAGAAATAAATGAAAGACAATTTGCTATGATACTTGACAAACCTATGGTGCCAAAGCTTTCTGAGTGTGTTATGCAGTTCTTGTCCTCACATCACTAAAAACAATCTAGCAGAACTAACAAAAAGCAGGGCAACAAGTAAAACCAGAGCTATGAAACAGCTTTCATAGAAGGAGAGGCTTAATAAAATAGGTTTCTTATTAGAAAAAGGACAGCTGAAGCCATGCGTGGCAGGAATCTGCAAAACTGTGAGTTGCAGGGAAAAAAAGATAATGCTTATCCATTATGCTTTCCAGATCAGGACACAGCTAGTGGAGAGTGTCCCTGTCCGTGGCAGAGGGTTTGAACTAGATGATCTTTAAGGTTCCTTCCAACACAAACCATTGGTTCAGGGAAGAAGTAAAAGCAACAAGCAACAAGCTGCACGTCCAAAGCAATACCCAAAAAGAAGAACCTTCTTTGTGTGGGGGGAGATCAGCTGTGGAACTCCTCGCCATGGGTGCCGTGAATGCAGTTTTTGCAGAAGAAGTTGTACAGTTACAAGGAAAATACACCAAAGAGCCATAAAAAAAGAAAGAAAGAGCATGGTCATCCTCTCAGGAAATCTGTTATGTATGACTTATTGGAGGTTCTTCTTCTAGCAGTGGAGGTTCTTCTTCTAGCAGTGTCCAGGCGTTTTTCACACTTGGAACTGCGGGACATGGGACTAAAAGATAGACTAGTTCTTGAATCCAATATGATCATTCCTACTTTCCTCTGTTGAATTATAGAAGTAAATTTAAGTAGTTGGAACTTTATTCATACTTTTTACACTTCAAGTGTATTTAAACATATTTTGCATATGAATATGAATCTTACATCAGTGTAGGGAAAGGATAATGCTCCAAAGTGGGACAGCAATGTCCTCCATGTAGCAAGGATTGTTCAGTTTTATTCATGCATGTTTCACTAAGTCAGTGGCACCACTTCTGAATAAAATGTAAAATTATTTTAAAATACTGAAAAATAAAAACCTTCTCAGAAAAAAAAAAGTGTCACAGCAACCAAATATGTTGTCCCTAATTTAGTAGACTGGAAATAGGAGATCTTCATGATATATATAAACGTCAATGTCATTGAATGCATGTCATTGCTGAAAAGGCAAAAAGAATCTGTTGTCAATAAAGCAGGAAAATATCAAACTTGATTTAAAGCAAACTGGTCAAAAACTGGTCACAGAAAAACAAATTATTACTGAACAGGTTAAAAAATCTTACAGCCCACACCCACAGCTGATTAAAAAACTATTCATCAGAATTAAGGGTGTCATTCTTTTTCTGTATCAATATTTGTGCCTGCGCTGAGCAACAGATGCAAATGAGATGGAAATATAAAAATCTAATTTATTTAGCATGTCTACATCTTTAGATGTTACAGAATAGAGTTTGTTTACAATTACCTTTAAAATTATTTATATGTATTTCTCCATTCACTGTTTAAAAAACCCTAAGGCTGCCCAAAACCATTGTAGAATTTTCTTCACTTCAGTCAATGAGCTTTAACAGAAACCAATGCATTTTAACTGAATTTTTGTTTATCTCAAGCTGCACATTTTAATGAAATCAATACATTCTTGCTGAAAGCCTCATGAATCCATTGGAAAGAATACATTTTTTACTGAAACCAATATACAGTTTTATAATGTCTGTATGTTTTAGTGAAAGCATTGCAATACATTTTAGCTGAAACCAATACATTTCTCCAGGGCTGATACCAAAGAAACCTTATTTTACAGTGAAACCAATGCATTCTTACTGAAACTAACATTACATATTCCTGAGTCAACATTGTCAGGCTAAATGAAAGCTATGGATTTTTTTACTAAAGAAATTACACTTTCAATGGTATCTTAATGCAAGGAGTTTTGCAAAGCTTATATTTTAGTATGGGCATAAAATAAGCAGCAGATCATAAGAAGTCATTCCTAGATAGATCTATTGTCCTGGGGTTTTTTTATGTAGTCTTGCAACATATATGCATTCTATCAAATGAGTGATGATATAGATAGGAGTTTATTTTCATTCTCGTAAGACTTTCACTAAATCTTTTTTTCACTTTATATGCAAACTGACTTAAAATAAGTCAACATTATGGGTGATTTACACTTCAGAGCAGAGGAACAGAACAGTGGTTAATGATTTTATTGTAGACTAGATGTGATTTATTATGCAAGATTTTTTTGTAAGAATTGTTTTCAGTACATCAGCTTTGGTATTTTTCTCGACATTATGACTAAAGATGTGCCGATCTACACTACTTAGAAATGTTTTGAGTAGTCTGGTACATGTAGCTAATGATTTGTTATCCTTCTAAGTGTTTTAATCGATGCAATTAATGTGAATTAGAAGGCTCCATCTGAATTTCAAAGATCTGAAGAAATGCATAATCTGCTTAAAATTTAGATAGTTTTACTTTCTTTATCTTTTCAGTATAAAGATATAAAGTAGACTGAGCAAGAAAACCATCAATACAGTGACTTCCAATAAAAGTGTTTTAGCAACTGAGAACCACAAACACAAAGCCATTAAACAAAAAGGACCAATTTTATACAATTACTGTTCTCACCACAGGCACATCAAAATATTATCTTCAGTTAAACCAAATATACTGTCATTCCCGAATGAAAACCCAAATCTGATGAAACTATAAAGGAATTTGCCATAGCTTATTAAACTGAAAAATCAGTTGTGTGACTGCAACATTTTACAAGCTAGAAGCCCAGATACTAAACCTGATCATTTGCAAACTGAAGAGTGCAGAGTTTCCCCAACTCCCACAGAAAATGTGTTGAAATTATTCAGTCTTTATTAGCTAAGAGATGTAATTGATTGCCTTAAGGTGACCTTGACTGAGCAATTATTAGGGCTTTGTGCATTACAGTATCCACTTCTGACCCCGCTGTTCGTGGGTTCCTTGATGAAACACCAAAGACACTAGCAAGTAACACAGAGCACTCCCAATTCATCAGCTTCAGATCTGCATTTCTATCTGTGCAGATGGGATCCTGATACTTCAGGGACTAATGAAGCCACAGCCTTGCCACAGCAAAGTTTGCTTTGCCAAGCTTGCTGGTTTGCAGATCTGACCTACTTACAAACCTTACAAAAACAAAATGGTCATTTTACCTCTGAAGTTATGCCTAATCACATCTTAAAAAAAATTCTTTCCCTACTAATGATGCTTGAGAAATAATGAATAAAATGCAAATGCAATGGAAAGTCAGAGGAAAAATGCAATATTGAGGAAAATATATAGTCCAATTAAAATTATTAGCATAGAAAAGTGTAGTCTATATTCCTACTGCAGCTGCTTGCTCACTGAATGGTTTTCTTCATGTACGATAGGCTGCCTTGGGGGTGATTGATCCATTTCAAATCATTGCTTTCCAAAGAATCTAAAAGACAAAGTGTAACAAGACCATGCACTCTACTAGTATTGGATTTTACTTCTCCTCATTATTTAGGCCCCTCTAGCAATTTTCCTTTAATAAGTTCCTATAGTTCTTTGCCAGATTCCTTTTAACTATAACATATTTTATTCTTTCAAATTGATATGGTCCACTCATCTTGACATGACTTCTACTTCATGTCTTTCTAATTACTGTTCTTGCTGCCATACCTTTTCTTGCAAGCATTTTAAAATAAGTGCCATTATTATATTTATTTCAGAATCCCACACAATGAGGAAGGATAATGTTAGTTGCTCAGTTTCATCCTTTTCAATGCCATTATTAAAACATACTTGACTTTGAAAAAGAGTTAAAGTTTTTGACCTTTTAACAGAAATAACCACACACCAGATACTTAAATGCAGCAGAACTAAAACTAAAGCAGAAAAGAATTTAAGTACTTAATTGGAAACTCAGGTACCAATTGCAAGTTTTCATGATCACAGACACAAACAAGTTTTACATTCACAGTTAATTTTAAAGGCATTTAATAGAAACCACTGGAAACTGGGAGTCTGGTTTTCACAATTGCACTAAGTGCATGTTTAGCATGAATGTTTTCTGGTGCTGACATTCAAACAATACTCAAACTCTTGTCCAGACAGGGTGTATAGACATTTCATGTCACAGATTTCTGTTCTCATTTTAATAATCTCAGCAAAATCATGAAGGTATAGAAAGAAGTTGGAAGATTCATTTAGATCTTTGGGGACTTGTCTTTGAATAATTATATGCCAAGCATATTGTTCGTAACAGCAGCAGCATTAGAGGGGACTTGATCATGGTCCTTAAAAGTCAAGTCAGGGAATGGGTTTATAATAGGAAGAATCTTGCAAACCAAGAATTAAGGAGAGTCAAATGTGTGAAAATGACATTAAGCATGAAATGAGGGCCAGAAGGAATATTCCATTGAAATGTAATTAATGACTGAAACAGTTAATACAGGAATCCAAATCTGTGTGTTTTGAAGTCTTTCATCCTGTACCAAAGATAGTATTCTAGCTTGACAGGGAGCATGGAAGTGATAGTAATATTTATGTTTTCAGATCTCAGGCTATTTTACACAGAATTTCAGTTTAACAGACACACGGGTTTCTCTTGTTGCTGATAAAAATCAACATAATAGAGACATTATTCCATAAAAATATACTTGCTGAGATTTATAATCAAACACTATTAAGATTCAGAGAAGAAAACACTATAGAACAATCTTTAAGATGTGGCTGGATATAACAAAGCAAGAGGGAAATCCAGAATCCAGATTGTCTGTTTCATGTTGCATTAAAATCAACATTTTGGTTTGAAAAGGTTTTACTGAATTTACTTATAAAACAGTAATTGAATTTTATTTTAAATTATGGTTGTCATTTGGGATTCTGTTTCTGAAGTTGATAAAAGGAAAAACAGAAGCAAAATATGCAGGAAACCGTCCCTACCTTATTCCACATAGGGTTATACTGACCTTGTCCATCAGCATCCTATTACAGTTACAACCTTAGCTCCTCAAGCATGTTTCTGCAGACTCTGCTGCTATTCACAACACTACTGACTTTCCTGTTATTAGTTACATCTTCACCATTTGTTGCCCACAAAGATTCTTTGTCTGAAGGCCAATTATTTTTGAGATGGAAATTTCACCTCTCCTCTCTCTTTTGCGTTTGCTTTCTACTAACTGTCTTAGCATTCTGATCCAATGGAAAATACACTTTATTCCTACATAGTTCATGGCTAGTTCAAAGCTAAAGGAAAGAGCTCCTGGGAAAAACTAGAGACCAATAAGAGCAAAAATAGCATCAACAACTGTCATCATCTTCATAAAGGAGAGAACTCTTCACCTTGTCCTCGTCTATGTCAGCCAATATCACACCCTTTTCCTTCATCAGTTGTCGTATTTATGCCATAGGTAGTCTCTAAAAAACTCCCCTTTTGTTTCTGCCTTCAAAAAGTCCTTCTTAGCTCCCAAAATCTTTGTTAAGTAATTACTCCATCACTAAGTTTTATCTCTGCTGCTAGGTTGCTTTGCAGAGATTGGATTCAAGGCAGATCATGTGATAAAAAATGTGTAGATAATAAAAGTAAAGGAAATAGTGATATCTTAGGTGCACTTGTGAAAGCTTTCTGCAAATACCAGTTATCAGCCTGTGCCTGAAAGAATAAATACATTGCATGATTATAACAGACCAAACCCACATAAAGAAATCTAATGCCACATGCTGGAAACCCTGTTTTCAGATTATCAGACAAAAAGAACTGCTGCTCATAGGTTACTCCTTTATTAAGCATTTAGATTTGACAGTTATCTGGCAGAGAAAAAAACAAAACAGCATGAGTAAGTGTAAAACTACCTAAAGCACTGCAAACACAGAGTTTGAGACCTAAATGAACTACCTCCTCTAATAATGATGCACTGAACTTTATTAAAAATGCTGAGTATTTCATATCCCACAGAGTCTTTTCTATTGAAGCACTAGCACTGTAAGAGCTCTCTCCTCCTGACAGAAAAATTGCTTCAAATACTCAGCATGTTCACTTGGGGATGCTCATGCAAAGGTATGTCTTTAGTTGTTCTGATAAGACAGAACAGTCTTTGTCAGTAATTAAAATCTCTATTAAGGATGAATGTAACTCTTCTTAAAATCAGTGAAAATATTTGCCTCACTTCAGAAAGCCCCATATCTCACCACAAGTGATTTACAGTATCTTCTTCCTCTTAATTTCTGAAGGGTGCCCCATAGAGGAAAAAAAAAAAGACACATAGTATCATGTCCCATGTGGCACATGGAGAATTCTCTGACATTTCCTGTTCACAGAAATTGTCTCCAGTTGAAATTCACTTTTCAGTTATTTGGTCCCTGTATAATGTCATCTGTTCACATCTAAGATGCAGAAAAATTTGCTACCTAGGGAAGCCTGGTGACAAACAAAGCAATGGTTTCCATTTTGGTCTTGGCATACCTGACAGGGTACGTGATTACCGGACGTCAGATTTTTTTTGGCTGGATTTATTGATAAAGTCTGTCCAAAACATTTAAAGTGTTTTGAAGTATCTAGAAAATGCTTTATTTATAGAAAATGCTTTATTTATAGAAAATGCTTTGCTGCTCAAGGTTCCATGGAAGCTGAGTTATCCTTTTTCACTTATCATTAGTGTACTTACAGGCAGCCTGTATGGTAATCATGTGTCGTTTCTTCCTTTCAGCCAATTTCTGTCAAATATCCTTTCTCTTACCTGTCCTCATTAAGTATTATAACATAGGGTTGGCAAAATGTTCTGAACAAGGTAATTGTGGTGGCTGTTAATAATCATCTTTCTAATATGTCCTGAAGAGCCAAGAATATTTGTTCTGATAACAAAGGAATGGACTGACAATCCTTGATTTGCTCCTTTGCACGTTCATTCACAGGTTCTGTTCAGGATAAAATTTTAAGCTTTTTCTCACTAGAAAGCAGAATTTGGAATGCTTTTGACATCCCAGCCCTCTGGCATTTCCATTTTATGCCAGATGTGTTGCCTACCCAATTCTGTTAATTTTTTCAATTCCTGGTAAGCTGCAGTGTGTCAGTCAGTCCTGCATCCAACACACCGCTTGTCATGAGATTCCATGAAGGGATCTGAGCCTATAGCAAACATCTGTATCTTTCTCACTTTGCCTGCATCGCTTGGTATTTCACAAAATGATCTAAATTTCCAGTAACTGGTTCTATTCCCACAACATGTACATAATTAATAGGACCCTGAAGAGCAACATGTATTGTTTAACACAGTCAATCACTCATGTTGGTGTGTGGCTTCAAATTTTCTGGGTCAGCACAATCCCTTCTTCACAAGAGTGAGGGATGGCATTTAAGCACTTGAGTTCTCTGTCTTTAGCATACTGTGTGCACATCCTTATTGTTCTGTAACTTGTTGCTGCCTTGGCAGCCTCGGAAAAAGCTGAATTCAAAGAATTCTGTGGCATGATTTACTTCCAGGAGCACCTACAGGTCTGCTCTGCGTTGAAGGCTCATATACTGACTGTGAATCAGAAGAGCTAGGTCATTCCTTGGTCTCACCTAGAACGAAGCCAAATTCCAAATTTTGTAAATCCTGCAGCAACAAACAGCTTTTTCCTTTTTTTATACATCTCTAGGGACCAACACTGTTTTTTTCCAAACCTTTGTGTAAATAAAATATGATTTTCTGACTCCACAGAAAGCATGTATGTCACACACCAAGACGAAGAAGATTCTGTGTTAGACTCACATGAATGCTTATAAAATAATGCAATTTACTTGACGTCACTCTTCATTTCAATGATCCCAACAGAACCTTCATTTGAAAAGTAAACATGATAATAATTAGAAAGGGAATAATATGAGTTGCAGGTCAGCCCTACTGTGATGGCTCTGTTATGGTTGTGTACCTTTCCCTGCAGTAGAAACCGAAGTCAGGGGTACCTGTGGAAGTGAAAAATATTGAATCCATTTGGAAGCATCGTTAGTAAACAAAATCTACCACTCACTTCCATGCCTTTGTACTGTAACAGGATACTGAAAGACTTGAATGACCTCCCCACTTCCTCTTCCATCAATCCATTAGCTCAGCTGTGAGAGGAAGGACATGATAGGTGAGCTAATATTTGTGTGGTCTTGTTGCCACCGGAAAGAGATTAAGTAGATTTCACACAGGTCAGTGTACAAAGAAAGGGATATTGCATTCATCTTGTGTATGCTATTTATATTTACAGTGCAAATAGAGAAGCTGAGGTGTTCTGGGTGACAGTTTTAAAGCTAGACACACACCCTATGCTTGGGACACGAGTCCTTTGGAAGCTGCCCTGATGCACAGATTTCATCCCTGAAGAAAAGCACCAATCCTGAAGGTGCTCATCCCTGTCAATACCTCTGCATTTCACAATGACACATTTTCAGAAGCAGCTGAACATGGGGAAATCCTAAGTTAAACTTCATGTTGTTCTTCATGCTTTCTACTCACAGCTGAATAATTATTCTCCTTTAAGAGCCATAGATGATCAGATTCCCCACACAGCAGTTTTGTTACAATGACAAAAATTCATGAATACCCCTCTGGCTGACCCTGCTAAAAGAATAATGTGTAAATGAAAAATCTGTTTAAAAAATGAAAAACAAGAATTACATTTTGTCCCAGTGACTACCCAAGCACTTTAAATGTGGATGGATATATATATATGTATACATAAACATACATACTTATGCTCATATAAAAATGTACATATATCTACATATACAGGCTTATACTGAAGGCAAGGGTCTAAGAATCAGATATTTTTGTTAACATTTTGAGGGGTAATGTAAAAAAATATGAATATATAACATCTCTGTGATACTGCCTCCCAAACTCCAAATTTATTTATCTGAATTCCTAGGAGGGTTCTTCACATGATACAGGAAAAAATGATATGTAAAGATATGTGGTCTGATGCTTTTTGAATGCTAATTTTGCTAAGCTTAGAAAGCTATTTAGAATACAGTAATGTTATTAACAATGCATAAATTATATTGGGCTATATAATAAAAATAGTATTTTTTTATTTTTGAAAGTTATTCCTTTTATCAAATATATTGACATATGCATTGATATATAGTATCTATTTATGACTACAAAAGCTCACTTAACTTTTTGACCAAAGGAATTGTTTATATGTCCTATGTGTATATATTATACTGTACCTTTATCCATATTTCTGCCAGCCCTATTTCAAACTCTGAATTTGCTTTTTACTCTCTACTTCCCTTTTCTATTTTTGCTTGCTAACTGAATTTATTCCTACTGCCTGTTGTCCATTTTGATTTTTGAGCCTCTCTTTATTGAAATGAGAGTCAAGTGATAAACTCTGAGCTGCAATTTTGAAACTATTATGCTGAAAGGAGCTTGAAATTGGATAGAATTAGCTTATTCGTTCAGCATTGCAAAAGGAAAAATACTAGTAATTCCTGAGCACTTCCAATTTCCATTTACTTCAGAGCAAATTTCACATATTCAGCATGTACCCAGTGCTAGACTAGATTTGGAGCTTCCCTGGGAAATATTTTCCTGGTCTGTGAGCAGAGTCTTTGCCATCCAGACCTGAAAAATAATTGCTTCTGAGATTGCAACCACACAAATGAAGAAAAGGACAGCATTAGCTTATGATCGATGAGCTGATAGAAAATGGATGGGAAGTCTAGAATTACTATGTTTTCTTATCTATTCTAAAATAATTTATGCATTAGAATGATATGTACACCTCTTGGAGTACAGGCCTATACAAGCCATGAGCAGTATTGTTGTAGAGGAGAACATGCAGCATGCTGAGTATCCAAACAGAGCCATAAGAACGTATCGTTAACTGAATATTTGGTTCAACTAGTCCTTGGTGCCCCAGAGCATGCGTAGCTAGCAGGTAAAATAAAAAGCAGTTTAAAAGTTCAGGTAAAATATCAATAAGAGGATTCATGTGATATATGTAAAGAACTGATAAAGCTCATGCCAAGGCAGAGCTGTAGAGTGCATTCTCAAGCTGCTGTTTCAAGGTGTTTCAAGCTGCTGGGACATTCAGCCTTCTGTGCTACTCGGTGCCCTGTAAACAATGTTGTATTACCTACGGTATTGTCTGAATTAAAGGTTTCACAGTTCATATGTTCACAGACTATGCTGAGTTGGAAGGGACCCCCAAGGATCATCAAGTCCAACTCATATCCCTGCATAGGACAGCCCCAAGAGACACACCCTGTGCCTGAGACTATTGTCCAAACACTTCTTGAACTCTGCAGGTTTGGTGCTGTGACCACTTCCACACAGTTTAGACACAATTTCAGTTTTACAGTGTGGCAATGGCTGAGAAAAGCCAATTTGTTAATGGCAAGCCATATTTTACACCCTTAAAATTACACCTCAACCTGAGCTGCCAAATTCCTCTTCAGACTCCTAAATAAATGAACAGACGTTCAGAACTAATACACTGCAAGTCAACCTCATCAAGCTTGCTAGAAACAAAGGAAATCTGAACACAGAATATTTTTCTTTATGCCTGAATAGGGAAACAGGATCCCAACTTTACAAGAGAGATTTCAAATATCTTTCTTATATCTTCATTAACACTTACAGTTCTTAATTTCATGTTTCTAGAGCTATTGAATCTTCTGTTCATATACTCTTTCCTTTTCATTCTGCAATTGGATTGTAGTAATGTTTATACAACATATGCAATGATCACACTTGCTCTTTCTTTATCGGAAAATTTCCTTTTTAAAACAGATTTTAATCATAAACAGGACCTTTCAAATTACTTCTCATTACTTTATGGTGCTCCAAATCTAGTGTGCCAGTATTTTGAACAGGACCAACAAATAGATGGTGATTACTTAACATCATAATAGGTCTCTAAATATTTTAACTGACTTTATAATATCTTTGTGATGTTCAGAAAGATTTCTTCTAGAGCTGCACGGCATGGTACAGACCAATGGTGACATCAAGTGGTGATTTACATTTTGACTGTATTTGAGAATAATCACAGGTTCAATGTCAAGAGCTGGCAGAGGGGCATTCCTAACCTTTTTTTTCTGGGTTTTTTTTTTTTACTTTCTCCTTTATCTTCAGTGCTTTTTATTTTCAGTTCTGCATCACCCTGTGGAAAATGCTAAATACTATCCAGCCTGAAGGATGACTGCATATGTCTACAAAGATCACGTTAGGGTTTCCTGAGGTCATCAAAGCTATGCCAGAGAGTTAAACTAAATACTAATAAACTAAAAACTGATATTCAGCTAGGTATTTCACTTCTGATATGTGAAGGTCTCTCCTTCGTTCAGGATCTGAATTAAATGTGAACTCTGAAGGATATGCAGTCTTTTATTTTCTGCAGACTCCAGCAGTACACTGCTCCTCAGTAAGAACTAACAACAACCTATTTCTTTTTAATTTGATCCAATATCAAATACTTGTCTTGAGTCTTTCCATTTTAGAGACTACATCAAGGGCTTTTTTCACTGGGCTTGCTAGTTCTTATCAGTAAATGATAACTCTGTTACCACAAAGTCACCCACATTTAAACAAGTAAAATACTTTTCAGATGTTTCAGCGTTGTAAGTAGCAAATTGGATGCTGTCAGTGTCATAGGGCACAGAAGGAAATAGCAGCCAGAACCTGCAAACACTGGAGAATAGTGATTGCATAACTTAGGCCTCAGGAGTCAGATGACCTGTACATCCTTTTGCTTACAGAGCAGATGTGATTCTGTGCCCCTCTGCATCCTCTCAATAGCCCTTTCCCATGGGCCTTACCCTTATAGTGACATGGCCTAGCTGGCTTTTTTCTCTATAAAACGTCAGAGAATCACAGCCTTCCCTATCTAATGCTTGGGAATTCACTCGGCACTGCATAATCAGGCTTGAAATCAGCTACAGTGCTAAGCATCTCCATCTGTAACCATCTTTTGAAAAAGAACATACCACAATTAGTTGCAGTAAAGGGTAATTATTAAAAACAAATTTCAAGGGTTTTATTTTGGGGTTTTTGTTTTGTTTTTTTAATCTCAGTCCAGACTTCTAGGAAGCTTCCACTGCTAGGATGTCAGAATGATCATGAAATTGTATATAGAAAGAAGAAGGACAGCTTCTTTTCCTTTAAAATGGTGGATTATCTGACCAGTTTCAGTGCATTGCTGGTCCATGACTAGTGTCTAATTTAAAGAGTAGTGTGGAGTTCCACGTGAATTTCTTCTCCAGGCTGAACTGTTAAAATGTGCAGGATTGACTATTAGAGCATTAGATCTCTGGAGCTGGTGGAACATAAAGGGAGGGTGTTTTTAGAAGGGTTGAACCAGGTGGTTAAAAGGGATCTGGCATAAACTCTGTTGTATAGCATTACATCCAGGGTGGGTTCCTGGGGAAGCTAGAAAAGATACCTGACATCCCAGTGCCAAACTTCTGACCCTTCATTACCTCCTTTGGTAACAGAAAATGGAAATGAAGTGATAGAATAAATTTACCCCATGCAAAAGGAAAACCAAAAACTCACATACCATTCAAGTCTGTGTCTAAGGTTGAAGTTGGGACTCAAGTAATACACAAACACTCCTTTGCACCATTTCTTTCGCCCCTGTAAATAATTCACCAGAGTATATGAAGTCCTAGAGAAGATAGGTACACAAAATAGCCCTCCCACTATAAATCTTGGCTTTGTGTCCCTTTTATGAGGAAATGTTCTTTTCTCAGAGCAGTGGTTTCAGACATTAAGAATTCACTCTTTCAAAAAATAAAACAAAAGAAAACTTATGTGTCTTGTGACATCTTAATGTACAATGGCCAAACAGACAGACAAAGAAGACAGCAAGAGACATTCAGCAAAGCACACCACCTTTTTATAGCCATCTAGAGAGGCTTTCTATGGCATTCAGTGTGACGAAAAAAGGCACCACAACAGACTAAGTCCTAGAGATACAGCCCTCTTTGTCCTAATTAGAAAAACCTGGACACATCACCAGGAGGGGTAGATGAGCAAGAAAGCAGGAGCAAGTAGGAGTAAGTTCAGCACTTTCATAAGTACATTTTAAATATGCCTGCATAATCTTAAACACTGTGTCATGGGTTAGCAAGCATAGTCCCAGAAGTGATGTTCTTGCAAAGGAGTGCTTACAGCTTCCTCTGTGACCTGATAGAACCTATCAGTTTGAATATGGAAAATTATTTAAGCCACTCAAAGTTGTGACCGCCTCTGTGATCCACACTTAAGAATAGACAAACCCCCCTCCACAGCTCTCTCTCGTTTCCAGTGCTGGGACAGGTGGCTGCGGGCCCTGTGCGGGGGCCGGCGGGCCCGGCCCAGGCCCTGCTCAGGCCAGGCCAGGCTGGGCCACGGCCATCCTGGAGCCGATGGACCCTGTTCCACCTGTGGAACCACCCCTACAGCCCTGCTGTGGACATCCGGAGCAGCCCGGCTCCCCCTCACCAGTGCAGCCAAGATTCAGCTGAAGCTGCCCTGCTGTCGGGCAAAGGATCATGTGACCAACAGCGATAATCGACATTCCAGCTGCAAGGCCTGGGTGAGATTAACCCTTTTAGTGCTGTGAAGAGCTGAAAACCTGAGGGAGAAAGAGGAGATGCTTAAAGCTGAAATTCTGTTGTAAAGCTATGATGTATCAGAGTACCCGCTGTAATTTCATGAAGGCATGGGGGGTGGAGTGTTCAACTTGTACTTGAGAGCAAAAGCACCTGTGCTGAGATAGGCAGATGCTGAAGCAGCTGTAATTTGAAGAGAAATTTGAACAGGGAGAGATGGAAGCGATGAGGATTTTTGCTCCAAATGGAAAAGGAGAAAACCTCAGTTCCTAGAGATGCTCCCAGAGATAGTCCTAGAGGTGAAGATGAGGAGGACCCTTTGCTCCCAGGGAAGGAGGAGGGCCTCTGTTCTTAGAGATGAAATGCTCCCAGAGATGGGTGAAGAGAACTTCTGTTTCTGAATGGCTCAACCTTAAAATTGTACCCCAGTAATTCAAGAGTGGACCCTCGAAAGCAGTTGTGGGAAAAGCTGCAAGTCGTGGGAAGGGACTCACATGCGAGCAGAGAACCAACCCGGGCGGCTGTCTCGTTGTGATAATGTTTTCATAGCATGGGCAAGAGAGACTCCTCTTCCTAAATCGACTGAACAAGGTTATTATGGAAGTGGTAAACAGACTGAACATCTCAAGGGTTGTCTTTTTACATTGTCAGTGGGAGAGGAGAGAAAGGTGGGGGGGGGAGGAGAAGTGTTCTGAAGGTGTGGTATGATTTTATTTTTTTCTCTTCTTTTAGGTCTGTTAATAAATTTTTTTATATTCTTTCAAGTTTGGTGCCTGCTTTGCTTTTCTCCTAATTCTTATCTCACAGAAGGTAAACAGTAATGAGTATTTTGGACCAAACCACTACACACTGGTATAGTAAAGTAAGTCTGGACAATTTTGTGACATTTTCAAAGTATATTCTTTCCCACAAATTTAATGCATAAGTAATGTTTATAAACATTTCTATGTTTAATTCTGTGGAAAGTCAACACTTATTTTTTCTGCTTGTTTTTTCTAAAAAGCTTGCCATCTATTTTCTTAACATCAGTTGTAGACTCATGTTAAAGCTGCTGAACATTTCAGAGCAGAAGCAGAACTTGCTTTTTAAAGATCTGCTTATGGCAATATGTCATTCTTACGGGAAAAAACTTTCTGAATCGGAGTTGAAGCCGTCCTTGATACTCTGGAGTGTTAAATGTTACAGGGGCCAATAACACTGGAGTTGTTCAAAGACAACAACTGTTAATAATGCACCAAGAGTAAAAACTGTTAATATAGGACCAAATCATAACCCAAACTAAGGGCACAAGATGAATGAAGGTTTCTGAACTGGAATCTAAGTAATCAGTTCTTGGTTTGGATTTTATGTTTATGATGCACAAGCTTATTTTTATTTCTTTCCACAAGAGGGCAATAGTGAACTATAAATATATTTTTTCCTTCATTCAAGAGTGTTGAGAAGATAGTAAAATTATTTTTTTAGAAAAAATCAGATGTCCCACTACTATAATTCAAAACCACTTTTTGAAATTAAAAAACCCTATGTCTGTAATAAAATCTTCCACAAAGAAAGGAGGCTTTTTCCCATAAAAAGGAAAAAAATTCAGCATGTTTCAGCCTGAGATGCTGGAAATTAGAATTACATCAATGACTGAAGAGCTTTACTCATATTTCTATTGTCTGAGGACTTCTGTCATAATATATGCTGTGCTACATATTAAGTTTTTGTTGTTTTATGTTCACCATTATTTAATTCTCATGTTAAGATTTTTCTTTATCCTAAGCAAGATTTTCATCTCTTCCATCCAAGCATTTTCCATTTGAATTTCAATAGTCCTCTTCTGACTTCGTTTTGCTGTCTCAGTGTATTTGTTATATATTTTTATGGTTCTAATGTGTGTCTTGAACAACTGACTTGAGAGGAAATATTTGTGTATTTCTTTCCAAGAAAAAAGAATGAGGAGATTCTGTGAAATATTAAATGGTATCATTATATTTTCTTTTTTTTTTTTTCTTTTAATCAACACATGGGAAACCTGTTTCCCACTTATGTCTGTTACAATGTTCTTTTTTCCCCATGGCTATCTCAACAAGCACTTGATTTCTGTGCATTAGAAACCTGGAGTTTTATTTAATTTTTATCACAGGAGGGGAAATTTTTAGTTCAAAAAAGGTTAGAAACTTTGGCCACCCGCACCAATATTTTTGTTTGCCACTGACTCAGGATAACTTTCTTTTGTGATTAACAGCAATAAAGGGAAAAACACAGCTGTAGTTTTCAGTTCTTGTCCACAAAAGATGAGCAGTGTTATTTCCTGAAGTAAGAACGTCATTTCTGTGCACATCAATCCAGAAATATTTGATTATTTGAATATTTGAATATTTATTTGAATATCTGAAAGGAGGTTTTGTAATAGCTCTGCAACCAAATTACTGTAAGTTTTATCCCAATGGAATTTTCCTGAGTAACATCTGAAGATGATGTATCCTGAATCATAGCAAAAATCTTTGTTTCTATTGAAATGCTTGATATGAAAGAAAAAAACTATGAAGTGGGGCACTGCTTGTTCACCTGACAAATGGTCAACAGAACATTCCTGAATTTTGTGTAGTTAACAAAACAGTTAATTCTCTGAATGGATTACAATGTCAGCCTTTCAGACACAGCTTTTCCCTGCTGTGTTTTTTAAAGCTAGTTTGCATATAAAATCTTGCATGTGTTTTGGTGAAATTGTACATGGAAACACCTGGATTAATAGAAGTGGTTTTTGCCTAAAAATACAGGTACAGGACTTGTTCCAACATCTGCAGTATATCTCAGTTCTGCCCCCGCCCAACACAGCTTAGTTCTCCATTGCATGGAAGAGCAAGGAACTAAGCCTAGAACATAAACATCAAATATGAAATCAGTCATTGGAGTCTAAGCTGAAACATCTGAATGTGTTTTCTTAATACATCCAAAGTTGCACATGAACAGCCATTAAACACAGGACAAGATTTATAGACAAGAAAGTCAAGTGTCTTGCCGAAGATGGTTTTTCTAAGATTACAGAATTTTGCAGGCCTGGATTGCCTAATCCTTCTCTCAAGCACTTCTCAGAAGACAAATCAACCACATTCCAGTATGTAGGCTAAAGTCAGGTAACAAAGCTTGCAAATTTTAGGGGTTGGGGAGGATATGAGAAAATAAAAGGGAAATATCTTGGAAGTATGAAAGGACTTTTGCGCCTAAGGAATCCTTAGGACAAAAAGTTTGAAGAGATGGATCTCGCTGATAGGAGGTCTTGGTGACCACTGGAAGAACTAAAGCCGTTGAAGAGTGCAGCAGGAGAAGTGAGCAGCTCTGGGCCCTATGCAGAGGAAAGGGAGCAAGACACTGAAGTGTGGGGTCACAGTAAGAGGGATTCTGACATGAACCTCTTGTAGGTCCTTCAGCTCCCCTTCAGATGCCTTGCTAGCACTACGAACTGTCTTGAGAATATATCTATGAGTCATTCACTTCAGAGCTTGTGAGAGAGGAGAGGGATGAGGCAGGGTGACTGACATTTGACATTAGAGGACAGAGACTTTTAGATTACTTATGAACAGAGTGTAGAAAATCAATAGAACAAAGAGAAGCACATTGCAAAGACAAAACATTTAAATTTAGCCATGGAGAAAAGCTATTTGAAGTAGTATAGTGTCATATAAGAAAGGCAGCCTTAGAGCAGGCTGCCTCTTACTCCATTTTAGGGAGCTGCTTTCATGACATGAAAGAAACAAGCAAGGGCATGACTATGGAACTCAGAAAAAAATGGTCAGACAAGTTGGATTTATTTGAACATTTACAACATTGACTGTTGGGTGTACAGGAGCCAGTTGGACTCCTTGGTGATCCCCTGTACGAAAATCAGAGATGAAGACATTATATCTGATGAGAAATAAAAATGCAGTCCAAGAACAACTGATAAGGGAAGGCCCAAAAATTTTGGCATATGGCTACAGATGACTAAAGAGGAAATGAAGAGATCAGTGGAAACTTAATTGAAACCATCTATGTAAATCATTATATAAACCAACAAAGTAATGAGGGAGTTTATAAACATCTGAGAATAAGTAAAACCAAAAATCAACAGAAGGATGTACATATATTGGGTAATAGAAGGAATTCTGATTTTAAAGAAAAAGAAGACAAATGTCCTTTATTTTAAAAGAAATTGACCTTCTCTGTTGGTGCAGAAAATTAGCAGCAAGGGTTGTCTGGACAGCAGGCACTCTGTCCAAGGAAAAATTAAGTTATTCCATGGAAAATTACCCAGAAGCTAAAATACTGTCTTGGGAAACATCACTGCATTTATCCCAATATATAGTTCAGGTACTTTGTACTCCATTTCTCTTTTTGGCCATTTCTACCTCTCAGAATATACTCCCAAGGAGATGATAGTCTCCTCCACTGATGAAAAAAAGCAAAATATTACACAATTTCCTGGCCAAAACATTTCACATTGAAAGATAACCTAGTTAAAATGCCTGTGCTAGAGAGGAGACTTGGGAACAAACTAACTTAAATACAGCTCTACAGCTCCCTACAGCAGCACCCTGAATCAATGCATTTCAATTTTAATTAAAAAATATTCAGTTTAAAGCCTTTCAGAGATTAAAAAAATCACAGAAGCAATAGATGTGTTCCACAAAGTAACACTAACTGATAAAAGTATATATTCAAGCAGCACCAAAGGGGAGAAAAAAGCCATTAAACTTTCAAGTTTTTTAAACTCTATCCATTTTATGGAAAGTTCTATTCACATTTTCATTATTAAAGTAACATTAAACTTTGTGTTGAAGTTAAGGTCTTGAACAGCTGTAACACAGAGAACAAAGCATACATTCACAAGAAACAGATTGTAATCTCTTCAGGGGACAAAATGAATACAATGGGAATTTAAAATGAAATTAATAGCATGAGTTAGATTAAAAGTACATTAAAATAAATTCAGTCTGCTATATGATGTGATGTGTCACAATACCCTACAGATCCAGCAGACTTCTCATGCAGATAAAGATCACTACTGCAGTGTACATTCAGAAAGTATACTTCTTTGTGGTTTTCTTCATTATACCGTTTTCTGTTGCTTTATTTATCTTAATCTTGCTGTTGTTTTGGGGTTTAGTTTTTTGGAGAGTTTACATAGATTGATGAGTAATACATTAAATTAAGCAAAAGTAATCCTTTTTTTACTTTTTTTTCTGAAAAAAGTACTGTTTTCTATTAGAAAACTTGGACTAAATACTCACATTTGAAATAGCTCTTGGATGCATACGTTTGAAATTATGCGGCTTCCATTTGATCCCAGTGACATTGAAGCTGGGCTAGTTTCATGGAAATGAATTCTCTTCTATGTTGTCTGTATTTCTGCTCTTCCCTTAATTTAGTCTTCATCTGTGTGTGAAACCAGATTTAGAAGAGAAATGTCACGTGAACTAGAAAATGGCTGATCTCAGATTTTGGCACGAGCTAAGAATTTTAGCGAAAACTGACAACATAAAATGACAATTAAAGATTTACAAAGATAATAGAGAGTGCCTGCAAGGTCAGGTATGTTATCTGCGATTTCTGGCAGTTGAAAAGTTGTGATATAATAACAGATATTTGTGAAATACGTCAGAATGGAAAAATCTGTTTGTACACTGTCATACCTGTGCATAATTTCTACAGGATGAATAGACAATGCAGATACAGAACTGGAGAAACAACCTGTCTCTTGGAGGACTTCGTAAGATGGAGTTAACTATTTCAAGTGGAAGAAAGGCCCCTACAGTAGAAGCAGCCATTGAGTTACATAAGAAATGGGTATATTATCTGTTAAACTGTATCTACAATATTTTACTAGAGTGTCTTAATATGATGAGTATAAACTGTTTGGTAGAAACAGCAAAGAACTGCTTATTTTCATATTTGAGGAGCAGATATCAGTCATCAGATAAGCAGTATTAAATGGAAACCTAAGTGGTCAGAGATCAGAAGAGGCTTTTTCCACCTAGCAAGAAGAACCTGCAAGAAACTGTCACTCTCTGCAAACATATCAGATGATGAAGAGTAGCAAGATAATGCTACTACAGGAGCAAGGTAACATAGAGTGCTGATTGTACACTTTTATTTATCCAGCTCTTCCACTTTTGAGCTGAGAAAGGCTCAGGAACAGAAGGCAGAAGGAGGATGAAAACACCTGAGCAGTTTTAAAACAATGCTGCAGAGATCACAAAAAAACCCCAACGTTGCCTTCAATAGCAAAGAAATAGATCCACATGTCCCAGGTGACTGACATCAGCCTGACACCCTCTTGTCTTGTATTCTGTAGCTATCAGCTGCCAAGTGTCCTTGGAAACCCCATCCTGTACTGTCAAGTATAATCCTGAACTGCATGGATAAAACAACTGTTCTAGAGATAGTGACAATTATAATTCTAACTAAAAGTGAAAGGAATTATGAAACTAGTTGGATAAACACTATGTCATGAGGGGATCGTATACCAATATAATATCTAGTTTAAATTGCCTGTTTTTTTTCCTGTAAATGTAATAAAATATGATGGGTTATATGTTCTCATCTAAAAATGGGGGGGTTGTCCCCTCTTTCTCTGGCTATACATGGTACATAGGCATCTAAATGCACCAATGAATACTTCAAATATATAAATATCAGCAAAAATGGACTTTCAATATCATTCACCTTAAATGTGTTTCAAAATGATGAAAAAACATGGCCACAGGAAAAATATTGTAATACTTAAAATGTAATCAGGTAGTTACAGTCCCACTTTTTGAAAAGAAGGATTCTTTCTCTTCTTGCTGAATGAACCTGAATTCGAATGAACAGTCTGTAAGTATTCAGAGCAACAGAGAATATTATCTTACATCCACTCCAGGTACCCACCAGGAAAAGGATTCAGACATAAATGAAATATGCTCAACATCGCTCCCAGCCACTGAAGCCACCTGGCACAAACTGGGAGAAAAACAGGGTTTCTAGCCTAAGTATGCCTGGGATTTATTGGCATGCAAAAATGGTTGGCATAGGCCATGAGAGCAGCATAGAACATTGTCACCACTCTACAGTGTGCATGATCACACAGGAGTACCCAGAAATGTTTCTGGACATTTTAATTTACCAGTATAAATGCAGCTGTGAGAGGCCAGAGCATGTTCAACACAGTGTTTCAGAAAGATAGAGCAAATGTTAGTGGACTATCATGGCAGAGGGAAGTCTACCCCTTCCTAATTTTGAGCTCTAAAGCACATACATAATGACCAAAAGGGGGTTTTTTAATGTATTTTCCTTGTTGTAACCTTGAACTAAAAAATCCTAAACAACTGAAAACGGGGATTTGGAAGAATGTGAGTTATACTGCAAGTTCTATCAAGCAAATGTCTTGTGATATGTTAGTTTGGAGGTATATATTAGTTTCATTGATGGAAAATACTTGAGTCAAATGATGCAGACTGATTATTTTAAATGAAGTTTCATTTTTTTCAGTATGGAGACTAAACTGAATCTTAAAGTCTGCTCAAAAATACCAAATATCTGAATACCAATCTAGGAAATTAGCACAGGCTAGAGACTCATCTGCAGTAAATCCACGTAATTCTTTTGATTTCAGAGACTAGACATAGAAGTAAACTTGATTGCCTTTTCTCTTTTAATAACTGCAATCATCTCAAAGAAAACAGAATATTAAACAGAAGTGACAAGGCTAATGCTGAGAAAAGAAATTATAAATCCTACTATCTTTGAGATCTTCACAGAGCAAGCTTTTATTTGTATATCTGCTATTCAAAGCAGAGAAGCACAGTTTCAGGAACGCATTATTTTTGTTCTACACATCTTTAAACTGTCTCCTTCCATCAGAACAATATAAATCAAGAGCAAATCCATTTAATTCAGTATTTTCACTGCATTTAGGGGATCCACATCCAGAAACAAAAAGGAGGAAGAGGGAGGTTCAGTTCACTGGATAAAAGACTTTCATGATGTTATTTCTATTTCTTGTCTCAATTTGATGGGAAATAACATATAAATCCAGATTAGAGATTCAATTAGAAATATTTCAAAGATAGCTAATATTTAAAGAATGGAAATAGATATACTAATTTAAAAAAAAATGACTGTCAGAGAATCTAAATAAATATGCTATTCATAGTGAAATTGGCTTAAGAAAAAGTTCTCTAGGTCAGTGCTTTAAGGGAGTTACTCTTCCTGATAATAGATTGCATCTTCAAGGAGCAGTTTTGATTAAAGAAAATCTGGTTTTCTAGTGAAGGTCTTTTACAAAAGCTATGTAAGAGACTTCAGATCCCCATTTGGGAAATAAAAAAAGAGACCTAAGCTTCCCAGTTTTTGGTCTCCATAAAAACTTGCCCAAACTTCAAAGCCTCTTATCCAATAAAGTTCCCATTTTCTCTACTTGTTCAGAATTTGGTTGGTAACTCATGTCCTAAATAGAAAAAATATCAGTAAGGTATGACAATCACAACACATCAAAAAGTACAGTAATCTCATCTAATTGGTACCATTATCAAAGACAGCTTCCAATTAAAAGACAACTAAGAAATCAATAAAAAACAGAATAATGGCCAAATGTCCTGAAAACAGTATAAGAGCTAGTGTAATCATTTATTAGCCGTTTAATATATATGGCAGTGGGATCAACTTTCTTTAAAAGTATTTTTTTTCTTTTTGCTACATTTTCATATAAATAAAAGATTTCAACTTCTTTATAAATCCTACAAGAGCAGTGTGGTACATTTAAATCTGAGGAAAATATTCGCCTCTTATAAACAACTTTTTCCCTGTACTTATTTATGCCAATTAAGTGAAACTCTAGCAGATACATCTAAGTAAAACTTGATTGGCATGTTTATAGTGAAAATGTTGCAACTGTGCTCATATTAGACTATCAGTTAGTTTTGCTGGTTGTCAGTATATCAGCAATTATACCTTCATCAACCAGCCCCTAAAAGCAGAGGGAATCATCTTGGCTTTCTTAGTAAGTCTGAGAAAAAGAAGAATTAAAGCCTGGTGTCAGATACAATTAAGCACATCCACAGCTTTTAAGGTGTGAATCATTCTGTTGAAGACACCTTATCTAGTTACTTAGAGGTTTTGGCTATACTTTGGACAGTAAACAGTATAACCTTATCACATTCCTATTCAACCATGGTGTGTTTGTACCAGGATAAACTGCAGAATACAGAAAAGTCCAATTCACACAGGTGCTTTGTAACTGTTACCATAATCAGAAAAGTGAAAGAAAGCAAGGGAACTGCCCATAAAGAAAATTTGGTTAACCTCCCATTTTGCTGCACCACTCACTGTCTTTGCTTCTGCCAAGAAATACCATCTTTGTGCAATTCAGCAAAGGTCAGCTCAGACAGTACTTTGACTGTTCAAGCATCTGTCCTGGAAAGGCAGACACACACCCCAACACCAGAAAGGCTTTCCAGAAAATATGCAAGCCAGCATTCTTATACTCATTAAAGGAAACCAATTAGAGCCCAAAGGGTCAGAAAAGTAATTATTTTGCATCTGATGCAATACCCTAGAGGTTAGATATAGGAGCCTGCCAAAGTGCAAGCATAGGGATATTATTCAGATACAGCACACTTATCTGTGTCTTAAAAAATGTAAATATATACATATAAATTCCAGTGTTTCGCAAGATGAAATCTTTCTTTTTTCCCCAAAGTAAAATTAATTATTTTCTTTAGCTTGCTACTTAGAGGTTTAATTTCATGACCATTCTTTGCAGTATACTAAAAGCAGTGGCATAAAAAAAACTATTACAAAAAAGGAACTAGAAAAAAAAAGTCAAAATCTTGGGAAATAACATTTTTGTAGCATTAACAACTAGTTACTGCAACTAGTTTGCAATTAGCAAGGGAAATTATCAATGGTGACTCAAAATCTGTTACTTTATAGCCTTCCCCCAGCAGTGCTCATTCCAGGTTATAGCCACTGGAATCAGTGAGACCTGATATGATGGCAAGATAAGCTCAGGTGACCTGAACAGTGACATGACATTAAAAGCTTTATCTGTCCAGTTTTAGAAATAGCTTTTTAATATCACATAATTATTGTTATTTCCCCTCTTTCTGTAACAAGCATCCAACACAGTGGGTAGAAAAACAGGCATTCAAATTTTGAAACACCAGTTTTCACTATGGTGATGCCTTTTCCTGGTGTTAAAATCAAGAGTCATACACGGTTAGAAGGGGAAAAGGGATTTTAC
Source organism: Corvus kubaryi (assembly GCF_017639235.1). Taxonomy (NCBI): domain Eukaryota; kingdom Metazoa; phylum Chordata; class Aves; order Passeriformes; family Corvidae; genus Corvus; species Corvus kubaryi. Next base: position 9,358,930 of record NW_024580666.1, on the reverse strand, counting down.
CTTGGTATTTATTTTAAGGATCCTTAGGTGCACACATCCAGGTCATATGCATCGAGATGCACCCCGCCGTGTCTATATGCCCCCAAAGATCAGGTATAACATTATAGGTTTTACTAATTAGCAGATCTATCAAAGATTCCCCAATGAGGGGCTCAAATGAGCCCCCCCTCCCCAAGGAACCTTCCCCTGGATGGTTCTATCTAGGTTTACAGGATGTGTTCTGGAGAGGACCTTGGGGTCTGGGGCACACTGATCCCTAGCTACGAAGCTTCTAAAATGTTTCATCTCTTAGCTTAACAAACAAGTCCAAGAATGTAGGCAAAAGCACTAGGAGTACAGAAGTTGTAAAAAAAGGTGTAACAGGGGTATAAAAGAAAAGGCAAAAAATCTTCATGGCATCAGTGGAACTTATTCACTGCCAAGGAAAGACACTCGTGCCAGAAGACAAATGCCAGATTGTACTATTACCTGCTGTTAAATAGCATATCACATAAAAGACTTAGGAATTTAAAAGTCAGCAGATTTGGCTCCCATCCCAAAGCAGAGGTCTGTATGAGGATGTTGAGCATGATGAACTCCCTGGAAAAGCACCAACAGTCAAGTGTTTCAGCAGGAGATGGGAACACACTGGCATGAGGCACCTGGATCAGTGTACACAGCACAGAAAGAACACAACAGTATCTCTGGGAATTGATGTTGACTAGTCAACTCCTCCATAAGAACCTGGGTGATTAAAATCAGATTATTTTAATCTATTTAACATTAATGGAACATTACTTTAGTCACTAGTCTGTAAATTCTGTCTTCCCTACCAATGAGTAAGTTGTGTGCCTTTCCCACACAGACTGCACACCACTAGAACCTTCTGAGTCAGAACTGATCAGTAATTTTCAGAAGCAGAAGTGAGAAAAATATGAAAAGGTGAGTGCAATTCCTTTGCAAACAAGTTTCTGAGTACTTTGCACCACCCAGAACACCAAAATTGCCCCCAGCTCTATACTGTGATTGGGTGAAGGAGAAAGGAATGCACTGAGAACACAGAAACAGATTATCCCAGAAAAAGAGTGAGCAAGAAAATATGTAGTAGGTGAGGAAAGTGCTATTTAAAGTTCATTTGCCAAGAAAAGCACAAATGGTGTTAACAGGAAGGCTTCCATCAATAAGTATAGGGATTGCAAAACCTTTGAAAGACCTAGATGAACTCAGGATAAATAAAATCAGGTAATTCCAGCTCCACAGAGAACTACAAAAGAGGTAGGTGGTGAGTAAGTCAGAAAAGGTTCTGAGATGGAGACAGTTCCTGGGATATGGATCTTCTGCTTCAGAACACTCTCAGCATGCAGTAGATGTGGGTTTCTCTTGTTGAGTTATACTACATAACTCATATGTGAAAGGGCAAGGGATTTTTTTAAAAACACTGATGATGAGGTAAAACACAGACTTTTGGGTAGAAGTGTTTACTCTGTGGAGGAATCTGACCTAGAACAGTTGGATTTTGGCTGCACACTGGATACAAGCTATAGACTGGAAGAGCTGAACTTCTAAACATCACAAGAGATGTCACCTCTGCATAAAATAAATGAACTGACTGAAGGTGAATGATTGACACCTCACAGATAATAACATAAAATCTGACATGTGGAGACATGATGCCACTAGTAAATCTGCTTTAAAAAGCATCAAGACTGCTGGCAAGAGTGCTGCTGTGCCACCGATCTTTTCAATCCAGTAAAAATACAGTAATCTATGTTGGCTGTGTGTCTGACAGCTATTCTTGAGCAAAGCAACCTGAGTAGGTTTATGAACGTCTACCTGAAAGTCTGTGAAAGATAAAAGAAAATTTGGCTGACTGACAGGAGGCAAATGACAGTGGGTCACAATCTTGAGAAATATCAAGGAGTTCCAGCTCAGGAAAAAGGAAAATTGTACTTCATTTTCTAAGCAGCAGTCACCTCTACCTCCTTGTGGCAGGGTACGCTCTGTATACAAGATATAATCTCTAACAAAAGGATAAGACCAGATTTTGACACACATAATAAGCGACCCAAATTAGTAAAACTGTTGTTTTCATGAAATTTGGAACATTAACTCATTCCCAGAAAACTCTTGTGGTAGCTGGGAAGGTATCTCTTAAGGACTCAGGCAATCTAATTTACTCTATTAAGGATCACAGACAGATTGTGAGGGCCTTTTTTCACACAAACATTACTTCAAGTCCAGAAGTCTTCCACTTGTCTTGTAATCAGACTACCATTTGTCTTCCTACTGCCACAGGGCCAGGTATGACTCACAGGTTATTTTTAGTTAAATGGCCAGGCAAATGTCCTATGATACGGCAGTAAAGACCCAGTGTTGACGCATCAGTAGGCAGACACATGTGAGGTAATTTCTTGTGTTCAAGACATCCACTTGGATTCACACCACAGGTCCACGTGAGACCACAGCCCTCCTTGTCTGGAAGCTGGCAGCCAAGTGGCATCACAAATGGCACCAGACACCCATGGGGTGATTCACCCTGAGTCCCAACCTATGTTTTACCTATGAATCAAGGCATGGGACTGAAATTAAGGTGTTCAAAACAAGGCACCAATGAGCAGGACATGCAGTAGTGACACATCCCTATTGAAAGAGATAAGGAGCAAGCCACCAGAGACCTCAGCAGGGTGAATCCTCTCAGTGTGTCACTCTCCCAGATAAAACAGAAAGCAGAAAATCATCATTAGTGAAGGGGAAGACAATGCTTTAATTTAGTCCAAATGTTGGCTATGAAACAAGAGACAATGAGAGTAAGTTTGCGGCAAGAGCAGGAAATAAAGCTGTGACAGTAAGAAGATGTTGAAGTGATGAGGAAAATCTTGAGGAATTTATAATACATTTATTGTAAGAAAAGAAAGATTTTTGGCAACAGGGTGTTTGCCTTGCACTGGGCAAAAAAAACTGAAAGTATGGAATTGACTGCTTGTATTATCTACTTCTCCCCCAGAGCAGACTAAAATCTGTGAGCTCAGGTGTCTAAGAGAATTATGAGCTCCCAATTCACTGCATTTCAGTAATATAAAAGACTTACTTTCCTCAGACCTCTTGTGAACTCTGACTTCTAAGTACACTACATGAGATACAAACAGTGCACATTAACATATGGTAAGCACTGTGCTACATGTGACTCATATGCATCCTCCAGTGCTGGGCAGCACTTTTAGAGGAAAGAGCTTCTGTTACATAAAACTTTGAAATAACCTTTTGTGTAGGAGCTGGTTTTTTTCTTAGTATGTATATGAAGTTTCTGCTTTCCACAGAAAATCCTGATTTATGGCACTGTTTAGTGTAAACTAGAGTTGTGCAAATATTAGGATGAAAACTGAAATATTCAGAAAATATTCTTGTCATGACTAAGAGAACTGCATTTCCTTATGTTCCCACCCTCTGTGGACACGACCGGCTCCTACAAGCTGCAAAATACACTGCAGTAACATTTGTTTAGGGATAAGCCTAACAAAGATGAAAAGATCTGCATGTGTACCCTTCCTTGCTCCGAAATTCTCTAGAATTTTGATTTTCATCTTAGATGGTGGAGGGGTTTTCAGCCACTGGGAGCTGGCAGAAGGGGGTTTTACCCCTCGCATGCTGACACAAAGAAGCCCGGAGGTCAACGCTGAAACCCCTCTGGAAGGTGGCACTCAGTGCCCAGCACACAATGAAAACGGGGCAGAGCTCCTCACTCAAAAGGGGCTGTATCCTTCTGTCGCTGTTTAGCAGGCACACAGGCGAAGGGAAAGAAGTAAAGAGAGGGGACTCTCCGTAAGTGTTCCACACAGGTTTACTCCCATGAAAAGACAGGGACGAAGAGGCCAATTGGTGGGAGGGTTCAGGGATCTTACACTGGGTACAGAATAGGTGGGGAAAGGGATCTCAGCCAATGGGATAGAGACAAGCAGGTGGGATTGACAGGAAGGGAACCAATGGGAACAACACATAGGAGGGACTCAGGGAAGGATCCAATGGGGTGTCGAGGAACAAGGAACTTTCTAGAACTAATACATATTAAAGAAGGAAAATGAATATACATAACTTCGTACATAACACAGGGAGTCAAAGTATTAACCAATCAGGGGAAAACATGCAAAAGACAAGACAAGGGAATCATGGGTTCTCACCATGACTGCAAAGTTACATGCTAAACGTGGGTCGCTAACCACCACAGCTGGTCATCTGAGTTCTCCTCAGGAAAAAGTAGCTGCTGGCACCTGCGCTGCTACAAAATGGGATATAACAGTTCTTTTTTCCTATTTTCTTTTCTTCATTTCTTGTCATAAGACAAGTTTTCTTTTAGTACTCTATGGTTGTCTTGTAAGATTTGATTTTTTTGGAATCACAGTAACTTCTTCATGTCATCTGTTTGTGATTAAAACAAGAACAAGGAATTTGGTAAGCTTGTATAGTGTACTTTCTTCTTTTTAGAAAAATCCTGGTAGATGTTGGTTTTGTATTAACTAAGAAAATAGAAAATTTTTCTTCATTTTGTCTATACCACAGACTTGAAGTAAGCCCAGCACCTTTTCTCATCTCTAGACTAGCTGGCCCTAACCTATTCCATATCTCACAGGGAACTATTATCAGAGCTCAAATAATTTACATTTGGAGCCATTCTATTTGAGCCAGATTTTCTTTTTCCTTTCCTTATAAGACAGTGATGTTTATTAAGCATAAAATTTGTGATGTAGCCAGTACAATTAAAAGGCCATGGCTTTCTACTGACCTGACAGAGCAGGATCTCAGGATGTGTCTCAGCCTGACCTGATTAAATATCTGTCTAGTGAGGGGCCATTGCCCCACTGTTTTGGTGTAAGCCCTGCAAATGCCATGTAGGTAAAAAAGCCAACTGAAGCAAGGAATCAGCAGGTGACAAAGAGCAGCCCCTTGAGAAGGGCTGGGGCTGCTAAAAAAGAAAACATATAAACCACTACAAGTCTAATGAGAGTATTTCAGCTTCTTCTAGTCCACTTTAATATTGTTTGAATTTACTGTTAGCACATATGTGTAAGGACTTAAAGAGTAGACTTGCTCACCTAAAACACTGTCAGGGTCACAGAAGGAACTTGTCTTTCTAGGTGCCCAGAAGGCCTAGAAATCACTGAATCATTGTCCAAAGTGCAGAATATTTTTCCTAGAGTCGGTGGTCAGCCTCAAAAAATTGTAAGGCCGCCTATCTTGCTTTACCTGGGACTAAGGATATAATTCTGTGGTGACTGAAAAAGGGAGTGACGTTAAGCAATTTTGTGTTTTCAGTCTGTAGCAGGGATTTGGATATATATACAAACAAATGAAAGACTTATTTAGGACACTAGCCATCTAACTTGTGGCCCTTAGAAATTCCTGACAGACTTCCTGGTGCTTTCCAGTGGTTTAAGAAAGCAAAGAACACCCTACTTAATGGATTTATCTCGCTTCTGTCTTTCAAATCTGTTTTGTACAGCAAGCCCCACTGAGCTCTGCCCTAACTGATGCCTGAAGCGGCCACCTAAAAACAGAGACTAGACAGGAGTAAGGGAATAAGGTAGGTATTTATTCAAAGGGCCTTCAAAGGTACCCTCTGGGGAGCCAGAGGCTATTGCCAAGATGGACCCCAAGATGGACGACTGGTCATGAGTTCTTCACACTTTTATAGGTTTGGTTCATTTGCATATCAGGGTTAATTCTCCAATTAATGATGTCATTTCCCCAAGCTTGTCCCCCCTTTAGAGGCTTTTGGTTTATACTTTTTGGGCCCAGGACAGTCTGAGTGTCCTTGAAGAGCAGGCCCGGAGAGGCTTTGTTATGTCTACCTAGGATGAGAGAGCAGAAGTTAACAGGCTACAAGAAACTTCAGAGTTACACACTAAGCAGTACAGAATTTGAAAAATATGAAAGTTAAAAACTAAGGCATCACAACCATCATCCACAAAAAGACAGGGAAAAGGAACATCACAGTGCTTTTGAAATTCTGCTGCAGCTTAAGCAAACATGGGGAGTACCAGAAAGAAATTAACCAAGTTAAAGTTCTGAGAAATATTCTCATTTCCAGACTTTTTTTCTTCAGGGTTTGAGTTGGCATAATTTTTTTTAAAAATTATAAAAAATATTTTTTCCTTCTGTTTTCTTCTGCATAGGCCTGAAATTTCTGAGCTTTTTGTCTTCACCTAAAATGTCATCAACCCCTTCTGCAGGTAATTTTGGATGATTTTAACCATCTCTAGCTCAGTGGGAGGCCATAATACTCACTTACTTTTCTTCCTTCACAGAAACAGCACACAGAAGATGTCATAATTCCTGTTGCACACTAAAGGAGGAAAATATTCTTTCCACAACCAAATCTCTTTTTTAAAGTTGGCAGCTGGTTTATTTCCAATGCAGAGAGAATAGTGGTGAATGTCAAGAGGAGAACAAGTATCCGTGTGTGTGTGTGTATTCTACTGCATGAACAGCAGTCTAAAGAAACAGAACCTCTCCAGGGGAGCAAACAATGTGTTAAGATGAGATGCATATGAAGTTATAAGATTTGAGGGATATTGACTTTTTCAGCCACAGTATATGAGAGAGGGGGGGGGAAATGTAAGTTTTTTTCTCTGACATGAAGAGAAGCTCTCAGAAAAATTCATTAAAACTGTATAAAATTCACTTGCTTGTTAATGTACCCTCCCATTTACCAGTTTCTGAGAACATAAGAAGATATTTGGACTTCTGAGAACATGAATTTGCTAATTTAATGTTATAAGGGAAAATTCAGCTCTTGGTTGGAGGCCCAGTCTTGAAGCTGCCTACTATCTGTCCCCTAAGTTTTTATAGTTCATCATGTTTATCTGTAATATGTACAGCTAAGCATTTAAATAGCATCTAAAGAGAGGATAGGAACCTGCAAGCCATCATTAGGTGAAAGGTTTCTTCTTGAAAATAACAAAAATTACAGACATTAGTTCAGGGGTCCTTTGAAAGAAAAAAAGATATTAATATTATTATACATTATTATATTTTCATTATACTTATATGAAGAAATGACATGTAATTTATGAATTTCATTATAATTTATGAAGAAATCACTATCCTTACATCCCTTGTTTACCTGTTCTGAATTATGATAATTGGTCAGAGATTTTTTATATATCCCAGGACATGATTTTTCCATAATAAATAACACGTTGCTGACTTTGTGCGACCCCAACAGCAGAGCTCATCCTGGCTCAGCATGGCCACAGCCTGGTTTGCCAGTTACCAAGAGGAGCAGTGCCTGTGGTCTGTCCTGTTTTAGCTTCACCCTGTGACCTTCAGCACAGCACTGGCCCCACCGACCAGCTGGGGAGTCAGCAGGTGACAAATGGCAGCCCTTGAGGAGGGCAGCTGGGGCTGGGCCAGGCAACTCTGCCACTCTCTGGTTTCAGCTGGGAGCCCCTGAGAGGCAAAAAGAGGCTTTGAGTAGGAAAAAAATTAAAGGGAAAAACAACAAAGCAACACAAAAATAGCCCCAAGCAGACACAAGACTGGGGAGAAATATGAACAACTTGTAACCCTCCCCATTTCCTCTTGAAAAGACTAAAACTGTCATTCTCTCATCCTAGTGGTACACAGGAAGGCTGAGCATCACACCAGGGTAAGGGGTGAGATAGCAGTAAGCTTTCCAGCACAACAGTTCTGAAGTTTTTATTGATTAGGCTTTCTTTGTACTTTTTTACATTGTAAAAGCATTAATATCTACTGATAACAGCTATTTGCTGTCCTTTGTTTAGATTAATAATACTTCAAATTAATTAAAAATAAATACTTCAATACATATATGTGCCATGTTCCCTTTTACTCTTAAAAATATTTTGAATGTAACATTATCATTTCAGTCTTTATTACGGTTCCACATTTTTCACATATCTTCTTTTTTTATATAACTCAAGTTATTTTACAAGTAATGAGTTCATACAGTTGCTTTTTTACAAAAAAAATCACACATGGCAAGTTCAGGACATGAGATACTGTAAAATCTTATTTACCACTTTACAGGTCTGGTTTTATTATAGAGCTCTGAGGGATACCGTAAGCTGTATAGAATATAACAGATGGCAGTAAGGTCTTTGATCCGGTAATCATCACTTAAAATATATTTTGTAAAACATACATCTCAATGGCCCCCTGACTGTGTTCAGGCCTCTAATGCTACCACAGCACAATGATGCAAAACAGCTCAGACAAAAATCAAGTACTACATATGTAAACTCTGACACTGTGCAAACACTGTACTTATCAAGTGCTGAACTATTCTTAATAAGCACTAAATTTTATTTTGTATCTCTGGTTACAAAAGAGAAGAGAAAGAGAATCAGTATTAAGAAATAGTATTCTGGTCAAAAGTGAATCTAGCAGAATTCACTTATGAAGCAAACACAATGAAACATTCCTCAACTCTCTTGGACAGCAGCTTCTAAACAGAACCTTTGAGTTATAATGGCAAGAAATTCCAGTCTTCATATACATTCTCTTCAAATTCATCTAGCTGACCATTTATGTTCATTTCCTTCTCCTTGGTTATAGATGGTACTCACACTAATTAAAATGGTACTTGAATATATTATATTGAGTACCTTGATGAATAGAAATGATGTTTTCAAAACGACAAAAACAAAGAGATGAATGAGCTAGCAATTAGCTGATTAGCAAGGAAACCAACATTTTTTTTATTTAAATATCGAAATGTGAGTTGTGGCATACATCACATTGGCCAATAACGACTGTAAGGGAAAATCAGTTGCAATCAGAAGTGATAGCATCTTAGATACTGCAGAGATTTACTTTTGTTTTGCTTCATATCCTTGTGTGTGTTCTAAGACCAAAACGAACCAGCTTACGAATGACAATCATGCTTGGACCCAAAGGCTTTAATTAACTGTTACTGCCTCCTGCATGTCTCTGTTAAACACTTGCAAGAGAAAATAACAGTCATAAAACTGATCTTTTTACACAGATCTGAAAAACTTCATACATTACCTTTTTGCTGTTTTTTTTCTCTTTTTACTTGAAAAGCACTAACTTTATCCTCTATTTCCAAGTTAGGAAGTCATTTCCACACTGCTTCTTTTCTTTTGGTGTTGCCAATTAAATATCCCAACTCTAGTCTCAAACTGAGCTTCACAACGAGACAATTTAGATCCCTATTGAAAATCAGTGTGCAGCAAATGTGTTTCTCTTTGTCTATGGAAATAGCTGCAGAATGTTTATATCACACTGAATTTGTGTTCTCACATGGTCTGTTGTACATGTAAGCTGTTATGATTATGTCTCCACAAATGAAAGCAGTTATCTGATGATAAATCACAACACAGCAGGCAGGCACAGCAGCATGTGCAAACAGATGCACAGAAGGGGACTGGAAATGGATGAAGGTACCAAGAATCCACAGCCATGGAGGTGATGCCCCACAGAGCACAGTGTCCATCATCCCCCAGCTCAGCAGAGGCTTCAACCCAGAGCGAGATCTGAGGGGGGATGCAGGTCTGCAGGTCGGCACTTCCTCAGGCAGGAGGTCTCGCCTCAGGGAGATCACTTTTACAGCCATGGGGTCCTCTCTGAAGATGACAGACTGCTAGAAACATATGGGATCCACCTGAAAAAGTGGAGCAGGCACACCTTTGCCAACAGGCTGGCCAAGCTGGTAAGGAGACATTTAAACAAGGAATTATGGGAGAGGGAGATTGCAGACTATTACAGCTGGTGGTAGGGGGGTCAGCAGCTCTGACCCAGGAAGAGGTGACCGGTCCGGGGAGATGGTCCCGAAAGGAATCGCCTTCCCGGGGTCCGGTGTCTTCCCTCAGCTGCTGGCAGAGGAGCCCTTGCAGAGGCTGTCAGCTCTTTAGTGATATCAGCTCGTGATTCCAGCTCAGCTCTGCAGGGCAGCCTCCAGGCCAAGCCAGACCAGAGAGAGAGACGAGAAGGCCCGTGTGGCTGCTTCCGCACAGAGGTAGCTTTATTGTTGGTCCCCTCCGGCAAAGGGGAGAGCCAGGGACGAGAACCCTCTCTGAGCCACAGGGGCCCATAGGGCTTGCTTTTATAGGGATACAGGGGATCAGTAAAGGACCGATGGATTACAGAGGATCGGGGATGGGTACATGCCAATGGGTTACGAAGAAATCTGCATAGTGTCTCCCAAAGGATTGTGGGTCTGTCTTTCCTTGCAGTGACCAAAGAAGTGGTTGCCTTTCCAGGGAGTCCTGCTGGGCGATTGTGAAATCTCTTATCTCAGCAGAGATCCCTCCAGGGCAGGGGCTGGGCATACCCCACAGCAGACCACAATTAAAAAGAAAACAGTAGACAGAGGTGGAAAACAAAGGATGAAGGACAATTGGAACAAGAGAGTTCAGGAGTGGTCAAAGAGGGTGAAGGAACACCAGCCTCTAATGTATGTACAGAAATGCATGAATCCTGGGAAACGAGCAGGAAGAGCTAAAGCTGCATGTGTCATCACAGAAGTGTGCAGCAAAGGAAAAAAGTAATCTCTTCAGGAAAGACAAGGAGGGAAAAGGCGCAAGGGAGGATGCTGATCCCTAGGAGCAGGAACAGCTTGAACATATGAAGCTATTGTGCATGATGGAGAGAAATCTGGGCGAGACCTTGCAGGTCAGGATCAGCAGAGAGGCCAGTAAAGGCATCTTTAAGGAGTCAGTTTTTTACAAACCATCCAATCTGGAAGACAAAGTTGGTGAAATCCTCTTTAAACAGTTCATGAAAGTCTCTGCACCACAGACCCTGGTCCTTGCTGGGGTCTGCCAGATCCTGAAAGGGCAACACAATGGGACCCAAACCATCAAAGGTTTCTGCTGGGTGTTGGGGATAATTTATTCATGCAGGGTTTTCACAGAGTTTATGGAGTGAATCCTCCTACAGTACATTTCTGTGCACATGGAGAAGAAAGTGACTGGGAATAGTCAGCAGAGATTGGCACAGGTAAATCATACCATGGGCCATTCACTTAAGACTTGGACTTGATGATCCTGTGGGTCCCTTCCAACTCAATATTCTGATTCTGTGATACCTGACCAACTGGAGAAGAGGAGTGAATGGCATTTTCTTTGCATTTTGCACAGCTTTTAGCAATGTCTCCCATAAGCATCTTGTATACAGGTTGAAAACTTATGGTCTGGATGGGTAGACAAGCAGATTGGTAAAAAACTGTCTAGATAATGAATTTGAGAGATCTGTGGGTAGTGCACAGTAGCTTATGGAGTACCACATGGATCTTCAATGGGACCTTTCCTGAATGACATATTTATTAATGACCTAAAGAAGGCAATCGAGCACACTAACCTTGGCATTGCAGATGCCACAAAACTGGATTGGGGGAGGGGGGAAGCAGTCAATATATTCAGGGAAAGAGCTGCCATTCAGAGACCCAGGCAGGCTGGAGGACAGGGACAACAGGGACCATGAGGAACTAAACGAGGACATGTGACAAGTCCAGAATGAAGGATGAGGAGTTTCTGAAACTACACAATCTGGAGGCAGACAGATTAGGGAAGGACAGATCTGCAGGAGGCAATTGATGGTGTCAGGCTCCTCACAGTAGTGTTTGGTAGGAGGATGGGAGACAAGAGAAATAACTTGAAAGAAGTGAGGTTCAGACTGGACATAAGGGAAGCCTCTTTCTCTCTGAGGACAGACAGGCAGTGGATCATATTGTCTGGGAAGACTGCAGTCAGCCTGGGGATGTTTTCAGAACCTAAATAAACAAAGCTTTGTTCTTTGGACTGGAGACCCCCAGAGGGCCCTTCCAACCTGAATTTTGCTATGATTTTATTATCCTCTGAAGAGTGTGTCCTACTTGGATGCAAATGCTTTGCAGATACCTCATTCAGGTTGCTACAATCTACATGAAATTTGGGGGGTTTTTAGCTGTTTTCAGACGTTTTGATGGATGGTTAATGGTTTTAGGTGTTCTTTCCAATAGTGTAAGAGCACTGTGTTGTGTTACAGAGTTGCCGAGAGAGACAATGGCAACTACTCTACTGCACCTTCTGTCCAAGATGGCCTGCCTGCCTGCCTGCTGTGCCACATCACAATCACTTCCATCCACTCCACTTATTTCTTTAGTCCTGTCCTCCTACCTTCCCAGCATATGTACCAGCTAGTAGTGAACAGAGTATTTCCTTCATCTTTGGACAGTACCCCTTAAGAGGAGGCAATGCATCAGTGTTTCTACTTTTCTTTTAAGGAATTTTTTGTCTAGTATTTTTTAACAAGCATCATGTTCCTGTACCTGCTCATTAGGAAGCCCTTCTGGCACGATGTATTCCCTTTGAACAGGTTTTTGGCCTGTCAATGACTCATCCTTCATCTGTTAGGTCAGGGTAGAAGAAGAAAAAAGTAGCATCCAGTCACTCTTTTCTCTTAAGACTTTCCAACCTCAAAATGTTTGATTAGAAGGAATTCTAGACAGAAAATAAAGCTTTTGAAAATATTAATAAGCCATGGAATATTTCCCAAGAGCAAACTTCAGTTAAAAGATGGCAAGAAATTCAGCAAGCCTGTAGTATCTTTTCTTAAAAGAAAATTTCTGCTGGGAGTAAAAGTTTCTCTCTTATCAAATGAACACTCAAATACAGCTACTTTCTGTAATAGCAATTGTTTGTTTTAGTTTGCTGGTTATCTGCACACACCAGCTATGCCTTCAAGATGTACCAATAACAATAAGAAAGTATTAATCCAGCTGGAACCAGGGACAGGAGAACATAAAGACAGTCCATTCTGGTAGCTGAGTTCAGCTCTCAAAACACATTGCTGCAGTGAGGTAGCTGCTAGTGCAAGAGTTCTACAGAATTACTACCAAAATTTTTCTCAGAAAATAAATATTTTAAATAGAATGTCAGAAACAATAACTTCAAAATGTCTATAGGAAGCAGCACAGTGCCTGGGATGAGAGGAGGCACTGGAGGAGCAGAGCAGGATGTCACTCAGCTGCCTGGCTGCTGCAGCCTCCCCTGCAAAGCACTTGGGAAGGTGTATGGAGGAAGACTGCCTGGGCCAGGCTTCGAGTGTATTATATAAAGGGGTGTAAAACTTTTCTTCAATCATCAAAGAATAGGAAGGAGAGGAGGCCTAAAAAGTTTTAAAGCATCCTCCAACTAGACTGGGGAAAGGATTATATGGCATTTTGTCTGTGAGGGAGAGCTCAGTGGTGCTTGTTTCCATTGCTCCCTTCAGCACGTCTCATATCCCTTCGCCTGGCACCAGTGATTTTTCACAGAAATAACATTTGTTATATAAAATGAACAGCTGGAATACATCTGATTAAACTCATTTGTGACATAAGAATTCGTGGATAAAAGGCTGAGTGGATAATTATTATTGATTTTGGCTCCCTTGACAATGCTGCAATACAAAACCAAGCTTTTACAAACATTTTTCCTGTATTTTCCTCTTTTTTTGGCCTCGTTTTCAAAGTCTTCAAACGTTGATACCAGCCTGCAGGATTTCCTGTAGGCTCAGCAATTGTGCAGCATACAATTTCAAAGCCACACACTATGGCTTTCAGTAGGTACCACATGGGTATATGCTGACATGTGTGCCAAGTATCTCCTAAGAATGGCACAAATGTAGGCATCTGTAGGATCGCAGCCTTATAATCCCATTTTTCAATACACTGCTTTAACAGTGGCATTCATCTCTCTATAGACCAGGACCATATGCAAGAAATTAAATACAAAATCATTACAATGTGATGCTGATACTCTTTTTTTAATCCTTCCAAAGTTTTTCCAGTGGTGTTCACAATCTGGCAGATCCTCAGTTGTAGAGGAAAGACAGGCAGGTAGACAGGCACCCTGCCATAGCTGCACTGCACATCCCCAGCAGGAACATTTCTCCAATGATGGGAGGATAGATGATGACAGAAGGCATCACTGTGATGTCTTTTTCTTTCCACGTTCACCTAGGAAGAGCTTGACCCTACTGATCCCCCGAAAAAGCACTGCCTCATTTCAAGGCAAAGGTATCACTACTCTTTCTGTTCACTTCCAGAAAAGGATTCTGCTGTTCTTTCCCAAACTCTGCTCAAAACAGTGAGTGAATGATACTGCCCAGTCTTGAAGAAGAGAAATAATAAAACTCACCACATAAGCCTTCTTTAAAAGTGAGCCTGTTTACATGCTCAGAACAGTAAAGATGTCACTCAGAGAAAAGTGTCCCGGGTCAGACCCAGAACTCCTGCTCCATAGCCACTGCAAAATTGCTCTTGTTCCAATGCAATTTGGTAGCTTCAATGTAATTCTCTTCTCCTCAGTGCTGGGATTTAACGATTTAGTTCTTAAAATAATGCAACGGTAACAAAGAAACATCGGGCTGGTTTTGGCCGGGGTAGAGTTAATTTTCTTCAGTTGGTATTAGGCCATGCTTTGGATTTGTGCTGAAAACAGTGTTGATAATTCAGGGATGTTTTTGTTACTGCTGAGCAGAGCTAACACAGAGCCAAGGCCGTTTCTGCTTCTCATACCACCCCACCAGTGAGCAGATTGGGGGTGCACAAGAAGTTGGGAGAGGACATAGACAGGACAGCTGACCCCAGCTGACCCAAGGGACATTCCATACCACATGGCATCATGCTCAGCACATAAATAGCAGGCAAGAAAGAAGGAAGGGAGGACATTTGGAGTGGTAATATCCTCCAAGTTACCATTATGCATGATGGAGCCCTGCTCTCCTGGGGATGGCTGAACACCTGCCTGCCAACAGGAAGAGATGAATTTATTCCTTGTTTTCCTTTTGCTTGTATGTGGCTTTTGCTTTCTCCATTAAACTGTCTTTCTCCCATGAGTTTTCTCACTTTCACTCTTCCAATTCTCTCCCATCCTGCTTCAGGGGCAGTGATTGAGTAGTTGCATGGGGCTTGGTTGCCAGATGGGTTTAAACCACACAAACACCCAATTTTTCCTTTTATTTTGAAATAAATAGAAAATTCCTGAAATCCTGTGTCACTTTTTCAGGCTACTGATCAAAAAGCTTGCTGCCAAGAAGGGCAGGCAGATTGATAATTTCCTGTCTCCCTCTGAAAAAAAGCTGAAGGTCTTTTTATTTTTCACTCAGATGAGTGAGAAATAGAAGTCCACTTCTGAAGTGGACATGCATGCTTGCAGGAATTTGTCTTCTGTGATTACACAACATATTTTCCGAATATATTTTTCTTCTTCTCCTGAAATATTGCCTCAAATCTACTAAAAAGTTATTTTAGCCATTAACCATCTGTTAAAGGATCTGAAGATGCCAGCAGAAGAGCAGAGTCAGCATCCCCAGGCAGTCCTGAAAGCTCCACAGTATATGTAATGCTCTCCATATTTCGATGCATGCACACAAAAAAGCTGAAGCTTTAGCCACAAGGCCATGAATAGATATGTTAAATTGTTCATTATCCTCAACTCATTTTCTTTAAAAAAAAGCTCCTTTTCTCTCAAATTGATGAATACCTTTTTGCTTTATCCTAAATATCCTTTCCTCTGACAGTGCAATAATGGAAAATGTTACTACATGAATCAAGAAGTATTAGCAAATTATTCTATATTCTACCCCAGTGTTTCATCTAGAATATTCACATCCAGGTACCTATTGCACCTTACTGTAGAAATGCTGTCAAAAGAGTGTTTAAAATGTAAGTATGCTCCTCAAGAGCCCGGATAGCATGAGTTATTTCCAAATAACTCATTTATATTAAAACATATCAAGTGTCTGGAAAAACAATATGATACACAACTGATAGAATTGCTACACCTGCAAAAGTAATAGAATATCTAATAAGGCGCACTTTTTACAGATTTCTTGCTGGCAGATATGCTTTCTCATTTTGAAACTGTTTTGCTTTCTCATTGTTTTACCAAAGTGTTCGTATTTTTTCGTTCAAATGTTTCCTTTTGGAAAAAAAAAATGGTTGCAATGTGTTTCTGAGGAAGTAAAAATGCTTAAATATTTACTGAGGAAGTGAAGCTCTTATTTAAAAAGTTCCACTATTCACCCCTGAATATTACCTGAGCCTTTGATAATCCCCTGCTTTCCTAATCCAACCTCTTTTGAAGCTCAGAGAGAGCACCTACTGACTGGAATGAATGAGACTCTGTATTTTTTCTCTTATATATCCTACTAATTTAGATTCTTTCTTTAGGTACCTGCACAATTTTAATTACTCCTTTTTTCTCCTAAAATCTTTCCCAGTACATTTTCTTTCTCTCTCTGTCTTCAAACACACACACAGCATTGACCCATCATCTTCAATACTCCCCTGGTTATTATTTTGACTTTGAAATTTTATACAAGTCAAGCACTCTTACTGTCCATATGCAGCATGGATATAAACTAATTATTGTACTGCTTTTTTCAACAACACTTAAATAATTTTAATATTGACTTTGTATAATCTTTTCTTCAGGAAGAAGACACTTAAATATTCAAAGGCTCTTTCATCTTGGGCTCTTTCATCTTCAGTGATCCCATATTTTCAGGATCAGGTTATGCATTGGCTTACATTAGAGTTAAAAACAACAAGCAAGTGATTGTACATAATAAGGGATAAAAATATTAGCTCCTCACCAGCAAAAAGAAGTCATCTATGTGAAGCATCCTTGGTTATTCTCAATTGCTTGGAAATATGGTGAATTAAATAACCCCAAAGTTGATTTCTCAGCTTAAGATGAAGTGAGACCACATGCTACCATGGCATGATGGAATCACAGTGGAGCTGGGTTTCGTTAAACGCCTTCCTTACACCATGTGACAGGAGCAGGATGTGACACTTCATGCTGTGGTTTGACCAGGAGGTGTTTGGTGTAAGGTTGGAGTTGACAATCTTAGAGGTCTTTTCCAACCTAAATGATTCTGTGATGATTCTGCGAGTCTGTGACTATGTGAATGCCAAATTTCTTGTCTACAGTAACCTGTTGCAACCTTCTAGCACAACGTGAACAGCTTTGCTTCCACAGGGTTTTCAATCTGCCATGTTATTTTTTTAGGCATATCTGTAAAAGAGACTATGGGTGACCTAAAGCTAGAAACATGTTAATTCCTTACTTGAGATATCTTTCCCATATAAAAGCTTTATTAAAATGAAAAACATATAACAATGTCTAGAATGTCCAACAATAACAGACCCTACAAAAATATTTGGCAAAATAAAATTAACAAATTGGCATAATAAAAAATGTCAGTATAGAGCAGAAGATTCTGCTCTACTGTTTTCTGAATGTCTCACATCTACCTCACATACATATGCTGGTCCCTCTATGGCAGAATTTTGCTGGCATTCAAATACATGGATCATTTACAGTGAAACTATGAATACTTTCTCGTGAGAAATGTAAGGTTTCTTTTTGGCTGGGGGAAGGAAGAATGCCAACATAATAAATATGGAAAAAATTTGTGACAATTTTGTGAAAAATTTCTCCAAAAACTTACCTGAAAATATAGGATGCTGAAAATATCAGTATAACACAACAAGCTTAGCTTCATGGACACATCATGTTTGAAGGGGGAATCTAATTCCTGGTATTTAAGCACTACATAAGGAAACTGTTAACTGGACCTCTGTGCCTAAACTATGAAGGTGGTGCATGCTTCAGATCTGTAGAAAATAGGAACTTTGGAAATTAATTCACTAAGCCAAACAATCTTTCCTCTAACAATGAGAGTACAGGTAGTTAATATTCTCTGCCTTCATCCCCTAGCCACAAGGCAAGGCTTCCAACCTTTGGAATCACTTTCATGGTAGTTTGGAGTTTTTGTTGGTTTGGTCTTTATTTTGGTGTTAAATCATTCCTTGATATTACCGCTGGCCTGGTTCCTACTTTCTATCACCGTGTCCCGCAGCCATAGGGAGGAGGAGGAGAGAAGATCCAGCAGGCAGGAATTGTGCAGCAAGATTGATTTTAATTATTTTACAAACTCTTTATAGACTTTTTTCTTCATAGTCTAATTGGACAAAGGACCAGTCACCCCTTGGGGGTGATTGGCTAAAATCCTAAAACATCCATTGTCAAAATATTTTCTACTATACCATAAACAAGACTTTCCAAGGTTGCAGGTGGCTTGGTTGTTTACATTCCCTGCTACCTCTTCTGTGAGAGAAAAAAGTCTCTCACAGACTTAGAAAATAACAAGAAAATCCTCGCTAACAGCATTTTTGTGCCTACACCTTGAGGCCCTAACCTCAGAAACAAACAAATATATCCCCTTGAGTAATCTTTATTTACAATTTTTCCAAATGTGTGGTTTTTAGTTAACTCTCCTGGGCAAATATCAAAAGGTTATGAAAGTTCAAGCTACTTTTATGAATTCATTATGGCCCTAAGTGCATTCCAGATCCTCTTACCAGTTTGGGGGGTTTTTTCAGTTTGTTGTTTGGGAGATTGGGATTTGTCTTGTTTTGTTTTGCTTTGTTTTGTTTTGTTTTGTTTTGTATGAGGGTTTGTTTTGGAGGAAAGTCAAGATTGCCATATATGCCCATACTCAAGGGACTCTAAGAGATCATTATCTACAGGAATACTAAGTATTGAGAGTGGATCATCAGACTGCTTTTACAACTGATTTTCAAAAATCAGACAAAAATTAAAATGAAAAAGCAAATAAAGATCATCATGTACTCTGTTTCACAGATCTTAGGATTGTAGTATTCTCACAGAACTTAAAACTTACCTCTTTTGGATGCTGACTTCCATTGGCTTACTTGTACTTAGGATAAGTGACATTAAGTTTTTTGGCATTAGGTTTGGGATAGGGCAGTTTTTTGGGTTGGTTTGTGTTTTTAAAGAAGACATAATGGAAGAAGATGTCAAATTAATAAACCTTCACATTCTTTAGAAAGAGAAACCATCACATGGCAGGACACTTTTCTTTAGAAAATAGAGACATGGAAGTAACTCTTTTAAAAGAACTACGGCACTGGGAATAGTGCCCTGGAAAGAAATCTTAGCAACTGTTTAACATTGAGAAGTTGTCATCAGTTGCTGGTATGACAGACGAGTTATAGAAACAGTTTAAACTCTATCAGCTCTTAATCTTTCACAAACAATTTAACAGGAAAGTCAACAGAAGGAAGAGAGCTTAGAATGACAAGCAAGTCCACCTTGCATGCAATTATTTTCTGCTACTTGAAAAGCAAAGGATTTTCAAGAACTGCAGAAAGTTAACCTTCAGAATACGTTTTGTGGACAATAAATTCTGAAGCAACTATGAAGAAAAGAATTATATAGTTTCTTCATAAGGCAGTTTAACACACAAGGTGCTTTAGAAGTCTGAAGTACTCTTACAGCACAGATAAAAAGTCTTAATAACTTTTAAGAATACTGTTTAAGAGTCAGCTCTTGTTTGAATGTTAGATAACCACTTTAGGCAATACATATTATCTGAGGTTGAGAGTGGTAAAATATTAGCTTTTCTGCTTCGCAAAAAACTCTTCACAGTTCAGTCAGTGAGTACCCTGCTCTTCAAAGCCAGGAAATTATTGGAGCCTTTGGATCCATACCCAGCTACTCATAAAAAAGAAAGCTGTAGCTTGTACCCAAAGAGCCATAAATGCTGGAGTCAACACAGAAAATATCAGCTTCCCAAAGGTCTTGCCCTGTACTGGCATTTCCCTCCACCTAGTCTTAGATAAGTCAGACAAAACATATGAACATGACCTAAGGCTTTGAACTGATTTTGTTGTCTCCTTAAAAGGATTTCTGTAACCATGTACTATTTTTTTGCTCAAAACATCAATAGGAAGAAATAACAGAGTTTCTCAGACAATGCTAATCCTAATAGGTTTAGCTATTTACAAAGAGAACCAAATTAATAACCTGTCCTGAAATATATTTTCTCTGTTATTACATATGTAATGACTGCATGGAAAAGGGCTCCATGACAGATGTATAAATAGCTCATTAATAAACCTAGACATTATTATATTATTGATTTGTTATAGTCTCTAATGTCTGCCCTGGCAGCTTTACCACTCACTGACTAGGAAGAAAAATACACTCAGAAATACTGGGAAGCCAGTAAAAAATGTTTTCATTTCATTTTGGTAGGGCTTTTTTTTTTTTTTTTTGGTTTTATCTTTTTGATGTTTATCTTCTTGCTTGGCATGAAGAATTGTTGAAAGCTAAAGAGGAACTGCAATGCCTGGGAGAGAATTCCACCTAAATATTTAAAGCAAATTTTGTTAATAAGTGTTCCAACACTGTACTAACACAGTTATATTCAGAACACAGTGGTGGGACAGGGAGCTATCCATCAGTCCACTGTAAACTTGATAAGCATAGGCTGTGAGCTTGAGGGAAATTAAGCTGGTGGTGCCTGAGAACGTTGCTTTTAGAACACACTTCCAAAAAGCCTGAGTGGAGAGTCAGATGATGACTGTGTTCCCGTGCCAGTACAATATATTTAGCAAGCGTCCCTTCAGTGCTAATTTGCTTATACCCCTGGGAAAAATATCCCAGAGAACCCTGGCACTCCAGTGCAAGTGCCAGAACTCCCAGCAGCTCCTGGCTTGGGAATACGCATCCATTCATGTACAGAACCTCCTCTACAAGTACTGTTCCTTCTCTCCTTATTCTCCAAAATGTATTCTATCCATGGACCGATATGAATTTTTCTTGAGTAAGTACCTTAAAGAAGGAAGTCACTAACAGTGAAGCAGTCAGTGACAATGATGATCCAAAACAAAAAAGATACATCAGAACAAGGGAGACAGAGGTGACTAGACCTACAGCAAATGAAGGAGTCATAGGAGGAGAAGGAGGCATCTTGGAGGAAGGAAATGAAATTTTGATACAGTTTATATGCTCCAGATGACTCAGGTGCCTTGCAAACTCAAGAGCCTCTCAGGGATGCACAGTTAGATCACTTCACACCTAGAGTGTTAAGGACATTATTCCTACCTCTGAATGGATATACAATTATGTGTACATAAGTACATCATTTCTGAGCCACTGCTGAGTGAATGAAAAGGTTTGATATTTTAAAATATTGCATATAAATTAATATTTTATACTAATCTAAAACTAAATACGCCAGTAATTAATTTACTTTTTTGTAAAACTATACATCAATGATAACTGCTCCTATGTTTCTCTGTATCTCTTATTCTGGAAGTTACAATGCTGAAGCTGTGGAAGCCACTTTTTTTTTGCAACCAGAGAACTATTTATCTCAAGGTAGTTAAAACTAGCTGTGAATTTAAACAAAATTTTGGCAAACATTGGCAAAACATCTGATAAAAAATGGATTTGAGGCACTAAAAATATATTTATATATGTTTTTATTAATGGATATGGATGACATAGCAGTTTGAAACCCATGGGAAGGTAAGATCATTTTAAAGGAAGAAATTATTAGAAGGCAGAAGTGGAAATACTTGAAGTAAACCTTATAATGCAGAACTTAGGGTATTCATGTGGAAAGGCAAAAAATCATGTTTGTTATCTTAATCCAAGTTAATAATGGAAGGAACATGTTCAGGTATTCCTTCTTCCATATGAGTTCCATGATCCCTTGGTATTTGTAGGAACATAACTTCTCGTCCTTTTTTTCAATTGTCATCTCATTGAAACTCCCCTTAAGATTCCAGCCCTTCATATTTAAATTCTCTTGGGTTTACTTTTAAAGAGTGTTTTGGTAAGCTTTGCTTTGAGCCAATTAAGAGATAAAAATATTTCATTCCTAGAAATCTAAGGTGCATCCACACTTCACTTGACTGCAAACTATTGCAGAATTGTATGCAAACACCCTCACTGCAAACTTAAATCTTTCCCATCCTTGAGAATTTGCACTCTGAGGAATTCAGGACAAGATGCATGAAGACTACATTCACATCCAGATGGGCTATCAAGTATGGGAGGTGTTAAGACTGCAACAAGAGCCAGATAGATGGCCCCAAAATGGCAGAAGCAGCAAAGGTCCTACTTAAGTCATTGCAGGGTTATGAAGGGTGCTATTTTAAAGCATTTGCTCTCCATGTCCAGAAAGGGCTGCCCCTGTGGTCTGGAAGGGGAGAAGGGAGCTGAAGGTCCATCAATCATATACACTTTCCTGGGTGTAGAATCCTGTCACCAGCACTGTGTTTTTTAAGCGCTCAGAACTGTAGGATGACATTCTTGTACATAGTGATTCTTGTGTATAGTGATTTAAAAGACTATTGGGAAATCTTAACACCTCCTGATTTGTCAAGCTGACAGCAATTACCTCTGGATGAGCATATCCACGTGCAGAGAGTTGTAAGAATGAGATGTGATTCTTTTTCTGCTTGGTTCCATATTCAAGCGAAATGTTAAACAGTTCAGTGAAAGGACTTTGGGTAAACAGGTTTATTTCCAATATAGCAAAGGTGTTCACAATAAAATATTCTGTTTATTAGTTTCTGCCACCCAGAAAAAAATGAGCAAAGCCCAGATTCAGTTAGCACAGTAAAAGCTTTTGTCTTCTCTCTTCTTTCTAGACAGCTACTCTGGCAGCCTCCCTCTTAAGAGGGAATAGTAAGGCATTTTTTCAGAAGAATATATTTCCCTATACTATGCTTCAAATGCAAGCTGGTGCTTTTGAAGAAGAGTTCCCAACTCCATAACTTTTTCTACTAAGAGACAGTGAAAAGCACTGCACTTTCTTTTACAGCATTTTGAATACAGATGTCTCTCCTGAGATTTTAACAGCAAAAGGATATACCGTTCCCCTTGACTTTAAATGTTTCTAACTTTCATTTGACATAGATTGAAACAGAGATTTTCAATTTTGCTAGTCTCTGATCTTTCTCAAACTTAATTTGGGAGATCTCAGTAGCTTAGGAAACAACATTCATGTATAGGTTTGAAGCTTCTGTCTATCAGTAATGACTGAAACTCCTTAAAATAAAGCAGTTGTTCAGTGACCTGTGTGAAATACAGATGGATGGTGTCAAAGCAGCTTCCTGCCAGAGAAGCTGTCATTAGTTCTGTGGGTAATTGGCAGCGTTGCTGTCCTTCACAGCAGAAATCAAGGACTCAGTAGACAGAGACATGCTATTTTTGGACAGTTTACCTACAAAACTATATGTCCAGTGGCAGCAGAACAATAGCAGCTGTAAATAGCATTTCTTTTTCTATTTGCTTTTAATAACGTATGTGTGCTGGGTACAGCTGGGATAGAGTGAATTTCTTCTCAGTAGCTCCTAGTGGGCTGTGTTTTGGATTCTGAATGAGAATGGTATTGATAACATGCTGATGCTTTGGGTTTTGCTGCATTGCATTTATCCCCAGTCAAGGATTTTTTGTGTGTGTGTCTCATGCTCTGCTTGTGAGGAGGCACACAAGAGAATCAGGGGGCAGAGAGGCAGGACAGGTGACCCAAACTGCCCTCAGGGATATTCCATACCACAGAACGTTATGCCCAGTGTATGAACTGGGAGACTTACTCATAAGAGGGGGCAGATCTGAGTTGGGGAACAAAGTCTGGCATTGGTCAGGGGGTGGTGAGCAATTGTATCGTGCATCACCTTTTTGTTTGGGTCTTGTGGGATCTTTCCTTTCCCTTATTATTATTATTATTTGCTATTACTATTATTGTATTTTACTTTGTTTTCAATTCTTAAACTGCTTTTTTCTCAACCTACAAGTTTTACTTTTGATTCTCTTCCCCATTCCACTGGTGGGGTGGAGAAAGAGGGGGGTTGAACAAGCAGCTGCATGGTGCTTAGCTGCCAGTTCAGCTTAGATCACAAGAGCATGTTAGGTTAATGGCTGGAATCAATGATCTGAGAGGTCTTTTCCAACCTTAATAGTACTATGATTCTATTACTGGAGTTGAAAGTAGCCATGGAGTCAAAAAAATATGGCTGTGTATCTGGTTTGTGTTTTTAAAAACACTGTGGCTATAGTAGGCTGAGTTTGGGGCTGAGTACAGTACTCTGCAGTACAGAGAGATGCAGACACCATAAAAGGGAAGGGAAAAAACATATTGGGAAAAATCACTGATCTCCTATTCTAGGTAATGCAAACATTCATATCTTCACCATATCTTTTAAGAATTTTGCAAGTGCTTTATAATTAACTGAAGAAATGTATGTTGTGAAGTACACTTCAGCAGATTTCTTGCTATGCTATTCTGCACTACTTCAAGCAAACAGAAAAATGGAGTTGAGTTAAATGTAAGACATACACAGCAACAGTTCAAATGCAGAATTTGCACAGCGTGAAAACGACCTGAGTGCAACTTTCAAACATTCTGGTAGCTCATTTGGTCTGTGAGATACCTACTTCTAAAACTTGAGAAACAGTAAGGCAGTAGATGGGTCCTGTAGTAGGATGAAACATAGCGATAGACAAGCTGTTAAACCAATGGCGCTTCTCGCGATTTGCCTGTTTAAAGACAGCACAAGCAAGGGAAGTTCCCTTTTTGTTCTGGCATTTCCCATGGGGACGGGAGGAAAAGGGGCCCAGGCTCCATCTTTTGAAGCTGGCCCAGGCCTCCCTCTCCCCTGGCACAGCAGCACGGGCCCCCGGGTCGCTGCAGAAGAGTGCTACAAGTACTACACTGTCAGTTCATTGCCACATTTCTTCAAACTGAACAAGAAATAAAGAGCAAGGGTAGGCTTCTCAAAAAGCTGATCTGACTTCTCTTTTCTCACTCAGAAGGCCCTTTCCTGCCTCTCATTCAGATTAGGTGCTTTCGTGCGTGGCTGATTTTTAAACCTGGTTTTAAAATCACACTCACAATAGAGACCCCCAGGCATCATCCTCCTTCAGACAGAGAAAAGGCTTTTATCTCTCTGTGCAGCTTTACAGGCGTCCCATATGATGACAGTCCTGGACACTGGGAACACACCTCCCATGGTGGTGAAATTCCCTCTGGATACACATACTCCCTCTGATACTCCAGGTACTGCCTACAGTGTTCGTGCCCAGCAAAACCACCCTGAGCATGGATGGTGAATCAGGGTTGATATGTGGGTATGGTGCTCATGCAGCCAAGGAAGGATTACTGTGTGGGAACTTGCACTTAGTAACACTGAGCAGGTTTGAAATTACAAATGTGTTTTGAAATGTGTTTTTGTATCCATTTTTATTTTGTTTTATTGGGAAAGTTTTATGCAGCAGACTTGGATGGAAATGACTCCCTCAAAAGTACCTATCATGAAGAAAACTGCAAAGCAATCACAAGGAACATAGTTCCAGTCGTCTTTTTTGTAAAAGGCAGCAGAAGAAATAAAAATAGTTTTTAGGACCAGGTGTAGTTTTCTGTTAAAAATCATGGAATAAGACTATGAGAACGCAGAGGGTGACTTGCAGGGATGTCTTGAGAAAAGAGGTCTCTTCACAAATGCAAGAATTAAAACATCTACTGGACTAATCAAAGGATCAAATTTTAAGGGGTTTTGTAACATGAATGTCTGAGAAACTATACAACAGGATTTTAGTTTCAGTTATGCTTGCCTTTTTGAGACAGATGGTGCAATTGCAGGTGGAAGTATTGAAGTATGGGGGTTTACTTTCTGTTTTCCAGGGAAAAGACCAAAATACATTGATGCTTTGCTGGGAAAGACCAAAGTATGTCAATGCTATACTGAAACCACAAGTGAAACTTGTTGCAGTGTCACATTTAGCCCACCCATTACACTGGTAAAGACTGCATCACCAAATGAATGGTCCTGGTCTACAGACAGACATGAAGGGCAAAATGGAGCCCACGTGTAGCAAGGTGGACAGGGTGCAGATTTCTTGCATGCTCCATTTTAGCATCTTAGCTTTCAAGTAAAATTTATGATAAGAGACATTTAGGACCTCTCAGTGAAATACCTCACATTTTTATCAGATCATTCAGCATTTTAAACGGGAGCAAGAAGCAATCTGAATAAAGACTTTGGCCTTGCTCCTAAAAATGTTATTTAATACTGAAGGGTTTGGACTCAGTTGCAGTATACAATAGCATATCAGTGGAAATTACCACCCAAGATTACAGCAGGTTCTGAGTGAGTGACTTTGTTTTTAAATTTAATCTATTAATCATCATAACAAAAGGCATGAAAGGGGAGTTTGCAGTAGAGAAATGTACTCTCTGAGAAGATGAAAATAAGAAAAGAGCGTATCAGTAGGTCAAATAAGATGCTTACCAATGTCCCTTGCATAAGTAAAAGACATTGCCCAAAGACACCCTGTACTCAGAACCAGTTCAAAATAAATCAGAATGCTTGCAAAAAAGTAGAAGTATTCGTAAGAATCATGTAGTTCCTTCAGTGTTGGGGTTTTTTTCTCCCTGAAGTGAAAGAGAGAATTAAAGTTGCAATTTCCCTAAGTAGAGAAAACCTGATTTTTACTCTGTTTTGCCGCTGTTTGTCACTGTTGAGTGGAATCAACAGAGGAGGCTCCACCTGAAGAAAAAAACGCTGCTCTTGACTTTAAGCAAACACAAGGCTATTTTGTAAAGAAGGACATCACTTCTCTTTTACAGCTCACTATTTAAGAAGCCTTGAATCTAGCAGTTATTGGCAAATAGCTTTTCCAGACCTCTGGAGTGTTTTAATAAGATGTCTGCTTTTGTGAAACGTGATGAGGTTTCTCAAGGTCTGCTTTGCAACAGTCCCCTGCTTTTGGTAACTCATAAATAGCCAGGAACAGAGAAGAAACCAATTATTCCCCCCCAGTCTCATTAATATAATTTTGGTAATACATCCCAAGATGCAACTAGTCTTTTTTTGCTGCAAATGCACCCTGCTTACTCATGGTCAACTTGACAGCAATGTCATCCAGATCCTTTTCTGCCAAGACCTTAGATATCTAGGGCAGATCAGATTAGGAAAAAACTGAGGCAAAAAACGCACTGAGTAACCCAGTTCTCTATGACTTATGTCCTTGGGCCCTCTACCCCACTGAGCAATGGGCTCACTTTTCTTTGGTCTTCCTTTTGCTGACAATGCACTTGCAGAAACATTTCTTTATTGTCCTTCACATTCCTTCTAGCCTCAATTCCAGATGAACTTTACCTTTCCTAACTCCATCCCTGTACATTCAAGCACTGTCATTAAATTCCTCTCTTCTTCCACCTTCTGTATACTTCATTATCCATCTGAGCCCTGAAGTAGTTCCCATTTGACCCATGCTGGCTTCTTCTGTACTTACCTGACTCTCTGAAGATCAATCAGCTCTCTTAGGCTCCTTTGTCCTTCATGCACCGGAGTACAATGCAGAAGTTTCTGTTCAATTTTAACCACAATAAAAGAGAGTTGAAATTTTTTCTTTTCATTATAATTGTAGGAATAAAATGACACATACACAGTGTTTTCTGTGTTGCTACTTGTCAGTGCCTCCTGACAGTTAAAAGGATTGCTAGAATTCTTGGGTTTGTTAGTAGTGCCATTTTCAAAAATATTGGCCCAAAGTTAGATTAAGACCACCTTGACCTTGAATATTCAAGTCAGAGACAGTCCTTCCAGTGACTCCAGAAATTCTTGGTCAATTATCCTTGGGAAGAGAGAAATGAGTGGGGTTCTTGCAGTTTAAAGTTTAGAAAGTTAGGGATTGAGGATGAGGTGGGCTTTGCTCCATGTTTTGAAGAAAACAAAGACCTTCAGATTATTCTGCTAAATTACTTTTTTTTCCCGTAGCAATGCATATTCTGCTTGGGAACTGCCCACTGACGAAGACTATGCAAGGAGGATTTTCTTTGCAGTAGTGAGGTAATCAAGGCTGAGTTTCCATTTGATATTCCATCCCAGTTGCAATCTTTTGATTAAAAGGGGTGGCACCAGAAAACACCTACCCTATTCTTTTCTGGTTTGTTCAATGTACTAAGATTCTGTTGCCACTGTCAGTGCAGTCCTTGGAGAAGGAGTGGGAAAGGAGGAATGGAAAGAAAATTACAGAATTCATAAGTTGCACCATGCACTGTGGAGGATAGATATGTGTAAAAAGGTTAGTCATGTCTGATTTTGTTTCAAGAGGTTTCATCCACAACTGTAAAACATTCCCAAACCAGTCCTATTTGTACTTTGATGTATAAATATCTGAGAAGTGAAATTTTTATAAACTTGGACATTGTATCAACAGCACACTTCAATGTATATGCACACTCCTCCATCATGATATTTGACTCTTGTGAACTGATATTTGAACATGATTAAATAAATACAATGTCACCTTATAGGCTATTAGAATCAAGGTAATAAATTTATAGCTGACTTCTGGTTTTATTAAGGGGGCAACAGTGGTGCAGAGAGGTTGCAGAGGATAAAAAAAGCATAAGAGAAAACACTGCTGATGAGATAAACCAGCAAGATTAAGACTGTGATCTATATGCATAAAAATACATTTGCAGTACAAATGGAGAAAAAAGAACAGAGAGAAGCATTGTACTTGAATGGGGGAAAAAAGCTTTGGAACTAAGAGGGAAGCTTAAAAAATTGACTTCACATAATTGTTTTAAAATGTCTCTTTGAAGCCATCTCTGAGAAACAGAACTCTACAGTGGAGAGAGAAGAAACTTTGGAAAAACCATTGGAGGAGGAAGCAGAAAGCACAGCTCCACCATAAGAGAGGTTTACATCACATGACATTATTGTTTCTATTCTTGTATCAGAATAGATAAATAATGCTAAAGATATTTACTCAGGTCCTTAAGACAGCAGGGATTTGGCTACAACAAAAGATCCTTTAAATTTCTTCTTTGTTTAAGAGGAGAAAAAGTCGTCCTAATTTGGTCCATCTAAAGTGGAACAGAAGAGCCCAGCAAGAAGCCACAGAAAGAAAAGGCTTAAGAGTATCCCACAGTTAGGCTCAGAGGATATGACAAGTGTTGTGTGTCCTGCTTTTGAGATTATGCTGCAAAGAGCTGCATTGGCAAACACTTGCCAATGAATGCATTGCATGGTGATCAGGACAGACTTTGTTGGGATCTTCACCTCCAGCCAGAAGTTTTTCATAACATAACAGTCATTGCAGAGAGGTTAAGTCAAATTCACCCTCTTGGTGTAAGTCACCAATTTCAAAAGAACTGGTTGCCTAATATTCTGGGTGAAGGTACACATACCCAGCAGATCTTCAACGTTTTGTCCTAAGAATTTTAGCCATACTTTTTGGGCAGCCATTACCAGATCTGGATAGATGACTGAAAGCTGGGTTACATTACTGAAATAGTATTTTTTGGATCAGACAGCTTTAATTAAAGTAGAATATATCTGTGAATCAAATCTGTATGACCACCTACTCTACAGGCTCATTTGTACCCTATATTAGTTACAAATGTATATATATATTTATTGAAGGTACATAATTATTTTATCAATCATATTTGGGTGGTTTTATTTTTTTAACTTAAGGCATCCATGCAAGCCTTAAAATTAGATGGGCTTTCTTTCCATCCCAGCTGAGTGAATTTAATGTACAGCACACCATGTTGGTAGATGTGGGTGGAAGTTTTGCTCACACAGGTGAGTTCTTGAAGGAACATTTCTTTCATTCCTCAAAACTTCTCTCTTCTGTGCTCTAATGTCAGGATTTGTGGTAGTGTGGTAGTAAAAGGGATTCCACTGCAAGCCCCATGAT
Organism: Corvus kubaryi; assembly: GCF_017639235.1. Classification (NCBI taxonomy): domain Eukaryota; kingdom Metazoa; phylum Chordata; class Aves; order Passeriformes; family Corvidae; genus Corvus; species Corvus kubaryi. The sequence goes on along the minus strand of NW_024580666.1, from coordinate 9,329,402 downwards.
GATTTCTTTGGTTAGTAGACAAACGCAACAAAAGCTTCACAAGCTGGAATGGGAGATAGTTCTGTGTATTTTCACTCCTCCCTTATAATGAATCTATACAATATAAATCAGAATTTCTGCCATATTAACTGAATATTAAGTACAAAACTACCCTGATGCATTTTCTATTGAGGACATAGTTGCCGGAAAAGGACAAACAAAAGAGGAATGTTTATATGCCTGAACACTTGTAACACAGGTACATTATAGTAACTTTGTGTAACTATGCCAAATGAAAACCAGCATAAAGAGAAAGGAGACATGGATGTTCTAAAAAGGACTGAATAAAATAAAATCTATAGGCTTCTTTTCACCTTTAAAACTTGGACTTAATACAACTTGAATATTTAGATATATTCTAAACACATAGTTGATTATGTTTTGCACAGTCCTTTCAAATATGTTTTCAGGAACTTCAGTGAAGGAAGTGAGATAAATTGACAGATGTTTATTTTTGTAACAATTTAGAGACAACATATCTGTACATCACTTTTTTAATATTTCAACTTATGTGAAGATATTTCACATAATAAATTGTCAGTTACTCTAAAAATGTTCTTACTTTTAGTACGCAAGTCACCCCTCTAAAACCCGTGAATGTTAAATATTCATCAAAGTGTCTACAGAGATAAGAATTTAAATTTCACCTGGGAGCTAGAGGTTGCTCTAGCTCTGAACATTAAGTACAAAACTGCCCTGATGTGTTTTCTATTGAGGACATACTGAGGACATCAGAAAATAGCATTAGTTTCAAAGCAAAATGTGGAAAGGATGCTCAGAACCTTGGCATTTTGATACTTACCGTATCAAGGAGGCTTCTTTTTAATCAGAAACAGCTATTACCTTGAGGATAGTGCTGTCCCTCTGTACCAGAACTTAATAACCCTTGGTAAAATCTTTCTAATCCTTGTCTTTCTCTTGGACTAAATTCAGGAAATTCACAAACTAGGATGAAGACCAGCACCACAATATATCAGTAAATACACACCAGAAAAGGCAGATTACTCTGCCTGTGCATAGTCCTGAGTGGTGATTCCCTTATCTCTAAGTCACAGAGACAGGCATGTGGCAGCTTGAGCTGAGCATGAACAGAACTGCATAGGACAGAGTTAAGAGTCCCAACACTGCAGCACTCCTGAGAGTTCATTTGTAAGGTGAGCAGTGAGAATTTGATATATGACTGTGTCCATCAGCCTCTGCATTTGTGAAGAAGTTGAACCCTTCTGTGTGCAAAACCAGGTTCAATAAATGTGTGGCAGAGCTGTCCTGCATATGTGTTTCTGCACAATAGCTTTCCAGGGGGACTTCACTGTCTACCCCCACGGTCATGTGAAAGGAGTATGTAGGAGAAAACATGCAGTCTTTCTTAAAATAATGTCAGTTTTAATTTTTCCATACATAAACTGCTGCAGTGCCACATTTCCAAGACTGGGGAAAAATGCCAAAAAATACAGTGCTGAATTGTGAACCAGGTAGCCATGTGTGCTGTAGGTTCATTTAAGCCATGTAGGATTTCATTTGTCTTGTGAAATTATATCGTTTTTTCCAAGAATCTCTGGTAATTTCTGCTGCCCAAATCTTTGGGAAGGCAAAGCATTATATACTCTTGAAAAACACATTTTTGTCATGCCAGTCCCCACTACGTTTCTTGGAATGAATGTTCTCCAGCCATCCTACCAGTGCCATATTTTGCCTAAGGAACACTATTAAACAAAATTTCTCCTCTCACAAAAGCCCTTGTCATCATTCTAACCCTCATCATGTAGGTATGAAAGGTGTTATAATTTGTGAAGCAGAGGATCATCAGGCCAACTAAATTTTAGTAAAAGGGGGCTATTATCCTGTCAACAAATCTGACATTGTTAAAACACATTATGTACATGATAACATCCAGCTATTGTGAAAACAGCAAATATAGATAAGTAGAAAAAGAGTTCACTTGCCCCACAAAGCCTGCAAGGATTTCTAAAAAGTTTCTCTTTCTTATGGCACAGAACTTTGACTTTGACTTTCAGTTGGTGAGAAATGTAGTGCTTTATTTATTAAGAGCATAAAGATGAAATTACCTTTTTTTTTCCTACTAGTTAAATCAAAAGAAAAACCTGTAATATGCCATGCATTTTCTTTTTTTTTTTTTTTTTTTTTAAGAAGTAGCTGTTTATTTCTATAGACATCAATTTTCTTAGTGGCAGAAAAAATGCAGAATAAGGAGTAAACATACTTGAATTGATACTATTGCAACTAATTTCTGGGGAACAGAATATTTCTGCAATAAATACTCTGCTACACTAATATTCTTTTCTTTTTATTGTCTGTAAATCTGACTCAAACAGAAATGTGAAAAGATTCTCCATTACTGACAGATTTGCCTCCTGCAATTTGTGCCGTGTTTGTGTAATGCAGGAAAACTTCCTTTCACTCTAGTTTTGACTGAAACTACATAAAAATAATAATTTGGATGTTTTCTGTTTGTCAGCATGGCTAATACTCTTCAGGAAACTGGCTCCTTTTTTTTTTCACTTTAGATAGACTCAACATGAGAAAAAAATATTTATTTTCAAAACGTCAGCCCATGATATTTCAACTTAAGATTTTTCCATCTTTAGGAACTGACCCACTCTCTGCTGTCCATTTACAACTTCAGATTTTCTGTTAAAATTTCTAAATTCTTCCCTCTTATGTTTGGAGTTAACAAGGTGGTGACTTTTTTTCAAAGTGTTCCTGCAAGAATAAAAGAAATCAAAAATTGCATTTAACTGGAAATATTCCATGGAAATAATTCATATTCTTTCAGGAAAGTGTCTTAACCAAAAAAAAAAAAATTGATATAAGGATATGGAAGAAATGTCTTTTATCGCTTTTTATAACATAAATTATGATGAAGGGATAAGGGCTGTCATAGAAATGTTACCATTCTGCAGGGGACATTATAACAAAACTCATCATTTCTAGTCTTGTCAATCTTACTTGGTTTTGCTGTTCCCTGTGGTACTATTCCCTTGACAAAGTTCTTTGGAAACCTGCATACAAACAGATTAATATCAGAATACAAGAATGGAAAAGAAAGTGGTCTTTCTTTCAAGGTCCCATATTTTTTTATTTTTTTCCTGTTTTGGAAGTCATAGAAATGCACATCTTTAGAGGTAGAGCAGCTTTGGGGCTGGACTCAGTCACACATTGCTCTTTAGGTCATAGACATAATGAGGATAAGGCTGAAGGGAGTGTGTTTGATTCTGGTCTGCCAGCAGCAGACCTCCTGCTAATGTGGACTTAATACCAACAAGACCACGTCCTCACTAACTCCTGCTGAAGCAACTTGTGTGATCACTATCAATAATCTGTGTTTCCAAGCCACCCAAATATTGCATCAATTTTTTACATTTCCATATGCTTTATGGAACAAATTTAATGGCGTTGAGAAACTGGTGAAAAAAACTTTTACCATATGACAGAAAAACTATCCTAACACTGCAAAGCAAAATAAAACACTAGTATCTGCAATCTCTTTTTGTCAACCTATAAAATTGGGGTTTTTTGGGGAAGTGGTAACAATGTTTACTTTTATAAAGATGAAAAAAGCTATTCAAGTCCTCAAAGAAAGGTTTTGTTGAGCTTTGTGGAGCTCGTAATAGTATCATTTAATAATATCTTAAGTCTCAACTTTCCTCCTTCACTCCAAACATTCTCTTCCTTTTCTGCTAGCCTTCACCTGATGAAGCTAAAATTTTTGGGCAAAATCAAGTTTTGGACCTTCTCCTGAGGGGTGATCTGAAGGAACTACATTTTGTTTTAAGGGCACCAGCCTCAAAATAATGTTGCTACCAATCCTTTGGGATCAGTTTTCACCACACCATCCAGCTTATCTCTGCTTCTAACAATTTCCTCTGTCAAGACTGGTATTTTCAGTACTCCAGGGGACTTCATCTCTGATAAACATTGATGACTAGTGAGGGCAATCTGGTTCCATCATGGAGCCTGGCACTACAAGAAGTTTTTAAGATAGAGATAGGCTTACTGTGTACAGAGACTTAAATTCTTTAGTATTGGTGATGATGTATTCCAGACTCCTGTGAGCTGAATCAGACAGGAGGGGAGTTTTTTGCTAAAAATGGATGAAAAAGGTTATTTTGAGGAACATGTTTTGTACCTAAAAGCTACCTCAGTCAGAGAGCTCCGATTTTCTAGCCATGAACTAGACTTCGTAACTCAATTGCCCCTAAATTCTTTCAATCAAAGCAAGCAGCAAAACAGTTTTAGACTAGGCCTGAAGGAGAGGTCATTATTTTTGTTGCCTTCTCACGAGCAACATGACCCATCATCCTTCCCCTCCAGCACTGAGCTCCTGAAGAGTTGACAGATTTCCTGCTGGTTGTCATGTGTAATCATTATGGTCAATTAGGCACAAAGCAGCTGAGGGAGAGGGCATAGTCAGAGCCTCATAGGAAGAAAAAATCACTATTTTGTTCTTATGAGAGGAACAATATTTGGCGGAGAAGAACAGAAACTCTTTTGTGCACCTAAAAATTACCACTATTTTAAGTCCTGTAATTACCACTGTTTTAACACATGCAAGGTTCTTATTTTTTCTTTATGGCCTCTTTTTACTCACATTCTCATTATCCAAAAGAATAAATTCCATTTACAGCAACACTTCCAGAAGGCTATAGCAGGATGGGGGAGGGAGAGGATTTTTGTCCAATTGACTGCTAGACTGTCCATTTTGGTTATTATCAGCTGATTAAATGATTTTCCCTTAGGTGCTCTAAAGGCACAAAATCATATTTTTAATGTTCCCATCCATCGGATAGCATTTTTAAATAGTGCCAGTGAAATCCTTCCTACCTCCCATCCTTAACAGTACAACTTCCATGCTGATGTCATATACAGCTCCCATGAATTAGTGATAAATAAATGACAAAAATGGTAAAAGGTGACTCAAATCCCAGGAACACTCATTTGTAGGGATTCCATGTCATAACACACTAGGAAGTGTTCTGTCTTCTACGCGTGACCACATGAAGTTTACAGCTGAAAAATAGACATCCACTGAAATATAATCTTCTTACAAATTTAGAAACAAATAATGAATTGTAATTATCTCCTTGCAGCTGATTTATTTTAACTTACCACTGACCCTTTGCACTCAGTTTTGTAATAATATCAACCATGAAATTGTCACTCTTAAAGGTTTATTTATAGTGACATTACCAGAGATGCTATACTTGAACCTGGTAGGAAACAACAGGAACAGGAGTTTTCAGAATCTGAAGTAGAAATATTTCTAGAATGCATTTTCTTTGTAATTGAGTTTGAGTTTACAATTCCAGTTAACTGCATGATATTCCTGCGAATATTCATGGCTCCATTAAGGGTCCAGGCACTATGAATGATACTTAAAATGGAACAATTTTCAGTGCTTGTGTGAGTGAAAGGAGTGACTTTAAAGGTGAAACTAAAGAGATCTGATTCACACTATTAAGGCAGCTTTCTGATATACTGGAAAAAAGAGATTTTTTTTTTTTTTAATCATCAGTCTCATTAAAGACTTCCTTGTTAAAGACTCTCTTGACTGAAAACCAGGGCAAAAGGAACAGAAATTAACTCTAAACAGTTGCAAAACAAATTATTCGCGTTCAGAATTCTCTTTCTGCAGTCAGAAAACCTGTCTTTCATGTCACATATTTTTAGGTTTTATAACCTAAAATATTTCTTTTTCATGACAAGACCCTGGTCTGGACCATGGGCCAAAAGTATGCCTATACAGACCTAGTTCTTGAAGCCCACCCCTTTCAGATCTCACCTGCCTGCATCCCTGTCTGTCTGCACACTACAATGTGTAATTTCACAGACAGAGTCTGTGATTCTTGCCCACTTTCAGCACAATTGCTGGAGACTTTTGGAAATATCACTAAGCCATACCATAAACGTGCCAGTTACTGAGCAAGGTTCTAGTAAAAATTCCTAAAGACATCAGGATTTAACCCATAATAAAATAACCTTAAAATTGATGTGCTTGAGTGCATTTGCAACTGCATTGCAGTTCATTACACCCAAACTCCTTTATAAATATTAATTAAAGCTAAAAGTCTGCTGATAATGAAGCATATCCTGAGCTCTGGAGATCTGCTATTGTGCCAAACTCTTTTAATTTTAATGCAATTTTATCATAGTCTAAATTACATTATATAAATAATGTAATGCAAATTGATCTATAGAGTACACATGTACCCATTAAAATATTAGATAAAATGTAAAGTATATAACATGATATTAATTCAATAAAATTCACCTTTTTTCTTGCCTTCTTAGCAACCCACCCAGTGAGTGAATCAGCTTCGTTTGGGGAGAAAGGTGAGCCCCAGAAGTGCAAAGAGAGGAGGAGGAAGGCTGCACTCTCACCTCGCAGGGCCAGCTAGCAGCTAGGCTGGCTCCATGCCTCAGCAAACCACCACTTCAAACAGGAGCAACAGAGCCTACCCTGAAAGTTCATTCATGACTGCAATCATATTGCAATAGTGTGAAATAAACAAGTCATATTCATATCCATAGTAATTACATATTTTTAATTATGGAATTAAATTAATTTTATCATGAAATGTGTCACACAAACTATCAGGATCTTTCCTTTGTGTTGTTATAATGGTGTTTTCTTGCCCTAAAAAGTGTTTTCAATTCTGGAGTTATATATTAAAACAAATGGCAAAATGCTTGCAAAGGAGGTTATTAGAATTGAGCTTTTTTTTTTTTTCCCTATGACTATATTAGTGCTACCACAGACATTAATAAGATTCATTACCAAAAGAGTATATTTCCCATATTTTGGAGGACACAGAAGAAGTTTCACCATTCTTGTTTTATTCTTTTTAGTGCTCACACTAAGTTGCTAGAAGAGTTACACTTTGTGGATTCCATGTTTCATACTTTCAGCCACCAAAGGGTTATGTTTGACTTGGAACTGTAGCCAGGTTTTCTTGGTGGCTTTGTTTCTACTGCAATTAAATACTGGGGCTTTCCTAAGGCAAAGGCTATTCATTCCCAACTTCAGCCACCACTGCCAGTAAAGGCTGTGTCCAAAGCTCAAATCAACAATCCCAAAATCACAACACTTCCTGTGCACCGGTGCTGGCCCCAGCTGGCTTAGAGCAAAAGCATTTAGAAGAACAGGTGTCTTATTTTTCAGCAAAATAGCCCTGACAATGAACATTTCTAGATGAATACTGTATTTCAGACAGTTGGAACTCAATTTACTAGTGATGTTCAGCAGCCCTTTGAAGCATGTTCTGCAGCCACGGGGGACCTTGAGCCTCACTCAGAAGTAATGAGAGCAGTGCTAAGCTACCTTTTTTCCTCAGCACAGACAAAGCATTTGTTGTTCCCTTTTTTTGAGTCAGACTACCATCTAGTCTAAACTGTTCTTTGTTTACTGTTTTTTACTTAATAATTTTTCCTTCCTGCCGTTCTTCTATTCCATTTGTTTGTTTTGTTTAAGAATATGTTAGATGTAGCCCCCAGAAAATAAGGAAGCAACATATCTTTCAACTCTTTTCCAAATGGAAATCACCATGTACTGAAATATCAGTCTGCAGAAAATAATTGCAGTGTTAGAACCTTCAGCCAAAGAGGCAATATGGTTACCAAATGTTTACAGAACAGAAGGATTCAACTTCAACTTTGTAAATACTTAGTAGAAAGCAAAATTATCTTGAATGTTACATAGCTTCCCACCTGAGAGAAAGTTTGCTAAGAAAGTAATGTTGTCAAAGTTGTCAAAGTTGTCAAAGAGCTTCAGGGAAAAAAACTGAACCTGTGAAGGCAAAGGAAAATTATTGAGTATCATGACCTTTCCTCATCTTTGTCAAAAAGAGTGAATGATAAATACAATAAATAATCAATAATTGTCAGAAAATTTACACTTGCGTTCTTGCTCTTTGGAGATTTATGTGTTTCCATTTGATAGTAAATTATTTAAGGCTGAGAATATCTCTTCATCCTTGGCCCACTACCTAACTTTAAAAATAACAAATATTCTAAGGAAAAAGCACTGTTAATTGAGTTATATTTAGATAATCCCCAAATCAAAAAATTAAGAAAAAATAAGAAGGAAATGTAAACTTCCCTTCTTCTGATTTACATTGAGAAATAAAGCAGTAATAGTGTTGTAACTGTTTCTGGCAGTTCTCTTGCAAGAATCTTCCTTCTTAAACTGTAATGAAAAAACAAAAAGAAAGTATCAGTGGCCAGATCCTGTTATTGCAGAGCTTTTCACACATAAGTTTTACATTATAGCTCTAGAAACTTTCAAAGATGTTCTGTCTAAAAAGGGTTCATTGACATTTTAATTATCCATGGTTTTAATTAAACATACAAATTAAATTAATTCCATTTTATTGAGAGCAACTGTAACCACATCAAGGAAATATTGAATTCATAGTTGTCATTTTAATGTCCTAAATATTTTATTTATAATACTTTGCCTCTTTCCCTCCTTTATTCTGTATCCAAAAAGTAATAGACAGAAAAGGCCATGTGGATTTTTTCCGTAAAGGAAATGCACCATTCAAACATACTCATCAGGAGACTGAAGCACCTTTGATGCTATATGGCAGCTGAAATATATTAAAGGAGATATTGTAATTGTCAAAGATGAATTCTAGTTTTCTACAGGCAATGGCAAAATACCTCCACCACTGTGTGATATTCTCCAGGAGCACATGAAAGACTCTGCCTTGTTTCAGTGTACAAAATCGCTTGGCTTGTACACAGAGAGATTCTATTGATTTTTTATTTATTTTATTATTTAAATTAACATCTCCTTTGATTTCTGTTTTATTTCTACCTTAAAAAGCAGAAGCTTTACTCCCTGAATCTGTGATCCTTCATGTCTCTTCTGCATAGGCTCACTGTTTTTTGGAGGATCTCTAACTCTTTGATTACTTTTTCTCTCTTCCTTCAATGGCTTAGATAAGGGAGTCATCATATGAGGTATCATCTCTCTCTCTTTCAGTCTTGTGCCTACCCATATATTTATTTCAGACATAGATTTGACTGACATCAGCTAATTCAGCACTACAATGCCCAAATTTTGTTCATCAACTAGATTGACATCAAGTTATTCTGCTCTCACATTCATTTCACCATGCTATCTTTAAAAAAATAAATGATAACCCAGAATTATTTGTGAATATTTATCTTTTCAGTTTTTCACAGCCCTTACTAAATATTTTCCTGTTTTTGAAACTCCTCTTTGAAGGCATATTTACAAGCACATTTTGCAATGCTATCATGAATATAAGAGCTATCTTTAAATGTAATGGTTTAGAAATCAGAAGTAATTTTGCCATGACAGAACTGAGACCAGCATAAGGTAATTTGTAATGTCAAAAATGTTATGGCATTCCAGTCTGCTGTGGCAAGGTTGCTTCAGACTATAAAATGTTTCCTTTTTTAAGTAATACAGTTTATCTGCACAAAAAACCTGATGTGGAAACACACTGGCAAAACCTGTTAGCCCTTTGTGCTATAGTAGGGTTTAATCATAAATGCTCCTGTAACCTATCCAAAAGATAAAGACTGTATGACAGGGCTGTTTTCAGCTGTGGTAGAATTAATTTTCTTCACAGTGTCTGTTATGAGGGGCTGTGCTGTGGATTTGTGGTGAATACAGGGTTGATAACACAGAAATGTTTTTTGTTGTTGCTGAGCAGGGCTCACACAGAGCCAAGGCCTTTTCTGCTTTTCATACTGCCACACTGGTGAGGAAGTTGAGGGTGTGTGGGAGGTTGGGAGGAGACACAGCTGGGACAGGTGACCCAAACTGACTGAAGGTATATTCCAGACTGTATAGGATCATGCTCAGTATATAAAGTGGGGGAAGAAGGAGGAAGCAGGGAGGAACATTTGGAGTGATGGAGTCCCAAGTAACCATTAAACATGATGGGGCCCTGCCCTCTTGGAGGTGGCTGAACACCTCCCTGCCCATGGGAAGCAGTGAATTCATTCTGTGTTTTGCTTTGCTTGCACACACAGCTCCTGCTTTCCCTATTAAGCTGTCTTGATCTCAACCCACAAGTTTTTTACCTGTTACTCTTCCACTTCTCTTCCCAATCCCACTGGTGGGGGAGTGAGTGAGGGTCTGTATGGGGCTTGGTTCCTGGCTGGGGCTAAACCACAGCTACAGTAAATATTCTTCTGATATTTTCCCCCTGCACACACACACACATTTGCAATACTGCAAGTCCAAGCCAGGTAAAGGAGGTTTGTAAACTGACATGGAGTGGTCAAGAGAATTGTCCGAACCTTTCTATTTGGAAAAAGTATTCCTTGTCTTCTCCCATGTTATTTCCCATGAGGTAGAGAGATCGACTCCTAACTCAGTGATTAAGGTTCATTTGATCAGAGACTTATGTTACCATGACAACACAAGCAGGATCAAAGTCAGTTCTGTGAAAGACAGCTGAGCTGATGCCAGCTGCCTCCTCACAAAAATCCAGCAGACCCTCAAGCAATTCTTCACCATCCAAGGGACATCTGGGCTTCTCCAGTAGTCCTTTACCCATTTCATACCCATACCCATGTCCTGAGCAGTACCAAAAGAAAAATATCTCTGGCAAATGAAGAGAGAGGGCATGACATTTCCTGCTTGGAATACCTTGCAGACACTGGTTTCCTTTTGAACACATTTTTGAGTGAATCCCTTTCAATTTGCATTTCAAAATGGGTAGTCAGTGTACTCACCAGCTCCTGATGACAAATATTTTATTAGAATGTTCTAATTTATAGCTTCTTCCAGAGGTTCCTGTATCCACTTTTCAAGAATTGTGTAAGATGTGTGGATACTAAAATGCAATGTGCATAAATGTGCATCTTTTAGCAAGAAAAATGCAACTGCTATCTCATTGTTTTAAAAACAAAGATGGGAGATTACAATGGTAGCCTGCAAGTGATAAATTATCTATTCAAAATTTTAAAGCATTTTCTTAACCTCAGCTTGCACCTGGAAAAAAGAGCAATTAGATGTGCTCCATGACATAATAGGCTGCTTGCAGCATTATATTTATTTAATTAAATAGGTAAAAAATAACAACTTCCTAATGAAATTTTTTCAGAGATAAAACTCCTAGGCTTGTTGAAAATAATTGTTCTAAAGTATTAATAAAAAATTATCAGATCTCCAATTGATCCAATTTCTTTCCCTCATGGTAAAGATTTACCCTATAAGCACCATTATAGAGACTAGATCATTTGATCATTTGATGTAACAATGCTGCAGCTATGAGAGTCCAGATATGTCTAAAGATTATATAAACTATTTGTTGGAAGGTTTTGGTCTGGAATCCCTATCGCAGAAAAGGATCATAAATACATTCTAGTAAACTATTCCTACCTTGTTTAGGCAACATCTGAGCTGTGTCCATGTCAAAAATGCTCCCTTTGGATAAGCTGGACCACTGCGTTAGGATAAGTGTGATCTTATAGGAAGCACCTTTGCAGGCACTGACCAGAGGGTGCTGGTGGAACCAGGACAACTGGTAAGACACATCTGTAGTGCTGGACCTAGCTATGGATTCCCCAGAACAAAAGAGATGTGGGAAGAGCCCAGTTCACTGGAGAGTCCAGTGAAGGGCCACAAAGATGAGTAAGGTAAAAGCTTGGAGCATGCCTCATTTGAGGAGAAGCTGACAGAGCTAGAGCTGCTTAGCTTGCAGAAGAGAAGTATCAGGGGCATCTTATCAATATGTAGAAATACAATTGGGGGTGGGAGGAAGAAGTGGTAGGGAACAAAGAAGTTAGGGAGTAAGTTGTGCTTCACTCAATGGCTGGCAGCTCTGAAACACATATAGCTTGTTTCATTAATGCTTGCAGTGTTCAAGGCAGTGTGATAAGCATACTTTAACTTCAGAGATTTTGGCATCAATTACAGTACAAGACTAGATACACCACCTTTCTGTGAAGATTCTACTGTCTGATCTCAAGAAGAAAGCACGGTATCTTAGAAAGTAATTTTGAAAAGCTGCTAGGGAGCCAATTCTGACTCCTTTACAGGAAGTTGATCTCAAGCTAAACCATCAGTGTAATTTAAACTTGCTAGATTACAATGCAGTGGAGAATGAGTCATTCCCTTGTGTAAGCAAGTCTTTGTAGCCAGGACAAGAATATTAAAATCAGAGCTTATCAGACAGCTGTGAACACTACAGAACATTTCTGTTCTGCATGTAAAAGTAGAAAAGAATAAAAGTCTGTTAAGGGACCAGACAATGAGAGAAGATCAAGAGAGACGAAAGGAAAGAAATTCAGATAGAAATATGGGAAGTAGCAGCAGGTCCAAATATAATTTAGAAAGAAAGAAAGAAAGAAAAAGAGATAAAGGGAAAGAAGAGCCCCATAGGAGATTTAAACTATTTAGATAAGAAATAACTTATAAGAAATGCCACTAGCACACCGAAGTCATGAAACAGATAGGAGTAAAAGAAGTGATGAAACTGTGTAATCAAGTAAGACCCTTAGTTAGAAAGAAAATTTGAAGAAACAAAAGATGTGTATAAGATTTCACTCCAACAGGAACAGTAGACAGTAGGAATTTTCTGGATATTCACGTCTCCAGTAGGGGTCATTTGTTTAAAGCTCTGTTGTAGGGTATGGACAATAAAGAGGATAGTACAATATCAATAAAGGTGATAAACACAATAAAGGTGTCCTTGACATCTTCCAGGTCCCTGGAAGGTGTCAAGGACAAAAATGTTGCATCACTAAAAAAATTGAGACTATTAGCACATGAATTTCCAAGTGGTTATGGAAGCTCCCATAGGTGACATCTGTAGATGTTGGACTCCACTGAAAAAGTTGAAATCCCACTGAACTAGAAAACTTTCATTTAAGATGCTCAGTGAGCCTCTAACACATAGACCCCATTCTTACATGCACCCCTTACCCTTCTCATCCAACCCATTTCACCTGTGCCATACCAGATGCAGGCCTACACACGTAGTGAAACATCGAGATTAAAATTGATCCAGACTTTTTTTAAGGGAAATTCTAGTGTTTCACCTGTGCCGGGACAAGGAAAGAAGCCAGACAAGTGGTAGAGATAATAGGCAGATGGAACACTGTCTTCTTGAAATGCTGGATTACAACATTCCCTAAACTGCCTTATATGTGCCTTGCTGGATGCGCCTGACACTGCAAAAGGCACGTGGGTGTAAAGTGCAACTGCAATGTTTCTGAAAAGGGCTGAAAAGATCTTTCAGTTCCCTGCTGGGGATGGGAGAAATAGATCATACTCCAAAAATGCAATTTCTGTCTCAGTTTCTGCTTTCTAATCCAGCTACTTTCCTTGCACCAGTTGAGCACTCACAGCTTGCTAGATGCATAGAAAATGTTTTGAATAGAGTTTGACTCTTCTGAGCTGAGTGCTCAAGTCCCTGTGTGAGAAATCTAATGCAATAGAAGAGCTTAGAGCAGGATGGCCTTTTCAAGTGGCTTGCAGATGACTTTGCCATTTTCTAGAAGTTTATCCCATCTTTGTCCCACCTTTAAGACATTTCTTCTTGCCATCCATGCTAAATAGTTATGGAGAACACGTTGCATCCATACTTACAAAATGTAACCCCACTTCAAGCTAATATTTCTTGGACAATGCCTTGACAGAATCCAGAAGATGTATGGAGCACCATTTTTAGAAAGAGCAATTTGAAGACTCTCTCAAAAAACAGATGAAACATGGTGCACCTGTACAGAAGTAAAGTTTCCTTGAAGATGATATATTCAGCTTTCAGGATCCAGAATTAGGAAATGATGACAATGAGCATGTTTCCAAACATGTCTGCCGTAATGGTGGGGAGCTGCCAGCAGGTACCTCTGCTTCCTGGGGACACATAGTCCCCATGGCAGATGCCTACAACTTTTCAACCCCATTTGTTCCATTATTCTATCATTATGATGGGTAAAAAAGACAATCCAAATGTCCTAAGGTCGTGTAGCTCCTGTGCCATAGAGTACAAAGCTCCTTTTCAGTCCTGGAAAAGAGTTTACTCCAAAACAATTGACCCAAAAAGTGTTCTTGTTTTGGAACAGTGTGTTTCAATTATGTTCCCTTTCCCAGAAAATGTGCTAACAAATTTTTGTGTGCTACTCTAATTGCATCTCAAATACTCTACCACCTGTAACACTTTCAGCAAGGTTGAAATATTTATGTGAGGAATTAATTCAGCTGTTTCTCTCTTAGTCGTTCTGAAGTCCTACATCATCTCTGAAACACCACCACCAGAATGTTCGCATGTATGGCCTCCAGGTTTTGCAGCCCTGGTGCATCATCTGGCTCTTTTCACCTGAATTCCTTAAACTGAGGAAGAGGGACTCTCACAATCCTGCAAGCAAAGGTGCTGGAAGAACTAATCTAAAAAAAAATTAGTCAAAATAAAATGCTGCTCCTGTTTTCCTACATGTTGCAGTAACTCAGAAAACAGGAACAGCTCTTCCTGAATGATGCTTAATTCATCATTGCTGGTGTCAAAGCTGTACATAACAAACTGCATAGGTCAAATTATATCACTCAAGTAATTTTCAGACATCAGGCTACACTGCCAAATGATTGGTAACATCCAGCTACCTTTAGTCCAGTTTTCAAAGTTTTCTATACAACTGTGACAACACAATGCTTCCTCAGTCTCTTGTGGGGTTGGTTTGGTTTGGGATTTTTTCATTTTAATTTCTTTTTTAATAGCAGGTGACAATTAAAAGTAAGAGCTAGGAAAGTAGCCAGTAAGCAATACTGATGTCTCTATCAGAGAGGAAAAAGAGAAGAGTGTTTGAAAATAGGAGTGCAGACAGGAATAAATGCTTCCCCAGTGATACTTCCATGAACATTATCAAATCTTCCCCAGTGTATTCATTCACATCTCTAGACAAGTGAGTCTTATTTTTTATAACATGGTTACATATTCTGAACAAGGTGATAGAGAGCCACAGTCATGATGAGTGAAATTTAAACGAAACCTGCCTGCTCTTGGAGGATTTTGCTTATAAGACTGCAGACAACTGATAAAAGGGGGGTCATCTATTCTTAAATCCTTGCATATTGGGCAGGGGCTGTGGGGGGAGTGTGGAATGTGGAGATGTATAGAAAGCCCTGGGCCCGTTAGAGCTAAACACCTGGTGAAAGAATCTTTATTCAGATATGTCACTAAAGGGAATTGTACATCCAAAAAGATGAACATCTGCACTGCTTCTGCAAACACCTGCATTTACAGCTGAGAAAACACCGCATTATTTAGGTCTTGTCATATCACCAAATGCCACAGGCCTTTTCCTCCCTGCGTCTTTCCCACTGCTGTTATGAAATCAAGAAGCTTAATTGCTCCTCCTGTTAAGTCTGAAGGACCATTTTTTACTTCCATTCATTTTATAGGTATGATTATTTATAGTTGAAAAAAAATGTTAATATCCATTAGCTATTTTAAGCATAAGCTGTTTTGTTCAATACTTTTTCCATCTTATCTTCTCTTATGGAATACTTGTAGAGAATTCTGATTAAAAGCATTCTCATTGGGCTATTCCAAGTAAGCAATTCAGAAATTACAGCATGCAGAGAAACCCACTAGCTGATTTCTTTGTGATAGGGGGCAACACCATTCACATGGGCACAATTTGACTTCCTGAAAAGACTGAAACAGGTGTTTCATAGAGCTTTCGCAAAATAAACCAAACCTTTCTGGGTATGAAAATTCAGCAACCATTGCAAATCCCTCCATCTGGCACTGTAGTGTCTCAATTATTTCCTTAGCAGTTTCCTTTTAGCAAATGGATTAAAATCTTAAAAAAAAAAAATCCAAAAGAGATTTTTGCAAAAAATAAAAAAAGGTAATTTTTAAAGTCTGTTTCAGCAATGGTATATATAAATGGATATGTACATGAGTACATAAGAATATACAAGACTTTTAAATCCATAAAACTAGGAAGCTTTTAATTGGTATGAAAATCTCCTTATCATAAAACCTCAAGCACTCAGTGTCAAGTAAATCTCCTTAGCAATAATAACACACCCTTATTTTAACTCAGTAGAAAATTGCATAGAATTACTATCATATTTTTCTTTTCTTTTTAATTAAGCATTAATGCTTGAAGGTGTGTAATAAGTTTGCTAGTTAGTATACCATCCTAGCTAGCATTTCTTTCAACAAAACTTCTGATATGATATTTGTAGGATATCATAAATTGGCATGGGGGAGATAGACATGATTTTTTTTTCCCAGCAGTGCACGAAGACTTAGACTAGCAAGAAAGTAATCTAGGCATTCAACCTTAGTCACTTTCAGTCACTGATTAGTCATGTGTGATTTTTCTCCTGGCTTTTACCAGCTCGTGCCTCCCCCTGGAGTCTTTAGTCTTGATACTAACCTCACTAATTTTTTTTTTTTAAGTGCAGTCTAAACATTTAGAGAAGATATTTGTTCCACATAGATGGAAAATGTAGACCTGTGTCTGCCTAACAGACAGCAAACCATCTCTGACCTGAACACAGCTTCTTAAAGCAGGAGTTATGCAGTTTTCACCAAAGATTACCATGGACCTTACCTTCTAGGACTGGACAAGAGATGCTGTACCCAAAGAATGACCACATCAGGGCAATACTAATTCAAAATATTCCTTTAGAAACTTCTATTAAGGCAGCTTTTTACATTATGTGCTGTCAAATTTCAATATTTTTTCACTTTCTGAAGAAAAAATAATACCTGTCTTTCTCTGGGACTGAATTACATTTCAGGGTTGGAATCAAGCCCTTCAAGTAGGAAAATTACAAGTATCTTATGCATTCAAATATATTTTAATGAAAGCCATGACTACTTAATGATATTTAATAGCCTGTATTTAACACCCAATCTGTGTTGTTTCTGAAAAAATCTCTCTTGACAGACACTTATTATCCACAAAATGTTATGCCATAAAAGATGCTAAGCTGGTGACTGTGTACCATCATCAAATGACTTTGTTTTTCATTTTGCCAAAGGAAAAGAGGTTTCTGTTGGCAGGTCTTTAGTTACATACTGCACATTCAAAAGTAAGGAGTGGCTCTCAAAGAATACTTTTCTGTTGCTAATGTGCGTGCAGATTTTCCCAAGCAGCAAGACAGTAGGTGACTATGACTTATCACTGTTTCAACTATATCTCAGTAGGGTGTGCTAGTTTGAAAACAAACCAGTGGGAGGCACCAAGTCAGAATAA
>NW_024580666.1:9241286-9312136 GCF_017639235.1 Corvus kubaryi | reverse complement strand
TGTGCTAGTTTGAAAACAAACCAGTGGGAGGCACCAAGTCAGAATAACAATTTAATGGAAATTAAAGAAAAGGGGAAAAAAAAAAGGTAAAAGAAAACACTGTCAAACTGACAGAGTCAAGGTACAACCTGACACCCTGTTAGGCAGGGTGGTGGTAGCAGTCTGGTAGAATGGTGGCTGCAGTCCTCTGAAGCAGTGATCCTGTAGTAAAACAGTCTGCTCTTCCTCAGGAAGTCCAGTGGTGGCTGTGTAGCTCCTGTCCTCTGGAAATCCAGTGGGAAGCCCGTGTCTCTGGTGTTCAGCCTCAGATTATATCCACGATGGGATGCTTGGTTCCTCCCTCTGGGCGGAGCATCTCACAATGGGGTAACGAGTCATGAGGCCAAGTGTTGATTAGGCTCATTAACAGGAGATAGTCCGGAGGGAGTTATCTCTGAGTCAGGCGGCAGGACAATGATGGGCCATTAACAGAAAGATAGTCTGGGGGGAGGAGGCAAGGAAACACTGCCCCACCTGGTTTCAACGGCTCCTGAGGATGGTAATAGAATACACTGCAACCCAGGACATAGGGCTTCTGAATGAGACAGACACACAGCATGGTATCTTCCAAAGGAAATTTTTTACAAAGCAAATTTTTAAAATTCAGTGTGAATCTAGCATGAGAGGTTTTCCTTTTCCCTCCCTCACAATGACATTTTAAATAACTCTCATATTATAAATGTGTTTACATATGGTTCTCTAATTTTGTTTTGTTTCACTATAAGCTCTCAGGGACAGAGATAATTTACATCTCTGCTCCATGGGATCCCAACCACACATGTGCTGTTCACACATGACAAATAGCACCATGCCAGCTGTTTGCCTGAGCTATAATGGGTGGTATTAGATATGTCCTATAGCACTGTGGTTATTCTCTTCTGCAAGTTTTCACTTGCACACTTCAAAGGCAAGCTTGAACCAGAGCCAGGTCAGTGTATTTCTGTGAGTCCAATGTGTTTTCACACTTCTGAATTTCAAGAATAAACATAAAATTCCTAAACATTTTTAAAATTTAATTGGTAACTGGCTATCAGTCCAATTTCAAAACATGTATTTTCTAGGCTTAGATTCAGCAATTCAATGTTCCTGGCACACTGAGAGATACTTACTTGTTACAATTATTGATAAAAGACTTCTATAATACAATTTGAAAACTGTCTAGTTGATCATTCTTTCAATGAAATCGGCCTATATAGCCGCAGAGAAAGAATGGCAGTAACATATAAAGGAGAGACAGTGTATCTGAAAATTGAGACTTAGGCTAATACTTACCAAAGGTGTGGATGAACAAGAGGGAAAGGACACTCAAGAGAGGCTGTAGCAACAACACTAGAAAGAGCAACATCTGGTTACTCTAGAGTCAGATTCAGCAGTCTTGATCTGGAAAACACACAAGGGGAGTAATTCAAGCAGAATTCTTCCTTTTCACACCAGGACAGCCTTTGTCAACACATGTCCTGTAGCAATTAAATTTCTCATTTCTCATTAAAGTAAAACACAGCCTGCCTTCTCTTTGGAAATAAAGGCTTTTGCACACACAGGTGCAGCAGCATGATAGCCCATAGCAGAAGGCAGTGATTGCAAGACAGAATAAACACTGACAAAGTAGAGAAAAGGACAAAATTTCAATGGAAAAGTCAGTCTTCTATAAAAACATGCTTCCTGCCCATGATTCAGAAAATACTGAGAAATAGATGACTTTCACTGAGGTCTTTATACTTGAAAATGTTCAATTTCTCATTTATCATTTTTATATTGAGGTAATATAGGAAAGGCACGTAGAAACTGAGAACAGTGAAAGAGCTCCACATCCCATTAACAATAATTGAAAGTTGTCCTGTGGGTCCTGAACAGCTTAAATCAATGTTGATACTTCCTGACACATCATAGTAGAGTCAGTCCTCACATCCTTCCACCAAACAAGCCAGTATTGGCAGGCACTCCACATACTTCATGTTGCAGGGATGTGCTGTTTTTTCTATACTTAACTACTTTGTTAAACCCAGCCTGAGGCTACTTTTCAAATTTTTAAAGGAAGAAGGCCACTATATTTCTTAAATTCTGAAGTTTATATAACTATTTTACTGTCAAGGTATAAATCATGTTCTTGTTGTTGCAATCAACAATGCAGTTCAATTTTCATTATTACATGTGTGGAATGTAAATTTTCTTAGATCAAAACAATCAGTGATGGTTAAGAGAGCTATTGCAATGCATTGCAAACTCTCTTTTGAAAAGGTCCACCTCAATAATTCTTTAGTCATCCATGGTCAACAGCACTGACATTTGAGGGTTCTTCATTCTGTCTTTCTCCCTCTACTACAATTAGAGAAGAGACATCAGATGCTGGAGCAGGGCTGATTAATTAGTGCTTTCAATTCACCTCTATGATATTCAGACTGGATTGAGACTACAAAGACCGAGGCTTGCTTCAGAGTGTAGAGGTGTGCCTTTGTATTTATTTCAATGCACCTTTTTGACCTTATTTCTACCTTCTTCTCACCAAGTGTACACACTGCTGTATTTCCAAGCCATTTACATAGTCCTGCTTTGCACAAATACTTATTAATAACTGTAGGATGACAGTCTTTTGACCTCCTTTTAGTTTCAATTCAAAATACCATCTTACTTAACTGCATATGTTCTTCCCACTGTAAGATTTAGCAGCAAGATGCATTAGTATCTTTCTCTTTTTCGCCAACTCTATTGAGGTGAGATTTTGAGATCCTTATTCTGGCCCTTTCAGGTGAATGCTAACTGAACTCTATCAATAAAGAAGAGACCACAGGCTTGCATCTGATCCTGTGTACAATCTCCAGTTTCATCTGTGTCATCTGTAGCATTGCCAGTTTTGCTCTTTGGGCAAAGTTATTTGAGCCGATGCTCTGAAAAGCTTGTGCAGTCTGTGTCTTCTTTCCAAAGAGCTGAGGCTTTGCAGTATCCTTTCATCCTCGCTATATTCATGAAGCTGAGTTTGGTTCTTGAGTAAATTATAGGACTATAAGATTTCTAACATCAAGCAAAAACGATCGGGTATGTTAACATATAAAAAACATATAAAAAACATATAAAATCTCTTTCATAAGAGATTGCTGGAGAGAGTAACAAATGGCTGCTGTCCTTGTGTTCTTGTGATCCACAGCAGCAAGGTGGAACTAACGAGTCCATAAAGAAAAGGTGAATACATGGGTCTGCAATACCCAGAGGCAGAAAGATTATGCTTTGATCAGGAAAATATCTTTCATAATCACTGGGGGGTTTTCAGTTTTTGAGGTACTTTTCAGTACTTGAGGTACTGAGGCCAGAAATTAGACCCAAGAGTGCTCATCAAACTAAACGAAAACATTCAACAGAATAGAAATTCTGTAAAAATTAAATGAAGACCATATCCAAAAGAACTACAGTCACAAAAATTTTCTAATAAACATCTACACAGTGGAGATCAGATTCACAGAATCCTCTACCCTGCTGCTTCTGCACATCTTCACCAAATGATGGTCTCGTTATACCTGGAGATGGTCAATCAATATAAGTTGAATTTTTGGCACACATAAAGGCAAATAGATATTTTATGTAGAAGGGAATAAGGAATACCAGAGTTACAGAGACCCACATAAAGGTGTAAAGAACTAAGGTTTTAAACAAGAGCTGGGACTGCTGGATAGATATTGATAGAAATTGTGTCCAAACCGCAACTTATGAAGTAATCACGACTACAGGGAACCAACTTTGTCTTCTTTTAATCATGGATGAAAACACAGGTTCTGGTTTCTGAAGTGTCTGATTTATTTATATAACATATCTGAGATGGCAATTCTCTCTCCATTAAAATCCATTAAATCTGAAAAATGTATTTTAGCTACTCAAGATTTTGACTTTATACAGCAAGTGTAATTACCACTTTGGTAGTTAAGTTCGCCTTGGTTTAATTCTATCTGTAACAAAGGCTCTTAACAAGAATTTTCTATTTAGTAATGTGTTTTCCACATGATCTGCAATTAAAACCTCTCCGCATATGTTCTCCTAGTAAGTAAACTGCATTCTGGATAATTCCTCTTGCCCCACAGCTACATCTAACAAAGATGCCAAAACCGGTGTATTTTGCAAAACTCTGTCCATGCAGCAGCTAATTTGAATTCATGAAAATATTATCAGCTGGTGAAGATTAATTCATAAAAAGTAACATAATGCCAAGATATTTCAAGTGCAGAGATGAGCAGCTGGGAAGGAAAGCACCCTTTGGGTGTAGTAATTTCTTAGCTTTAATCTCAAATTCTTCTTGTATGTAGAGATCTATGGACTTTTGCTGGACACATGAAATACATTAAATTGCAAGAGTTGAGTTCCAGGTTTCAGCAGTTTTCACTGCGAGCTTCATAAAGAAAAATTACATTTATGAACAGCACAGATTTTTTTTTTCTTTACATCTATTATACTTGGGAAGTATCCAAGGCCAAATTACCCAGTAACACAGATTAGCTGTTGTGGATCTGACAGTCAGCAGACATTAATATATCCAACAGAATAGCTATACAAAGTTGCTGATGGTTGTTTCTCTTCCTCTTCAGTACCATTGACAGGGAATTTTACTGAACACCAAAGTGTGCTTAATCTATAAACAGAACTAGAACAGTATTTTTATAGTACTCTGATACACATGCAATTCTTGAAAGCAGAAGCAAAGAAATTGCTCTGCCCCTGCTCTTGAAATACAGCCTAAGGAATCTGAAAAAGAAGTCTAGAAGAAGATGCACTGTGAGGTGTAGGCTACTGCCCAAAAAAAGGTTTAGTTCCAGATAATACTTCTACAATGGGAATCCCAGGTGGGAAGGATGAATCTAAAGACCAGGAGGCTCTTGCATTCTCTCTGAATGGGACAGTAATATTGACACAGCACCAGTTCAAGCATTAACCTGTAAAAGCCCATTCCTCATAGCAGAAGGTATTGCAAAGGTCTTTTTTAAATAAAAGTAAGGGATTCTTTAGTTAGGCTTGACAGCTAAGAAAAGTATGTAATATAAAAGCATTTTGTCTCCTTTTCACAGCTCAGGGGGTTCAGCAGGAACAGTTTTGAATACAAATGGGCAATAAACTACCAATTATGAAAAGAACCCAATTAGCTTGTTCTTGAACACTGAATATTTGCTTTGCATAAATATTCCTTATTATGCACTTCAAGAATGAGGGAAATGTAATTTTGGAGATCAGAGGAGGGAGGATTTTCTTCTTACTTTGAAATATAAAGCCAAAATACTTTGGGGTAGGGTTGGCTCACTGCAACTGGAAAAAAAAAATTAAAAAAACAAGAAAAATGAAAAACTGTGTGGTTCAGTTGACATGCTGGAGGTAAGTGATGGCATTCACAGGGACCTTGCTACACTTGAGAGGTGGAACTGTGCAAACCTCCTGAGGTTCAACAAAGCAAAGTGCAAGGTCCTGCACCTGGATCGTGGCAATCCCAGACACACCTACAGGTTGGGTGGGGAAGTGGTTGAGAGCAGCCCTGTGGACAAAGACTTGGATGTGATGGTTGATGAAAAACTCAACATGAGCTGGCTCACAGCCCAGAAAGCCAATGAAATACTGGGCTGCATCAACAAGAGTGTGGCCAGAAGGTCACAGGAGGTAATTCTTCCCCTCTACTCTGCTCTGGTGAGACCTCACCTGGAGTGCTGCATCCAGCTCTGGGGTCGCCAACATAAGAAGGCCTGGAACTGTCGGAGCAAGTCCAGAATAGAGGCACAACGTTGGTAAGAGGACTGGAGCACCTCCCCTACAAAGACAGACTGAGAAAGGTGAGGCTGTTCAGCTTAGAGAAGAGGAGATTGCTTGGAGACTGCACAGCAACCTTCCAGTATCTGAAGGAGACTACAGCGAAGCCAGGGAGGGACTCTTTGTCAGGAACTGTAGTGATAGGACAAGGAGTAATGGCTTCAAACTGAAAGAGAGGAAATTTAGGTTAGATATTAGGAAGAAAATCTTTACTGTGAGCGTTATTAGACATTGGAACAGATTGCCCAGAGAAGTTGTGGATGCCCCGACCCTGTCGGTGTTCAAGGTAAGGTTGGATAATGCCTTGAGCAACCTGGTCGATTGGGAGGTGTCCCTGCCCATGGCAGTGGGAGTTGGTTCTAGATGATCTTTATAGTGTTTTCCAACCCTTAAAATTTTAAAAGTGGAAAGATAACAGTAAAACACTGCTATAATTGCAAAATCTGGCAAGAACTGCAAGGCAAAACAGTGCTACACTAAAAACACACTTTTCAATTAGTGTATATTCTAATTTCATATCAGAAAAAGTTCTGGTTTAAATTCAGGTTTAGCATTATGTTGAGAGTGGAATCTAGTTATTGTTGCTTCTTGGTGGACATGCAGAATTGGGAACAGAGCTGATGTCCTTATTACCATGTTGAATTTCATGTTTTTCATCCAAGTATGCTCCTTGTTAGATGAAAACCAAAGCATTATGTTAAGCTACTTTGAATATTCCCTTTTTGTGACGTGTAGTTTTGCACACATACATTATAAATCTTTTTCTCATATAGTTTGTGTTCAATATTTCTGTTCTCATCAGAGTTTTTTGTCTCCTAAGACCCACTTCCTTTTTAGCACAATGCCTTGAGTAAGCTTTCTATGAACACTGCCTATTGGTTTCATATCCTCTCTTTTCATTTGTTTGAGAGGTGCTTCAACTACATTTGACTTACTCTGCATTTTGAAATCTACTCTATGTAATTGGAATATTTTTTCAGTAGTTCATGGAATTAAGAGAGTGAAATTAAGCACTCATAATTTGTTTGCATGCTGGGACACCAATATTATTGCAACTGTCCGCTTTCATGCTCACTTCATGGGGAAATAGAGACTGTTTGCTTTGCTCACCAGTGCTACTAAGCCAGCAACCACTCAAAATTCAATAGTGTTTGCACAAAAAAAGTAGCAAAATCACTTAAAAATGAAAAAAAAAAAGTTTTTTTAACATCTGATATCTTCAGTGAGAAAAAAGGATCATCGTGTTTATCCCAGGTTTAGATGTCCCTCTCTAAGTGAATTTTTCTCCAAGTGAATCCTCAAATGTCCTGCCATTTCTGGTTTTTGGAATACTTCTATGCTTAAACAATTTGGTTTTCAGCCTCCAGAGGGACTAGTTAAGCTCATTTAATTTTTTTAAGACTTAATTAAGTTAGCATTAGGAAGAGCATAAAATATTGTGATTACTTAATTTCTTTAAAATATTCATAAGAAAAAGCTGATACTTTTTATTCTTGTGATTTGACATTTATAAATGTAATATCTGAGCAAAACATTCAAAATGAGCTCTGAAATTAATGGCAGTAAATCTTAACATCTGCATAGTCTGTTTTCCATAGAGTAGGAGAATTCATACAAGAGCACTGAGTCAAATTCCGCTCTACACCTGAATTAATCCATTTAGCTCCAAATGGTTTGTTGTGGTGCACATTAATGCAGCTTTTGACCTATGAAGTGGGGGAGTGACAGGGAAGCATGCGCTGCTGTTAAAAGCAAGGTATATCTGCAAGAAACTGACCCCCTTTCCTTGTACCTTGCCACCCCTGCATGCAAATTACAATGGTTGTTTCTAATTGTCCACACAGCCTACAGACCTGAAAGGCATTTGTGATTCAAAGCTGCATGAGACAAAAAGCAAGAGGATCAGAACTTGCATGCTCTGAAGGATGAACTTCACTGGCGCTGCTTGACAATGAGTGTAATAATAAATCTGCCTCACAAGACAGATGTGCTAGGAAAAGGGTTGCATTATGAACTCCATTCTGCCAGCTTCTCCATTACCTGCAGCATTATGTGAGAGACCAGATGCGCAGATAGAAGCGTCTTCTATATTATTCCACA
Organism: Corvus kubaryi; assembly: GCF_017639235.1. Classification (NCBI taxonomy): domain Eukaryota; kingdom Metazoa; phylum Chordata; class Aves; order Passeriformes; family Corvidae; genus Corvus; species Corvus kubaryi. The sequence continues at coordinate 9,304,225 of NW_024580666.1, read as the reverse complement.
GGTGAATTAATTAAGATAGATAAATGTGCTTCCTATTAGGGGTTAAGTCAGTGGCAGTTCAAGTAGGTGAACTGATAACAACAGCCATGAAAGCAATGAGAGTGCAATACAGGAAAAGAATGGCAAAACAAAAAGGAAGTATCAGTATTTATACATATTTTCCCTTTCATTGAAACAATTCTTTTGTAGGATGCAGAATTTCTAGTTCTTCTGAGATAATTTCTCCAAATTCTAAAGTGTCTACATTATGCTCTCTCTTAGTCAAAAGTGTTGTAACATGATAGAATAATTAGAAAAATATTTCAAAATTAATTAATTTCTTAAATACCTAGTAGCAATTAAATACATGAGGAAGAAAATTAAAGGGGGTATGGAGCAGTGGGAACAGGATAAGAAGCATCATAAAGGAAGTAACAACTGTAACTTCAAATAAATATTCTCCTGAAGAGAGTAAAGAATCATTCAAACAGCCTGACAGCTGAGGCAGTAGAGGTAAGCAAGAAAACATACTCTCATCTCTTTATCCAGTGTTCTGCCTATTTGATCACTCTGCTGCCTTTTTTCAGCACATTTTACCACAGTGATTCAAGTCTACAAAGGGAGACTGGTAAACACTAGTTCTCTGTGCTGGCTTTTCTCACATCAAGGGCCGTGTTCAATGAAGGCAGCACACAGGCAGCAGCCAGAAGTGTCGTGCCCAGCCACAAGGCAGAACAGATCCTGAAGTTCCCCTTGTACTGTATAAGAGGCAGTTACGGATGCAAGAGGCCAGTGCTCTACACCAACAAGCCATGCCCACAGGAAATGTCAAAAGCCAGGTTCTGCTAAAGTTCCTTGCATGCTGTGCTCGCCTCATTGCTCAGGTGGGCACTTGCAAAACTAAACCCCCAAACTAGAGTCTGCATGAGCAAATTGAGCTGCCGTGTTCTCACACAGATAATGCATGTCTTTTCCCATGGACAGTATCAGTGAAATAGGCAGAAATAATCCAGAGACTCTCTGGCCTTAGCCAAGTGACCTTACCTGCCAGGTTGAAAGAATCAGGCAAAGAAAGGTGCCAAAACAGTTATCTCAGTCTGAAGAAATCCTACTGAGGAGGCTCTACAGGTTCAACAAGTCCAATAACACAACTGCAGATGTCCTGGAAAGTGTAAAAAGCTTGAGGCATTGATGAATTTGCAAGCACCAGCCAGGTATTTTCTTGCATTGTTTTTCTGAACATGTATTCTCAAATTCCATTTCCACTAGCTAACTGATTTATAGCTTTCCTTAGCTCAGTTAAAGGATTTGTCCCGCTGTGTGTCCTAGGAAATTAAGCTGTTAAAAATTTTACCTGTAAAGGGTTTCTGTCATCTTTGGCATGTTCTTTATTAACAAGTTTCATAAGGCTAAAATAGTTTAGGTTTCATCTATATGAGTTTCCTGTTACTGTATTGTACATAGCTTATTTTGCTCCTCTACCCATCTCCCTTCATAAATTAATTTTTTCTGTTAAAACTGTGAAATCCAGGGTTGCCTGGTACAGATTCAAGAAGTGACCCAGTACATGTGTTATCTAAAAAGGTGATGGTATGTGGGAGACAGAGGAGTAGAAACTCCTGCAATTAAAGGAGGTTTTGATTTACAGCCCTGGAAGAGACTAGGTCTGGCTTAATTGACAGAGATTTATAGATCTTAAGCAGAAGGATCACAAGCCTATTTTCCTATAGTTATAGGTAAATGGGTGTTTTTGGTGGAGAGTTTTAAATATCATAATGTGATTTTATATAGTTTAAGTTAAGAATTTAGATGGTATAAGAGAGACATCTGTGTGTACGTGACATGAGAATTTATTGGTCAAGACATAGCTGCAGTGAGAAGTGCCACAGGTGATAGGTCATAAATCCAAAATAAAGTGTTGTTTTAAGTGCCTGTTGGATTAGAAAGTTATAAATTACAATGTAACTCTAAATCCTGTGGCTAGTCACCATTACTCGGAGGTATTGTAAAATCTCACACCTCGACTGATGTGCTTGTTATTTTAAACAATAAATCCTCATAATCGCATAGTCCCATCTCTTGAAGTTATTTCCTCTGACAAGTGGAACATGCGATTTCAACAACAGTATATAATGTTGATCTTTATTACCTAATGACATTTTGCAGTGTAAGGAGAGTGTCTGACCTTTGAAATTATAATGAAATACCAAGTCAGATATTCAAAGAGATAAATAGTTCTTCTAACATTCAGCCCATTTCTAACAGAGAAAATCATTCTGACAGGATGTCTCTGTTGTATAAAATAAAAAAGGGTTGTATTGTTTAGATTACAGAGGAGATATAAAAGGAGCAATGATGAAGTTACACCAGATAAGCAGTAGAACCATTACAGCAAGTCAGAACTTTCTTCACTTAATAGAGAACCAGGAAAAAACCTGAAGTACATAGCTGGATATATTTTTCTGCCCTATGTAGTTTAGTTAAACCTGAGAAAATGATACTTGTCAAGGCAAAAGAAGAATGTGAAATTGCAGAGTTTCTGCATTTTGACTCTACTTTGCACCAAAAGTGATTACAAATCTCTGAGTTTACGAGTCATTTTTCAAGTTTCAAAATCCTGTCTTAACCTCTTTTTACATCTTCTGTATCAGAAAGCAAGTAAATATTGCTACCTTTTCAAAGCTAGCGACAAACTCTCTTGAGAGCAAGATTTCATATAATAATAGAACTGTTGTGTCCTATAGTGACACTTTTGTCATTGGCCCCTGTCATGGACAAAATAAAACAGATTAGTCTCACTTTAAAGAAAAATCAGACATAAGCCTAAGTAGATATCTTTTATCTACATTTTTACTTCACAAGCCTTCAATATAGAACATTCCACTTCAAATTTACCAAACAGTTATATCAGAATATAAAATGTTACTCACTAAACAGGATTAGATTATGGAGACTAAGTACGCAGTGCTTGCCCTTACATTGGAGATTACAACAGTAATGGTAGTGAGGAACTGCTTTAAAGGCAGCCAAGAAAACACTCAGCTCCCACTCATCGTCTAAGCATCTTTTCACCCTCCAGATTGATGCCATTTCTGTCTCCAAGGAGTTAACAAAAACTTTAAAACGTTGTGTTCCACTGAATGGAGTTACAGAACTGTTGATGTCCATGTAGCAGGGACAGATTCAACTCTCAGCTGAAAGGAAAGCCATGAGAGGGAAAGGAAAGCAAAGACTCTTTGCTTTTAGCTCAGTCGGATACTGAGCATAACTGTTATTATTAAAAAATATTTCACCTTTTTACATTTATTTTTTTTTAGGCAGAACTGAATTCCATTCCATACTGCAACTTAAATACCTCCCAGATAATGAAAAAATCAATTCGTATCAGCTTTCTTATTTGATTGTAATTGGCACAGGCAAAGGATTGTCAACACAAATGCTTTTAACAAGGTAAGTAGGCTTTTCCTAAGACACCCAAGAAGTCAGTAATGTGCAATTTATATGGAATATGTGAGGTGCAAGATTAATCCTGTCAAGAAAAACTAATATGAAGGTTGTCAGCTGAATTGCACCTTTCCGTGTGCTGCTACTTTGAGACTGATATTTTACGTGCAAAAAACCTACACTGGTTCTCAGGTGACAGGACCTGAAGAATCAAGTGTCACAGTTACAGTGCTCAAAACAGAGATAGGTCATGAAATCTGACACTCAAATTTGAAAGACCTGGCAGATTCATGGACTCTGGACCTTTACCAGAAGCAGACCAGCAAATGCAGTGTAATGTAGGAAAGGAATTAAACAAGAGTGCCAGTGCAGTAACTGCCTTTAAATTACTTCTGTCAAACAGAAGTAATAAAATTATGAAGTACAAAATTACTTTATATGCATAAGTAAAGGGAGGAAAGAAACATCTTCAGATGCTACAGCTGAGACATCTCTGTCTTAATTATTTTTACAGTGTCTGATACAGTTTGGACTGTGAGAATTCACTCTCTCTCAAATCATTCCCAGGCAAGGTTTGTCAGGGGGTCACAAACAACTGCCAATCAATCACCCCAGCTGGAGGGTTAGGAAGATTAATTAGTAGCATTAGTTGATTGCAGGTCATTCAATGCCAGTCAGCATTTGAGCCAAGAGCAGCTGTACACCTACTTAATTTGTTATCATGGACACTGCCTGATGGACTCAGGGAAGACGCTGAGGATGATCTTTGTTTACAGCACATGGTAAATCCAGAATGGGGATTTGAGCTGCAACATATAAGGACTGGGAGATGGGAGCTGCGATGGGGCTGTTGGAGCTGGCTGGAGGCTCAGGACAGCCTTGGGCTCCCCTCACAGAGGCTGCCCTGCAGTAACAGCAACGCCCCTTGCTCTGTCCCCCTCTGCTGCTCCTCCTTGGACAGACTTAGAGGCCCTCAGGCATATTTAGACCAAGAACAAATAATCCTGTAAATCATCTCAGTTACCAAAAGATTCAGCACACGCAGAATTTTCCATAACTTTTTACTTTTTTGATTTTACTTTTCTTCAATAGATTAAAGAGATTCTTGAAATGCAGCTGGTGCTAGTTTTTTGCAGTTATCTGATGGTTAAAAGGAAAGGCTCTGCACACAAGTACATTAACCATTTTTGGGAAACAGAATGTTCCCACTTTGGGGAAATTTAAGCAGTTTCCGTCATCCCAGGAGATGCTACTCAGAGCAAGAAGGACTCCTTCTCACTGTCTTCTCAGACTTTCCAGTGGCAGCACCAGGTACTTTGGGTCTCCTATACCAGCACAACCCATTCATTCTGTGTTTGATTTAAAAAGTTAGTTTTCCTATCACTTTCTTATAGAGCAGCAAACCCTTCCTGGGATATTGAATTATTATTAATCAAAGCATTGGTCATAGGGATATCCTGGGCTAGCTGCCACTGCTTGAGCAAACACTGAATAAACACTAGCATGTCCTATTGTGAGTTCTGAGATTTTAAATGAATGTAAAGTTTTGTTGAGGATTAAAATTTAAGCTAAAACAGCTGATGTCTGAAATTGACCCCAGGGTGAGGCAAGCTCAGAATCAAAAACATCTTGTTCCTGGCATCAGTGTAGCACACAAGGGTATTCAAAAGCCACAAATATTCCTGGTTTGCCAGAGATTCATCACTCAAGAAAACTGATTAGAAATCAACTTTTTTAGAACTTTTCAGCTCCACTTTCTCAGCTGCTTTAATGAAACCATCAGCTTCAACAGTTCAGATAATTCAAGTGTATATAGATGTATATATATAGATACAGATATAGATATATAGTTGTTATATAACATTTGGTACCATGGCTCTTCCTTATGGATTGCTATGTTCTGAATCAATGACAACCTGGAAAGAAGATGCTGAGATTTTCATTTGAAAGGAGATAGGTAAAAAAGGGAGCTTGGGGCCAAAATAGAAAAGGAGGTGTTCAGGCAGGAACATAGTAAAGAAAAGTCTTGAATATTTGCTTTTTTTTGGTTTGTTGAAAGAAAATTAAACAACTGTAAGATCACAGTGACTGGCAGTGACATAAACAAACTGTTAGAAACACTGCAAAAAAAAAAGTGCTTGTTGTTTGTGAAAGTTAGAGACAGAAAGTTAATGAAAATAATAAGGTCTTGAGACCTGATAATTAAGCAGTAGAGTATATGGATGACTGCACAGAAAGTAAATTATAAAGTAATGGGGAACAGAAATGCAGCTTCAGCTCAGTACACAAAATAATACATGCAAGAACAACCATCACCTCTTGTTCAGGTCCACTAACAAGAACTGCATTGCTGACAATGGCAAAAAGCCTGTGAGTGAAGATCCTGGAGCATAAAAAGTATAGTTGCAAACTAGAAACAAATTATAGAATGACATGATCCACTCATAGAGTCCATACAAAGAGAGCAGACAATTCACCCCATGCCAGCAGGATACAAGTTATTTTTCACAATAGTTGTTACTTTAACCCACTTACGGTAGGTGGCAATTATTGAAAGTTGTATTTCCTAAAATTGTATTCATGTCTTCATTACTCTTCCAAATTAAGGTAGAAACATTCTGTATCATTGAACTAAAAGAATCTAATTTGGTATTAAATTGGTAATGTTTCTGCTTTCATTCTTATTTTAAATTTGAATCTAACCTTAGGTACTCATTAACTTTAGTGATTGAAAACCCTAAACATTAATATGTCTGTCAATTCAACTATACATCTTGTCATCAGTTGAGGTAGGGGTTACGTCAGAGATCTAGTCCAAGCACTTAATCTAGTTCTTTTCTAAACAGATAGAGGGAAATTTCCCAGACAAATATTTACTCACCCTTAAATAAGTGGTTTTGAAAGAGTTATTACATCAAAATACATATTGTCAATGTGCAAGTGTAACAACTAGAAGATTACCATGCCTCTTTTTAGCAACAATTGCCAATTCCATAGAAGTGAGGAAGATATTTAATATTTCTCAGTCAAAACAATCTTTATTAAAAGTCTTCTGACTAAAACATATCATCCAAAAAAATCCCTCTCTCCAAAAATCCCTCTCAGTCACCAAAGAAAATATGTTACAGAAGGCAAGCCTTGTGGAAAAGAGGAACTAAAATGTTCATTCATTAAGAATTAATGAATAAAGAATAAGAATTAAAGAATAAATCTCCGAAGACAGTATTTCTCATGTCACTGAAAGCTGGAATAAGCGAAGTCAGGTTTTACTCCATTTCATGGCCTGTAGCTCAAGAAGAGTGTCTCATCCTGAAGGAAATGATTGCAGCTGAATCACCAATTTGTTAAGCTGGTTCCACCTTGACAGTGTTAGCAATAATTAACATAGAAGTTTTAAGATCAATAATTCAGATTTAAATTCCCTAGGCAGAATAATCAATGTAATTATAATAGCAATAGCAATTACCATAGAAATTATATTCATATGAAATCACAGTAAGCAAATTTAAAAAATGACAAGAGAGTAAAGATACTGAGAGAGGTTTCTATATTTCATACCTGCAGTGAAAGCCACAATTCTAAGGTCTAAATGATGTGCTATTACTCTTCATAAAGGACAGATTAATGTAGTATTTGTACAGGATGCCATCCCACAGACAAAAACTAAAACACTTTGAATAAATTCTTAGGAAATATATATCTGTGTTTTGTCTTTCAAGTCAAGAGCCTTGATTTAACACAACGTGTATCACTGAAGAAAATGGGGTACTTGTGCTAGGAGACCTCTCATTCCAGGGAACAACAGCAATTTTTACAAAATTCTAATATGTTTTATAGATATTAATCTGTCTTATGTGGAATATGTACAATCATTACCACCACACAAGTGCTGTAGAAAACTAAAATCTTTAACCCTAGAAAGCTGAAAGAGTGTTAGAGAAGTGATTCACTTACTTTCATATAGAGTTCATCTTTATTTTGGGTCGCAAAATTTCTCTTTGATCAAGGAATAAATTGCTGACTCCCTGAGATGAATCTCAAATTCTGGTCATTTTCCAAGTCATTCAGGATTAAAGGGCTACATTTGTATGGAGCTATCAGCCTGCATCACAGTGGAAGAACTAAAGTAGCAATCATGGTCATGAATAATGGTTCCCTTATTACTAGTGTCAGATTAAAATATCTTACTATGCAAGTAAGAAATTGTCCTTCTAACTCAGCACTGTGACGAAAAAGAACATCACTCAGCCAAAATAAAATGCAATTAGTGCCATCATGGCAAATAATCAAACACCCACATATGGCTGGCACACTATTTTCTGCTGCATCCCCCAGCTACCCAGCACCATCATGTCACACAGAAAAAAAAGCAAATAATCCAATCAGAGCATCTTTTTTTCTACAGTTCTGTTATATCAGGCTTCTGACCTTGCCTTTCCCATGATAGCAACTACTAGACACAGAGAAAGTGGATGAGTTTTCATCGAAGGTTGCTGTACATAACTCCTACACTGGTAATCAGCAGCAATATTCTCCTGCATACAGCTGAAGTATATAATCATCTTATTTCATTCTCTGGTTTTAGTTTCCAAAGTTTCTTCTTTCAAAGCACAATGTTTATGTGAATATGCTATTTGTTGTTCTATAGGCACAGATCCTCACTAGTTGTCTACACTTGCACCTTTTATAATACTTATTTTCAAGAAATAAATATGGATACAAACACACCTTTTTTTTTTCCCCTTTTTTTTAATTTTGTTTTTACTATTGCTATTCAACACATATAACTTTACCTGCTTTAGCAGAGTTAGTGTTATAGAGCACACATTGTTGTGAATGAAGTTAGGAAAATTCGCTTGGATTTTAAGGGTATAGGCATGCACTTTTAGTGAGAGTACGGAAAAGGGATTTAGTAATGATGTATTACTCTGGGTATGGGGGTGGATTTTAAGTGGGAAGTTGGGGGACTCAGCTGAGCAATTCTGCATAAAAGGGAAAAAATTGCTATGATTCACAGTGCATTATAAAGCAGATAAAAAGCAGTTTTGATAGCATAATATGTTGTTTTGTCCCATTACCGCATTTGTTCACTTGAAAAAAGCACTTCTACTTGTAAGGTTAAATTTTCATGTCAGCTAATAATGTCTTAGGGTGGTTTTTTGCAAGATATATATTCCTTGAATCATCTCTGTCATGGTTTAGCATAGTTTGGGTTTTTAGTAAAGAGGGCTCCATCAGCCACGGAAGTGATTCTCTTGCAAAGAGGTGCTTATGGCTTCCTCTATGACCCGACATAACCAATCGACTGGCTAGTTTGAATATTGGCGACTTTTTTAAGCCACTTAAGAAGCTTGACACGCCTCTGTGATCCACATTTAAGAACGAACAAACCCCAGGAAAGCTCTCTTGCTGCCGGCTTTAGGACAGGTCACCGGGGGCCCGCAGCGTGGCCCTGCTCGGCCGGGCCCGGCTGCGTTGGCCGCAGTGCGGCTTGGCTGAGATCTCAGCCGCTGCTGCTCGCTGGACACCCGGCACAGCCCCCTCAGTGCGGGCCGGGCCGGCCGGGAGACAGCAACCCTGAGCCACGGGGCCCTGCTCCACCCGCAGCCCTGCTCCGTGCGGGCTGGTCCCAGGGCACGGCTCGGCCGGCCCCCGCCCCTCGTGCGGCCAAAATTCATCTGAGGCGCTGCCCGGCAAAGCTCATGTGACCAACAGCGATAAGCGAACTCCAGCTGCGGGGCCGGGTGAGATTAACCCTTATAGTGCTGTAAGATTCCGCCAGAACAGATGAAGCCTGCAGACATCAATCCTCTCCTGAGTCAGAGGAAAGGGAAAGGTGAAGGCACGTGAAGAAAACACCATAAAGACATCAAAGGCAATGAAGAAGGAACAGCTGAAACCCTGGGGGAGGAGAAAGAGGAGATGCTTCAAACCTAGGAGCTGAAATTCTGTTGTAAAGCTATGGTGATGGACTGTGATACATCAGAGTACCCGTTGTAATTTCATGAAAGCATGGGGGGGGTGGAGCGTTCAAATTGCAATTGTGAGCAAAAGTGTCTGTGCTGGAATAAGCAAATGACTGTAATTGTGAGCAAAAGTACTTGTGTTGAAATGAGCAAATGTTGAAGTAGCTGTAATTTGATGAGAAGTTTGAACAGAGAGAGATGAAAGTGATGAAGACCCTTGCTCCCAGAGAGGAAGAAGACCTCTGTTCCTAGAGATGAAGATGCTGCCAGAGATAGGTGAAGAGAACCTTTGTTTCTGAACAGCTCATCCTTAAAATTTGCAAAGATTGGACCCTCAAAAGCAGTTGTGGAGAAAGCTGTAAGTCGGGGGAAGGGACTTTCACAAGCGAGCAGAGGACCAGCCTGGGCGACTGTCTTGGTGTGACATTGAAGCCATGAGAGAACTTCTTGTGGAGATGTCTCCATAGCATGAGCAAGAGAGACTCCTCTCCCTAAGTGAACTGAAAAAGGTTATTATAGAAGTGGTAAACTGATGGAAAATCTCAAGGGTTGTCTTTTCATGTTGTCAGTGGGAGAAGGAAGAAAGGTGGGGGGAAGGAAGAGAAGTGTTCTGAAGGTTTGGTCTGATTTTTTTTTTCTTTCTTTTAGGTCTGTTAATAAACTTCTTTATATTTTGAGTTTTCTGTCTGCTTTGCTTTCTTCTAATTCTTATCTCACAGAAGGAAAATTAGTAAGTAATGAATATTTCAAACCAAACCACTACAATCTTTTATACTGGAATTTTGCAATAAATACCAAACATAACAGAAATTATTTGCTGGTCTTGTTTCTGCAGTAGCTCTAACCCTTCTAACAGTCTTTATAAGCAGAGAAAAAAAGCTATTATTTTCATTTTATTGAAATCTGATTCAACAGTTTCAGATTTCTCCCCTGTTTAACACACAAGTTCCATGTTGGAATATGATTTCTTAGTGAATAACATTCAGATGCCTTGGGATGGGCCACCAAACCAGATATGCCAACTCGTATCTCCAACTCAGGTGGCTTAGATGCAATAAAAATGCAGGAATGATGGTGGTGAATGGAACAAGAGACAATGAGCAGAAACTGAAAGACAGGAGGTTTCCTCTGAAGATCAGGGAACACCATTCTACAGGGAGGGTGACCCAGCACTGGCACAGTTTGCCCAGGGAGATTGTGGAGTCTCCATTCTTGGAGATATTCAAAAAGCCTTTGAACATTGTCCTGGGCAATAGATGCAAGTGACCCTGCTTTAGTGGGGAGGTTGGAGCAGATGACAGCCAGAGGTCCCTTCCAAATTTGACCACGCTAGTTCTGTGATTCTGTACTTTTGTTCCACTGTTCTTCACACCTGAGGCATCCCTCCATTAGCAAATAGCTGCACCTTTACCTCTCATGACTGTTTTAAGCAAAACAGCAAAACAATATTCATTTAAATGATGCAAATTATTTCTTTCATATGTCAAAATCAGACTGTGGATGAATCAGATTGATCAGATTGTCAATCAGATTGTGGAGTCACAGATTATAACATTGCAAAAGATAGTATTGATAGTTATACCACTGAACAGAACACCACACAGTTACAGTTAGCTAGACATAATTCTTGTATGCATGGATAGGTAGGTAGAATTGGCTTTAGTTTATGCTGGCTGTTATGTCAAAAGATAAAAGGGATTCAACTGACATGAGCAAATACTGGCTATTTGAGAGCTGTGCTGGCTAGGATTTAGTGGGGTTTTTTAAGAAGTAAAAGTGCTTTCATGATTAACTTTTCCCTCACGGTTGCATTACTCAGTAAGTGTAAATTTGAGACTATGCACACAAATGAAGTCTTCAAAATTATAGCTACAAGGCAGATGAAAGTGGGATTTTCATTTTTTAATATTTGTAAAGTACCAAGTGCACTACAGAGCACACAAATGTTAATACCTGATGGAACATAACTGAGATTTTATTTAAAACCCATCTAATCTCCCATGACATTTTTGTGTTTTCTATTATCTGCATTGTGCGAGTATCTAATAACCATGTTTTAAATCTGGCATTCTATTAGACTGGGCACTATCTACTTGAACAGCTTTTTTCCCTCAGTTTACAATTTTGAATCTAATTTGTGGATTTACATTATGTGGTGCATCTATCACACAGTTGCTGATAAGAAAAGGTAAATGTTCTCCGTTGTAATCACAAGTTGTAGACCCATCATTTATTTTTCTGCTGTTTTGATATATCCTGAAAGGGAAATCTCATGAAGTGAAGCCTTAAACCTTTCCCATTATTTTTGCAATTATCTTGCATCCATCCAACTTCCAAGCAAAACCAGAATTAACTGACTCTTAGTCATAAATAATCCATAAAAGCCCTAAGACAGAGAGATATCTGCCTTTCTCATTTTGACTCTAAGAAATCAAGAATGTGCCATGTTTCTAGACACTGTAAGAGAAGAACTTCTGCCCAGGGCAATTCCAGGGAGCCACAGAGAAAAACACTACCAATGATCTTCTGAGGTGGGTTTTAATCCAGTTGCTCTCTTAGCAGGGACTCTATATTTAGAGTTGCTAATGAAACATTTTTTAAATCATCTCTGATACCTACAGATAACACATCACATAGCAAAGTCAGCCTAAAAACATCAGCCCCCTCATTCATACCCCCTTTACTGAGGCTTTATTTCTAGGCATGTATGTAAAGTTTCTTAAATCAACACATAAGTATTTTGAGGGAGAGCTTGACAGAGGTGGAAAAAACTGAATAGTAAAAGTTTGGTGCTATCAGATTGGATACATTAGCCCAGAAGAATAAGTCTGAGTGATGTCTGTATCACCTAAAACTGTAAGAGGAGATTCAAGTCAATGTGCTTTAGTACTTCTACCAGAAGAGACCAGCCAGACATCTTGTGTGAGGATATGCAAAATTCTGCTCCCTCACAAACAGGAACCACAACAATTTTCTCCAGGCCACCTTTCTTCTGCAGACTATTTATCCACAGTTTTCCTGCACTGAAACTTTAAATCTGCCATGCTGCAGAGCAGAGTGATCCAAAATTTCCTGGTTCTAGTCTTTGGTATTCCTCTAACATTATCCTCCCCACTCTCTCACTTTGATATCTCTGTTTCCCCTATATATATATATATATATATATATATATATATATATATATATATATATATGTATAGGACTACATTTTAACACAGACAGCTTCTGTATTCATTCGGAGACCATGCATTCACGGCAACCACTGAGCAGCCTTGTAACAAAATAGAGACTTACTATAATGGGATTTTTTTTCTCATCTTCCTTGGTGCCCTCTCTCAGCTGAAATCAGAGCTAAAACTGGGTTTTGCTTCAGATAAGATAAATTTCTTCAGAAAACATAAGTTGACCATAAATTGCCATACAAATTAACCTAGACAATAAAAACAATTCAGTGGTGAGATTCTCTATCTTATATTCAGTCCTTTAATTTACAGCTATTTCTCTGTCTTCCAGCTCAAGCAAACAAAATGCAAGAAGCAAATGGTATAATCAGTAATAATACAGAGTATTGGTTGCAGCAAAGGAACTGAGCAGTCTTAATCTTCACAGACATCTGCAGCACTAATTATGTTCCAAGTATCACTGAACTACTGTCATGCAACACTTGCTTTGCTTATTTATGCACTGGGTGCAGCAAATAGGTATGAAAACTAACACTTCTCACAAGCAGAGAGAAGGCATTGGCATGGGGATCCTTGAGCAAATGAAGGGCAAAATAATAATTAGGTTTGGAGCTAAACAGACAGCTGTAATGGTGAATTCATTGGAGAAAGGCTAAGCTTGATTATCCCAAGTAGATTCATTCAATGTTGGCAATCAGCATCCAAAGCTCTGGGAAAGAAGTGGGCCAAGGCAATGAAAAAATTAATAGACAACCAAAAAGAAACTGTATCTCTCAGAGTTAGTCTTTGGCATAAGAGTAAAAAATAGCTTACTTTCCACATTTTTTCTGTTCTGTGATTTAGATGTGTTGGCTACAACAATATTCCAATAGATAATATTTTTTAAAATGAAATATGATTTTCTCGGGAACTTCAGGTTCCCTATTGCATCTGTTCATGAAATCAAACATGCATCAAGTAAAACACAGGAAATAATAAAATTGGCTATGTACTTCTATGAAATGTGCCATGTAATTAAAAAAGGAAGAAGCTGTTTGGAAAAGATTGCTGAGGTAAATTCCTCGGAGGAAGGAAATATTTGGCTTTGCTGATTCTCCAAACATACTTACAATGCTTGTGAAAACAAACATTGGCATATGAACTGTCTCGCTACATGTCAGACAGATCACAGGATCTTTCTTTGAATAGATAAACTTTTAAAATTTATTCTGTAGTTAATCACAGTAAAAGCGGGAAGCATCATTTAGAACTGATGAAATAATATCATAGAGAAATTGTCTTTCCTGAAGCAAAGTCCTGTGAGATTCAACCATTTTGTTTCACAGAAAAAGGTGCCTCATCATATTTCTAGGAGCTTTTGTTTTATTCTGTGAACAGCCTCCAGACCAAATGTTGTGAGGTAGTAGCATAGATAATTTCAGTAGCAACTTTAGATAAATTTGATTTACATGAAGTGAAAAAACTCATCACGGCTGACGACTTCAGTGCTGCACTGTTATGGGGATGTGTTTGGGGAAAATAAACAAAGAAATAAGCAAAAATGCACCAATAAATAAATAAATAAATAACCTCCATAGAATGCTTCCATTTACTTTCGATGCAGGAGACTTGACTAGATCCAGGTGAAAATGGGATTTGACACTATCGGTAGGATCATATTTCACAGAATATGGTGGTTGCTAAAGACTTGCTGAACCACTCTTGCCCAGAACAGAAGTGCCAAACACCTTCACCAGCACTCTAAGAACAAGCTGGGGATACCAGAATGGGCACCACATCCTCACAGTGGTAACATCAGACAGTCCTGCTGCTGGCATAGACGCAGCTTGGTCAGTCTGTAAAGTTTTGTTCTACCATATTCTGACATGCATTTGTATGTTTCTATTCCACTGTATCAAGTAACTGATTAAAAGTCCTTTATATTAATTAGAAGAAAAGAAATTTTTAAAAAAGAAAATCACACACACCCCCCCAGTAAAAAGCCCCACCAGATTCTTAAAGCTTTTTCTTTATCTCCATTGCTGTTCATCATGCTTGCACTTCATTTTTTTCAACAATGCTTCTTCTGCAATTGCTATTGATGGCAATGCTGGACACTTGCAACACACATGAGAAGGAAAGCAGCTTCCCAGAAAATCTAAGACATCTTTGTAAACTACTGCTTCACTACACTTAACACTTGTTTCATTTAAAGTTGCTAGTAGGGTAAAAAGCCCAGAGACATACTCTGGTTTAATGACCCACATATATATCCCCTACAATATTTCTGGCTGTCTTTGAATAACACTCACAGAGAAGATAAACAGATTTTTCTGCTAGTTCTAGCTTAAGAGAATATACTCAAAAATGAATCCCATGGAGGATGCTGATTTATATTTCTGTCACAGCTGAAGCACAGGATAGAGCTCTCTAGGGGATATTTTTCTTTTGGGTTGGTTTGGGGGTTTTTTAAAATAATAGATATAGATTTCATCTTCTATGTGTGAAATCAGCTCAGATGCAATTTTCACGGAAATTGTGCAGAAAGTGTTAATGTGATGTAAATTGCTCTATTTAAATCACAGAACCTTTGTATGGAATGGATGTGTTAATTTTGTGTTGACGAGGAGAAAACAAGCATTTGATGAACGTTTGATTCAATATTAATAAGAGCAGTCTGTAACTATGTCTCTTAAAAAGAGAGAAACTGCTTTCATTGTGAAAAATTATACTGATACTCCATTCCACAAGATGTCTGACTGTTCATTTGAATAACAAAAAAACTACAAAGTTTTGCTGTTTAAGCTATGTGAATATAAATCAGCGGGGAGCGTCCTTTGTAGACACAATCTGTACCTGACAATTTAAGTCAGTCTAATAGGTAATTTAAATATCCTGCAGTAAGAACTGTTTGAATGGGTACCGGCTTCTCCTCTATTAGATGTAAAATAGGTTCAGTCTAACTATAAAATCAGATATTTTATGATATAGATAAGCTTTGAACTGGGTTCTTAAAAGGTAATATTTAAAATAAAAAACAGAAAACAAAGAGGAGACAGACAGACTAATGGAAAAGTCCTATGATTTTTGTCCACAAATAAATAATTTAATTATATTTTCCCTCATATAGAAATAAAATAGATGAGTGCAAAAAAACCTAAAAGGAAAATTACTTTACTGTGTCCTTAGAGCCAGCAGCGAAAACAGAAATAAGATGCGTGCAAGCCTATCCAATAGGTGAGGAACAAGCAACCCAGCCAAAAAGGTTGCAACTGCCGGGGAGACACTCTGTATATATACATATATATATATATATAGTATATATATAAATATACACTCAGTGTAGGGGGGCTTTAGCTCCTAAAGGCTCTAGATTCAGCTGTTTCCAGGTAGCCTTTTGGAAGACTGTTTTCTAGGTACAGGCAATGTGTCTGCACTTGCACTGCAGTCAGTGGCTGGTCTAGTGTATCCTAGAGCGATGCTCAGCTGACAGAAGCTGGCTATGCTTGTTGGAAGGGCTCAAACAGCTCATTAGATTCATTGGGTGGACTTTAGCATCCTAGTGCATGGATCAACTGTCTAAACATGGGTGCTCGTTGTCATCTGAGACCCCAACACCTACACACGACATCTGATGGGTGGGCTGGTGAATATGACAGGTATGACACAAGACCTGCTTCCTTTTGGGGCTGCAACCAGGGACCTGAAGGGATATCTTACACAATTATCTAGGATAATATTATACATCTCTGTTTGGGCAATTGGTTCACCTTTTCCCCTTCCCCAGCTTGAGACTGAGAATGACTCTTGCCAAACTTGAGAAATCTGATATATTAAGCCCTATTTTCAAAAGAGATGCCAGAGAAGCTAGTAGTTTATAAGCTAGAATACATGCTACTTGTTCATGTCTAATGATTACTCTTCAGGAACTTCTTCAAAAAATTAAGGCACAACAGCCAGTCTCTAACAAGCATGGTTTTTTCCCTCTCTTACATCTACCTCTGCCTGGTGGGAGAATATTGGACATTTCAGACTTGAAGCAGAGTAGAGAGTCTCAAAGAAAAATTCTTCCAAGGCAATTGACAGTCTCTGACTCCTCAAGCTGGGAACAGCTGGAAAATGACAAGCAGCTAGACCTTGCAATAAAAGCCATGGTATTAAAGCTCAGGTTTATTCCTAAGGGAAGGAAAAAAGTATCTAGAAACTTGGGCTATCATATTAACCAAGTGTCTGTTCCTTTTCATTGTGCACGACAGGATGAGTGGATAAGGTTGTCATTTGAAACAATAAGCAAAAAAGGTGAATTTTAAATCATATCAAAAGATCTTGTCTAGTTTGTCATTTTTGGCCAGGCAGTTGACATCACTGCATTCGTTCCCAGCAGCACTTAATTAGCAATTTGTGAAATTATAAATTTAGAAATGATTCTAAGGTTTTCAGGGACACTAGCTAATACAATTAGATTAGCACAGTGTGCAGTTCTGGGCCCCACAATTTAAGAAAGATATTCAGGTACTTGAATCCATCCAGAGGAGGCCAACAAGGCTGGTGAAAGGGCTGGAAAGTAGGACCTGTGAGGAGTGGCTAGGGACTTTTGGCTTGTCTAGTTTGGAGAAAAGGAGGCTCAGAGGAGACCTCACTGCTCTCTGCAGTTTCCTGAGGAGAAGTGGAGAGGGAGGTACTGAGTTCTTCTTCTGGGTATTCAGTGATAGGACACATGGGAATGGTTCAAAGCTGCACCAGGGAAGCCTTAGACTGGAGGTTAGGAAGCATTTCTTTATGAGAGGGTGGTCAAATACTGAAGCCTGATCAAAGACACTACAGAGGTGGTTGATGCTCTGAGCCTGTCAGTGTTTAAAAGACATTTGGGGATGCCTTTAAAAATATGCTTTAACTTTTGGTCAGCCCTGAAGTGGTCAGAGGAGATGATTGCTGTAGGCCCCTTCCAGCTGAAAGGTTCTGTTCTGTTCTGTTCTGTTCAGCTGCCTCACCCAGTCTTCTGTGCAGTGACAACTGCTTACAGCAGGGATCTCCAGCAACCTGGGGAGCAGTTGTTGGCAGTTCACCTGACCAGCAGCAAAGTTCAGGGTTCAACTGAGGCAACAAATCCAAGCATTTTTTTAGGTGGGACACAGGAGACCGTCTGCCACATACGAAGAATGATTTGGCAACTGGTTAGATTTTTTTATACTCTCTTGGATTTTGTCTAAGCCTCTCCTGTCAGCATCTTCATTCTACCTTGTGCAAGTAAATCCCACTCACCCAGAGAAAGCCACATAGCCAAGTGGACGACCACCCATCTGTGAGCACGAGGTATCTCAGTCCCTGTTTGCACACTGCTATATCCCACTGGCAGCTCAGCATCACTCAGTGGCAGTGGCTGCTGTCAAATCACTTGCTGCATCTCATTGATGAGCTAAAGGTTTATGGCTTCCCTAGAAAAGCATTGAAATCTGTGCTTTAATGCCTTATTTGAAACCACCTTTAAGTTAGATGTATGATTAAAAGCAATAAAGAAGCTTGTCATATTTTTCTCTCCTCAATTTATTATTTTTTAAATGTTAGCATTTAAGTAGAATTAACTTCAAAGCTAATACATTACTGAGTAAATACAATTTGTAATTTCTGAACTCTGCTATTGTTTCTGCTTGTAGGGAACTATTTTTCTGCAGGGTTACATATATAAAAATACTCATTTCAATTGCTTTTCTGTGACATTAAAAATTAATTTTAATTGGAAATCTCAGAATGTTTCACAGTAAGGATTATATCTCATTCTAAAGAAATAAGCTTGTGTATGTGCCTAAACATTCTTCTTTACCCCCTAACAATGAAGTATTGACCCTAAAAATGTCAGCATCTATTTAAATGGGGAAATAATGAAGGAAGTTCATGTATCTATATTCTTTACTATGATTTAGTGGTAATAATCATATTGGCTAAAACCAAAATCTATACAACAAGCTGTCAAGTGCCTGAACATTGGTTATTGGCATTCAGTAGTTAATCAAGCTAACAAAAAAAGAGTTTTTAAAGAAGATTAGAAAAACATTTATTTAAATTTTTTCTGGTGCTTTCTTCTGCTTCATATACTTGGTCTCAGTTCACAGTCATAAAACAATAAACTCAAAAAAAAAGTATCACTTTACCACTAGAACACAATTATTTACTTACCATACTGTATTTCATCACCTCATGGACAGGACTGAAACACTGTCTGGGACTAGTTCTCAAGACCGTTAAGCACTACTGTATCCCTTGCATGAACTTTTGATCCCATACATTATAAATATGTCTAAACTGGAGCAGCCAAACACTGCTGCAGGTCAGCCAGAGAAGCTGTAAAGTTTCCACACTCAGGTCTATTCAAAACTCTGCTGGACACAGCCTTGGGCACTGCAGGTTGCAATATGGAACCAGGTTTACATTGACCCTGCTTTGATGACCTCCACTGCTGCCTGCCAGACAAAGTCATTATATTTCTAGAAAAAAAAGATAGCATTGTTGGCCTCTCTTCCATTTTTCCTCAGCCTAATCATTTTTTTCTTTCTGTTTGGTTTTATTCTTTTTTGTTTTTAATTTCTTTTCTAGACATACATTTGCTCTTTCGAACAAAGATCAGGCCTCTGTTCCTCTGCTTCAGCATTCAGGCTCCTGTTCAAGGAAGAGTACTGTGTCAAATCTCATAGAAACTCATAATTGTGCTCCAAGCAGTTGCTATTCTTACTATTTCCGACTTTGAATTATGGATATGACCTAGTGATCAAGTCATAGTTGCTTTGATTTGCATAACCTGCAGGAAACAGTTCTGGAACCTTCCTGAAGTAAAACTAAAAAAAAAAAAAAAAAAAAAAAAAAAATTAAAAAAAGAAAGAAAAAGGGGCAGAACCTCACAGAAACAGAGGCAGACAGAAGTGTCACCATTTTTTCTTTATCCCTAATTCTGATGTTAGTATAAATTGCCCCAATAGATCACTGCATTGTTCAGGACTCCATAAACCCTGATTCTAATATTTAACCTAGTTTTTACCCATTGCAGTTTAACATTAAAACCTCTCTTCTTCTGCTTACTTGAGTCATAATCAGAGATAGTTCATTCTGGTGTTACTGAGAAAACTGTGGGCAAGTATCTCATCTCTATGATTATGTCGTTAGTTAAAACACCATCTTATTTTTTAACCTTATTACGTAAATTATGATTTCCAAGTACTTCATGGGGTTTGATGCTCTCCTGTGATCTTTGAGCCATTAATTAGTTTGCCTTCAAACATAGTCTTAAAATAGATAATGGATATTTTCTGGGGCCAAAGCCACATGAACCTTTGTAAATAAGGAAATCATGATTTTGCACTGTATAATAATGTTTTCCAGGGGATAATAGAAAGAAAAAAAGACAACAAAAAAAATTTAAGTGCAGGATAGGATGTAATTTACTCTGACACATTTAGTAATTGTTGTCATTTGAACAAATATTTTATCATCATACTGCTTAATAGGCAGAGGATGAAACAACCTTTATTTTCTCTTTACCCTCCTATAAACTCACAACAGATACAAATCCAAAATGAAATTAATAGTCTCAATTTAATCTTTTGCAACATCAAGGGACAGATAAATTTTACACCATCTGCTGCTCCTTCAGAGTTCCTTTATGCAGTGTCATGGTTCAGGCAGCAGCAATATTCTCAGAATCAGTGATCATGTATTGCTTAATCCTGGAATCTTCAGAGCTCCCACAAGGTGATTTCAGCAACTTGAATCAACACCACTTCACAAGGGAAAAAATCTGTTTCTCTCACTTTTTTTTCACTACTCTCTCTCACAGCTGCTGCACAGCATTCTTTGCCCTTTCTTAAATATGTTTTTACAGCAATGTCACCAGTGTTACTGATGGGCTCAACCTTGGCCAGCCCTGGATCTGTTTCAGAGCCATCTGGAACTGGCTCTGTCCAACCTGGGGACAGGCAACTCCTGATGTATTCTGAGACTAAAACTTTGCTACTTAAACCCAATACAGCACACATAAGAGACAACTATACAGTGCAACATTAGTATCAGCCCCTTGATTTGGAAATCTCAACATGCTTATATTATGCTTGCTCCCTTTTCTCATCCTCATGTTCTAATGCCCAAGCCCCACATACATACATGCTGCCAATGCACAAAATTGTGGTGCTTCTCAATGCAGAACATAATGAGGAACCATGACAGGTTTTCTGGCAACCCAAGGTACCATCCCACACACAAACTGGAAAATTGTCCATAGAGGGGTGATCTGTGAGACTTCCCAGAGCAGAGTCCTATGAGTTCATAGCCCTTTTCATTATGGAATCCTGTTGCTCCTAGTCTTGCCATGAAACGAGGCAAACCCTAGCACAGACATATATCAAGTACCCCAGGTGCAATCCTTCTTCCCTCAAGATGTTTGACATGTCAGCTGCATGTTTCACCTCTTTAACTTTTTTCCAGTCACGCCAAGTCACAGGTCATCCTTGCCACATTTATTTACAGCTCTTCATGCATGGTGTGTCTCCAGACAGAGCATCACCAAGCACCATCCACCAGCTCCTTGTAATTCCTAAGGAATACTCTCTTTCCCTATAGCTTCAAACTATCCTTTGAGGCTTAATTCCTTCCTTTCTTATTCTTTGCTCTGTGTCATAAGCTGTTTTGCTTCCTAAACATGGATGAAAATCATTCTTACAGGCCCTTCTTACTTACCACATGGATCAAACATACATAGGAAAATCAAAATCAATTTCGGATGATATACACAGAGATCCAAGACATGAAAGGAAACAAAAGACCCTCTTGTTGAGTAACAAGGTTCAGAGGTCCAATCTTAGTCTCAGAGCTGGGCAATGGTGCATATCTAAAGGTATTGACTACATGGGTTTCATTAGTATTAATTTAGCAAGGTATCAGCAATTTACTGAGGATCTGTTGTGAATAAGGGGTCTCTTCGCTTTGGGTGAAGACGAATCTGTCTCAAGTAAGGAATTTCAGACCATGAGAGGTGTCCCAGCTCAAAGGGAGAGTCACTGGCAAGCAGTGCAGTTGCAATTTACAAAGAACTCAAAGTGGGTTCATCCAAAGATCTGCTGTTAGTAGAAAGCTCTCCCTGCTTCGAGGAGCAACCTTGAGAGGTTTCACAGCCAAAGGGGAGATCATGGCCATGCAGCCATGCTGCGTAGCAGGGGGAGCTCAGAGAAGGCTCACTCGGGCTGTCACATTCATGGGATATTATTTTGCTCATAGTCAAATTGCATACCAAGGAAAGGGTGTGCATGATACTCCTCATGTCCACAGGTTCCTTTGTTCCTTCATAAATGAGTCTTGGTAAAACCATCCACATGTTAATCACACAGTCGACATTCCAAGCTCATATGTATCAATGCTCATTGAGCCACTCTGCCCCTTTGTGGACTTGCTTAGGGAATTCTTGGCCTATCTGTGTCCCAGGCCTTTACCTCCTTTGGAGCCTCTACCAAATTATTGCTAGTTTGGTTAAGCAGGTAAAGTGCATCCATCACCCCAGTTTGCCCACACACACGAAGAGGTAACATCAAATGTCAGATTACATATCTGACTTCTCCAGGATAGATGGAGGATGTCTGCTGGGTTGGATGGTTTGTTTTACCACCTGTTTTTTGGCAGCCCTGAGCATAATCTGCTTTCTGAGACTGTTATTTTTCTGACTGTGTGCCAGTGCAAACACACTGACCATCCCTTGAACTCTCTGCTCACTTCTGTGGTAGATGTTTCAGTGGTCATGTTTTCAGTGATAGCAGTCAAATCCCTTCAGTCAGAGAAATGTCAAATGTTTTATGATCTGAGACAAAAAAAAAATCATTGATATTTTGTGTCTTCCTTCCTGATGTACTCTCCTTCTTGATTTCCTTCTACTGCAGGGGAGTGAACTTGATATATATTTATGTTGTAGTCTTTTTTGGTCCTGTGTTTCTAGACTGCTTCTAATATCCCTGGATAATTAAATGAATGGGTTTTCAGAGTCAAAATGGCTAGCAAGAGTGTGTGGTGTTCAATTAGTTACCCACAGTTACAAGAATATCACATGTCAGAAGGCCCTGTCCCATACAAGAAACAGGATCAAGAAAAGGCTGACCTAAAACTCTCACAGGATGCTGTGAGTCTCTCCAAAGAAAAATAATTCACAATTCATTGTTTGCCTTTACTTTCTTTCCCATTTTTCTTTTATGAAAGCTAAAAGTAGGCAGTTAGTATGAAAAAGTAATTGTTCTGTTAGAACAAGTCTGTCAAAACACAATTTCCATTTTCAAATCATGCTGTTTCTATATCACTCTGAGTTTGATTGCAACAAAGGAAAGTTAAGTCACATATGAGGAAACACTTAAGGAGGTTGTGACATACCCAGAAATAAAGGGGTTTGATAAGAGGTTGGAAAAGTAACCTGTGTAAGTCAGAACAGGTGTAGGTCTTTCTGCCTTGGGACCAGGGGATAGATGAGTCAGCCCCATTTTCTGAGTATTTTTTGTAATTTTAGTGGAGCTCACCAAACCAACTGTTAGTGCAATTCAGTAGTAATTATGCTATTAATACAGCAAAGTCCACAAAAGATGTCTGTGAAAGGTTTAAGGCTATAACTGTTTAATAACAGATTTATAATCTGTCACCCTCGTATAATAGAATATAGAATTGATGCAGTGTTAGAGCAAATGATAGAGGACTTACACAAATTAATATCATCTAACGATATTAATTTGCTATAGAGGTTTATTCTTTCTCATACTTCACTATTGCGACTCTACCTCAAAGAGGTTTTTTATTCTTTTTGGAACTATTTATAGGTATTTACAATGGCACTTATGAAATATCACACCTTGATTAATAGATTCGAGTGAAGTTAGGAAAAGGGTGTTTTCTCATTACACTCCTTGTGCATCTCAGCTATTCTGAACTTACTTGCCATAATTATACTTCTAAAAAAATGTTCTATATATTAAGAAATAGCCTATGATGTTGATTAAAAGCAATTCATTTACCAGAAGGTAATGAGGGGATAAGAGGTTTCAGCAAGAATGAGAAACACAGACAGAGGAAGCAACAGTTTTCTGTTTGCACATTCTCCTTGGATTTTATTCGTGCTCCACAGTTGCATCCTTTGAGTCCAGCAGGATTCTGCTCTTTGTATCATTGCATATATAAAAAATATAAACCTAGAAAACAGCCAGCAATTCCCCACTACTTAGAGATTTGAGTTGATGTGGGTGGGTTGTTGAGGGGTTTTTTTAATCAAGACTGGGCATCCTACAACATAGGCTCTAGCCTATTTAGGAGGCTAGAATCTTGATGCAAGAATAATGGTGAATACGTGTGTGCAGCCTCTTACAGAGAGACACGGGCCAGTTCTGACTGTTCTGCAATTCAATCAGCTGCAAATCAACTCCAAACTGAAGCTATTAGCTTAGATTCTGCATCCAGCTAAATCTATCCCTTTTCCTTCTAATCAAAAAGTAGACATGAATGCAGAGAGGGTGAGCCTGTTTCTGCCTGCAATCATATCTCATGTACCATCTACAGCCTGATACAGGAGGTCACATAGTTATATTTTTTGTATGTGCCTCCCTGCAACAGAAAGTAGTCAAAGGGGTTGTCTCTTAAATGAGCACATAAATCCATTTAAACACAAGGGTTTGATTAAACAAATACAGAAATTCAAAGACAAATCTAGCAGAGAAATTCTGACATCTGTAATAAAAATCTGGTTGGCAAAGAAGCAAGAGTTAGTGGAAGGGGAAGAAAACTGGTATCATCAGCAATCACTCCCCACACGGTAATTTAGTTGTTCTCATTTACTGCAGCACAGAAAAATTCCCCAGCTCTCCATATCTGCATAAAAACTAATATGCGAAGTGAAATCCTCTTTTCCTCCTGAATCTTCCAGATTTAATCTGCACAGTTTCCCATTAATAATACTGTGACTTTATCCCATAGAGTAATTAATAATCAATCCCAGCAAGCGATGGAGGTAGTTTACTTCCTGTAGAAATGTTTAACTACCAGAAAGCTTGAAAAACGCCTGTCACACGTCAAATGCTCCATGCAGGCATCTCAGCTCATGACAGAATGAAGTCATTGCACTCCACTATCAGTTTCAACCCAGCCTCATCTCTGTTCACAAATTGCTCAAGGCAGTTTAGAGACTGCAAAGTCAAAATAAGGCATTCAGTGCAAAATTGATGTACAAGTGTTCATCAAAGACACAATGTCAAAAATCTAAAATGGTTACATGTTTCAAATTAGTATATTATGGAACTGTACTTTTTGTAAAAGGAGACATTAGACGTTAACATGAAAAAAAACCCCTCAGAAATCTACATTTAAAGATCTGTAAAGAGCTATTTAAATTCCACTGGCTAGAATATTTTTAAGTGACTATTAATATCATTTGGCAGTCTTTACCTAAGGCAGAGTTCTAGAGAATAAGCAGAGAAATAATTAGTCTTAATAATTAAAGTGAAATATGTAAAAGTACGTGGCTCCTACTCCTGACATTACCACTGAAGAGGAAGACCTTGCTCGTGCTCTGTCACATAAGGATTTGCTGCTGGAGCAATAGCCATTGAGAAATGCCCAGAGAGCACTCTATGTCAAGGGGAATGCACTCAGGCTCTCATTTCCATTATAATCAGTGACTAAACACCTCTGAGAATATGATGTTTATGGTTAATATCACTGATTAGAACAAGAGCTAGTAACTAAGCCGTGTTGCAAGGGCCATGCATTCTGGCACCCTGCACAACGCAAGCCATAGATTTAAATTATCACTACTTTACCCTTCACACATCGTACCTTTTGTTAACTATAAAAAAGAAAATGAGAATCTGAATACATGCATCTTCAACTTTGGGCCTCTGTCCTTTAGTCAGATGTTTAAAATCCTTTACTTTGAAACTGCTACTTGTGTGCCTGTAAGATGTATCAGATCCCTGATCTCTCTCCTGTAGCCTGGATAAATAAGCTAGAATCCAGTGTTTCATTCTGCTATTTGATAAACTCTTTGTAACTAGTCTAAAGTTAAAGAATATTTTGTACATATCTCTCAAAATTGCATATTTTGGCAAATACTTGACAAGTAGAGCAGTTTGGAAAGCGATGCCTGTTTGTAGCACTGTGTGCCAAACTGTGAACAGACATATTTACCATCTATGGGTTTCCAGATTTCTTGAGCAAGCTTTGCACCACTGCTCGTGTTCTGAACACTATTTTATGCAACAACCTAATGGTTCCTAGTGGATGGTCTACATTCATGACAATATTTATCTCCCTGTTTTTCAGTTTAGTAGCAGTGATGCCTTGGAGTTTACATGCAACAGTTTTTATTATAAAATCCATAAAGCATAGACAGCTTATGAAAACTTTTGCACTTATTTATGTTTTGCATGCCCAGTCATGCCCTTTGCAATACTGATTTTACAAAGTGGACAGGTTTATAAATAGAAAAGGAAATGGCCATAATCTACAGGAATCTTTTTTTTAAGGCACTCTTCATTTTCTTAGCATAATGACCACCTATTTTCCTTCTTTTTTCAAACTCTTTCTTGCTGAACATCTTGTATTTCCTCAGCTGGTGCAGCCTCCTCTTAGTGGAAAAATAAAGTAACTCCTTCAGCTCCAGTTTTTAGCAAGACTCCAGTACCAAAATAACCCTCAGATGTATTTATAGCTTTGCAGAAGCATTTGCAGGAACATGAATCTCTCATGGATGGCAAAATGCACAAGCTCTTTTAGGATAATGATATAATGTGTATCATTATCCTAAAAGGTGATAATTAAAATTATTTCAAAGTTCAGATTTAAATAACATTTTGATTAATTATGAACTGTTCCTTATTGTCATATTTTGACATTTGTCTCTTTAGCCTTGTATTCCATAAGCAAATTAGTATGGAAGAATTATCACTAATAGCTCTAAATAGAAATAGTTTTCATAATCAGCACACTGGATGTGTCAAACTGTACACATTTTTGTTGTTGTTCTTGTTGTTCATTATTTCAATTTCTGGACTATTCCATTGTTCAGGCTTAATATGCACCTTTTTTTCTGATAAAAGAACAAGCTATTTTGAGCTCTGCTGAGAGCCAATACAGCTCTTTAGCATCCCTGGGTTAAGATGAAAAGTTAAAACACACATAATTTGCTGAAGAAAAGCATTTTCTGAATAAACTGTTGAAGGTGATAGCTCTCTTAATTACAAAACTTCAAAGATCAAACATGAATATCAAAGTACAGGAATTCTGTGTTAATTCAATGTGATTGTTACAGATGTTTTCACTCTTCTGCTTCTTGAATATGTTTAGAATTGTTTCAATTTTAGCTATTTCACATAATAAGCTTGATGGGAAAAATCCTTTTTCAACTGAATTTTTTAAGTTTAACTCAACAACTTTAAGATCACAGTTGACCCTGTGCCAGTATTTCCCCGGCCATGGCAAACCCATTTCACAAAGAACATTCTGTGTTCACCTTGCATACAAGCTGTAACATGATGAATGACCTGTGGAGAAAATCCCAACTGCTTGTGCTTCTTTAGGGTGATGCAGTTGCACTGCCCATTGGTGGAAAAGAGAAGGATGCTGAGAGCAGCCTGGCCTCTCTTGTAGACCATTTACTCAACTTGGTGGCTGAAAACACGGAAAGAAATTTAATCTTCTCTTCTTCTATTACATATCAGTGGTAAGACCATTAAAATGTAGCAGAAATTAAAAAGTCAAATTCTTTATGATAAGGAACTGTCCCAGCTGTGGGTGCAGGAAGTCTTTAGGTCTTGTCTCTTGGAGAATGGGTATGAGAGATTGTTCTGTGAAACAAGGTGTCTTCAGAATTTGGCTTCCTGATTCACAGAAGGTCCCAGGAAGATTAGGGGGGATAGAAAGAAATTCCAACTTGAGAGTAATCATTTCTGGAAACACTGTGAGGATTCAGCATATATGGAGTTTGACTGCAGCACATTTCAGGGAAGGTCTGTAAGAGCCGTTTTCTTTCTGGCTCTTCTTGCAGGCTGCCTTGGACCCCAACAGGCAACTTAGCAGGAATTGTGCACGCTGCCATGATTTTGTTCAAAAAGCATTCCTTGAGACCTTCTCATCAATTGCAGCAATCTTTTGTTTTACAGGATCTTCACTTCACTTCGCTGTAGTTTGTATCTAGTTAAACACATGTAATGATCCAGGAAATTGTCCCATTTGCCACCTCTAAGTGGCTTAATATTGAAAACTCATTCCATCTAACAACCAGATTAAAAGTCAAGAATCCCCACATTTCTAATGTTCGCCGCTTTCTTTGTGTTTTTTTAATTACATTTAGAATGCAGTTCCGAGGGCTGACGAGAGACCATAAACAACAATATTCATTCAACCTTGACAATCTTGTATTTAAATGGAAGCAAGCCCATGGGCAACAAAATATACCAATACCACCAAGGTGCATCACATCAGAGTGCCTGCTAGTTATGGGACTGCAAAATAGGAAGATGAATCCCTTGACAAAATATGTAAGATTTTTGAAATGGAGGAAGAAGACAGTCTCTCCCTTTTCTTTCTTTTTTTTTCCTACTGAGCCTAAATGCCACTTGTGAAGATAAATATAAGAACAAAAAATTCAATTTACCGCAAACACATTCAATTTTTTGCTCCAAGTCTCAGTACCCATGCATGGCTGAGAATGACAAATTAACAATAAAAGAGACTTTTCAATTATACATAACAGATAACCAAACACTGTTTGGGGAAAACATGTTTAGTGGGAATAATAGGCAGGTAGATACAAACTAGATTGAGAACAAAATCCAAGCCTTGTTGATTTTCTGTCACACTAAATAAATGAAGTATTCAATAAAAGCATGCTATAGACTAATTAATAGTCAGAGGAAAAAAGCTACAAATGCCTGAAGAAATAGGTTTTTTTCTTCAATTTCCACTAAAAAACTGAAACAAAAGCTGAATATCAACGTTTTAGAAGAGAAAAAGCAGTAGACAAAGCTGTTATATTGATTATCTCTGTTCTTTGCATGCCAAAAATTGTAAGTATTTATTTCAGACAATAATCACTTCACACTAAACAGAATATGAAAGTACACAAACAGCATTTTAAAGAATTACATGATTCATAAACCTAGAAATTAAATATAAGAAAAATAAAATGTAAAAAAAGTCCTAATTAAAAAAAGAGACCCAGCAGTTGCCAATGCATTTAGAGACTACCCAGATAAATTGTTTTTAAAAATCCCTTTGGACAATGTCTTTATCAAGTAGTGATATGTAATGGTCATCAGCAAAAGTAAATGAACACATTTCAGCACTTTCACCTGTCTGCCTTTTGGGGTTTAAGTGATATAAAAATCGTATGAGCTGTCTTTGACATTCCAGTTAACTCCCCTCCACCAACCCATTCACTACACTAGGAGGTCATATTTTAAATTGCATTATTCCATTCTCCAAAGTTGCTCCTCCCATTCAAGCTTAACTCCACTCTCAGTCTAACTCCAGTACCAAAGCTTCAAATATAAAGATAAATCAGAATTTTTATAGAACAAAATGTTGTAGAGGTGGTCAGGTTAACTGTACCTACAACCCCAGGATTGTAAGGGTGCTGTCTCAGCCTGACACAAAGCCCTCTGCACAAAGGGAAATAGGGAAAATAAAAGAAGTTCTTCAACCTGCTTTATCAAAGGATTGCACTTTTCCCCCCTCCTGCTTACAACCAATGACACAGAAACTGCTGCTCTTGCCCTCAGACAGTCCCACTGAGGGCCCCAGGGCTCAAGATTTTTCTGAGAGTAAAGTAAGAAAGAGGAGTTAAAACAACTGAAGTAGTTCCTCAATCTCTGAATCTTCTGCTAGAGATTTCAATAAGTGGACAAATTATTTTACTGGTCTGAAATTGTAGAGTATTTTTAGTAATATTTACCCCTGTCATTACACTTATTCCTTTCCATATTTTTATCTGTTAATTTTAATTAGTGTAAAATGCATTAATGCTTCTTCTCCTACTAGAGAAAAAGCGCAAATGTGTACAACTTTATTTAGAAATTCAGATTTTTTCAGAGATTTTTTTAATGAGAAATAAAAAGTTAAATATAATATTAAATTTCAAATCAAGAAACTTCTCATATTGCATTTTATTTGTTTCACTATGCAAATTATTTTGAAGTTTATGAGGTTTTTTAAAAATTAACTGCACTAACTAAACATTGAATTTCTGTTTGTTAATAGTTAATCAGAAATCCCTGTCAACAGATTATCACTTTACATGAAACTTCATTTTGCTGTCCTTAAGGTGACACGTGTTTTGCAATTAAGCAATAAAACATCTTCCCCATCAGACAGTGAATGGCAAGAGAGGCAAGTCATCCCAAGTGACCTAAACTAAGGTATTGGCTCCTCCTGAATGTTGAAAGACTAGACCTTTCCAAAAAAAGTGACTTTTTATCTGTCTTGAAGTCTTTATTTGTTTTGAGTTCATATAAAACTGAATATCTTTTTTACCATATTTACAGATAGTTTTTAACAAGTATCATGACCCCAATCTACATGCAAATGTCACCTATCTAAGTGTAATGAAAAACTAAGGATGTGTTCATTTTTTTGAAGGCAATTGCATTAATTAAAACAGCTTTCATTGAAATCAACATCAAGAGAAATTATTTTGTTGCTAATACTGCAAAAGCCAAATAAGTGAGAAAAAGCAAAAAAAAAAGCTCAGGAGCTTAAATAGATGGGAGATAATAATGGAAATAAAGTTCTTCATAGAAATAAATTTATAAATTGAGAAGCGTCACAGTATTTGCTTTTTGAAAGTGAAAATAATTAAATATTAATTTTCATAGTGGATAATCAAATTTAAAATGTGCCCTCTAGGTTTTCTTTGGTTAAAATGTCCTCCAAAATCTTCATAAACGGGAAACACGGCAAAAACAAACAGTAATTGGGAAAGAAAAAAAGCACAATGATACCAGAAAGCCAATCACTCTTAAAAAAAAATGTGTTCCTTTTAGCTGTTTTCATTCTCACTTTTGAAGAAATTAATGTAGTTTTCATAAGATTAGTAAATTCTCCTGACGTACTATTGACTGAATGGAAAATGTTTTCCATCCACGAAAAATGTTTTGGTCACTTTGAATACCAGTATTTGAGCACTACCCTATCTGCCTGAAAACCATCTCTCAGGACAAAAGCAATGCCAGACTTTCCTTTTAAAATCTTCCTAATCTTTCATGTTGAATAGCAACATTATACCTAAAACACTTGCAACAGCACAATACAAAAATAGCAAATCCAAGTACTTATAAATAAGTAAATGTTAACATTTAAGTAGACCACAAAACCCTCACATGTACTGAGTTTAATACACTCCCTGATTACGTTGTAGGATTTAACAAAATTTCATAGACAATTCCTTTTAGAAAACTTGATCCAAAAAATCCCAGATTCATCAAAAAAAAAAGCCTCTTCTGGCATTCTAATCCCATCTTTTATCATTTGCTATATTTCAGTGTGCAAGGTAAAACATGCTACCATCTGAAAAAGTTGGCTGAATCCTCTCTTCTTGGAGCTTTGTTTGACCATATGGCACTGCCTCAGGGATGAATTCATTACCAGTGTACCTCCAGAAATTCCCTAAAACTTACTTTTCTTTCATACTGCAAGTCACTGAAAAAATAACTGGTAGCATCTTTGGGCAAGTATTGGATTACTAGTAATAAAATTGCAAATACTTACATATTTTTGATTTACCAGACAACCACAATTAGACAGTCTTCTGCTTAAGAAAGACCTCTTCTCCTGCTAATGTTTTCTTTAGCCATCTGTCCCCAAAAGATTATTGTTTGCTTTCTGGTGACAGAGTAGCCTAATAGCTGCCTTTTCTGCAGAGTTCCAGCATGTTGAGAATGGCATGGAATAAAATCTGGCCTAACAGATCTACTGTTAAGCAAGAATCAAATGGCAGGCTAAATCCATGCTTACTTGCTTTGTTAAAGGTTGTGGCTACAGAATCTGAGACTTTGCTATTTAATATAACTAATAAACTACAGTTAATGTATTCCCTGCATACTAGATGGAAAAAAATGGTATACTGTGGAAATAGTATTTGTGATTTTCTTGACCCTTCTGAGGTCACAGTTTTCCCTCACTCATCTTCTAACCAGCACTACTGATGCTGTCTCCTCCTTGAAAGCCTGGACTATTTATAGAGCTCTTTACTGCGACAATTTCTAGATCTCTTACTCTCTTCACATGTCGTGAAAACACTGTTTATTTCCAGGTGTGCTCTTTGGAATTGAAACACAGTGGGATGAAAACACATGCAATATGAGTGTTAAATTTGCTATAGTTTTTTAAGCACAGAACTGGAAAAATCATTGTAACAAGTTTTTTGGGTGATAAAGTCATTCTCTAATTATTTTGCATTTTTCAACCTTCAAACTCAAATAATCTACTGATTTAATGGCTTAATAAATAGAAATAATAAATTTTATGCAGTGTGATAATGGAGATTCAGTTTTTTATTTATGACGTGCAATTCTAGCTGCTTTTTCGTTGTAATTCATCGTAGTTCATCTGTTTTGAATATTACATAGCAATATTCAAAAAAAAAGATTGAATAACTCTTGGCCTCTCTCTGACATATCCTTTCCTATTTACATACCTTCCCTACACAAAAAAACCCATAAAATTCAAGAATTAACATTAGAAAAATTGGTCTGCATAGAATTGTAGTGATTTATGCTAGATTGCTAGACTATTGTCTTTATTTTACATAGAATCACAGAATAGTTTGGATTGGAAGGGACCTTTAAGACCATCTAGTTCTGACCCTGCTGCCACGGACACTAGATAAGGTTACTCAGAGCCCCATCCAGCCTGGCCTTGAACACTTCAAGTGATGGGGCATCCACAACTTCGCTGACTAAACATTGTTATTGTGAGTTCTTACTCTTTACTTCATTCTCAATTCAGACTTGATCCAAACTTACTTGTTGCCTAAGGCTGAATGAAGAGCCATCTGTGCCTCCAGTGTGTTTATTTCCTCTGTAACCAAAATAAAATGCAAGCACGAATCTCTGGACTTTTCCTTATTAACTATTTCTAACAGCTTATGGTACAGAATTTTTTGTGCATACAAGATATTGTTAGGCTGCATAGTGCAATCTTAGCGTAGAACAGAAATTCACAGCAAAAGGAGTGAAGGCCTTCACAACTTTCGAGGCTCCTAATGAGTGTCTTCATGTGCAAAGCACTGCAAAGAGCGTGAATTCATAGGGAGATGAGTTCTGCCTGACAACATAAAGAATGAGTACCCATGAAGCTTGCTCCTGCAAGGACCATAACCAGGTATATTTGAAGGATATTATTCAAATGCTGCACAATGCAGGTAAAAAAACAGTAAATAAATGTTCTACACTCCTGTGACACCAGTTGTCTTGACTTTACTCTGTTTAGTTATCTCTGTGTATCATAGTGGCACTCAGCAGGTTCAATTGGTCTAAAGAAAAGGAAGTTAAAAGCAAACCCGTGTACAACTGAGGATGAAGAGTGAGACACTTTTTCCCTCCTTGAAACTCTGAAGGACACTCAGTGATGATGAATACACCTTCCACTTTATGAAGGTTTTTTCTTTTTTCAGGTCCCCTCCCTTCAAATGTGTTGCTAAGCTTTTTCTTCTCCAGTCGTCATGTTCCAAGGATCCAAATGAGTCTCACTGAAGCTCTCAAATTGCTACTTGTTTTTACCAGTCCTGCTGTGCTGCAGCGGGGATTACTGTAACATGCATATATCAAACCAGGAGTCCCGTGGAAAGGAAATATCTATGGACAGATTCTTGATAGCTGTTTCAGAGATGTTTATTTCTCCAGCCGCATGGCCGGGGCTCTGCTGAGGAACTGAGGCAATCACGGGACCCGAGGGTCCTTGCCTGCACAGGGGAACACAAAACAACCAATGGGGAACGAGGCTGACCAGGGGCAGGGAAACCCCGTGCCTCCCCCCCAGGACCCCTCTCCCAGGGCTACACGGCAGGGGGAGGAGACCCCAACACTGGTGCACACAGATGAATTAAATCCTCATTTCTTGAGCCTGAATTCAGCCTTTCTGAAGTAGACTTAAGCTTTTCTTTGGTACCCTGGAAGCAAACAAATTTTCTCGGTTTATACTGGTAAGAATATAATTCTGCTTTTGGTCATTGCAATTTAATTGCTATTTAATAGATCCAAATGTGAAGTCTTTCTCTAGGGTAACTCACTTGCGCTATTCCTTCCCATTTGTTTCATTAATAGGGCCGACCACATCTTCAAGGAATATTGTTAAAGCCCAGTACATTTTTTTACCTTCATGACCTGAATTACATATCTTCATAATGACCACTTATATTTATTCAGACAAGTAGAGTTGGACTTTGGTGCTGCTGAGTTCTTTCTACTTTTCTGCTGAGTTCTCTGTTAACTTTTCAGTTCAGCCACCCGTTGTGTCTTTAGTAGAGATGTTAGAATGAAAACAAAGACAGTGACAATCATCTTGCTGGGCAATAAACATCTTATAACATCTCAACCATCTACCTGACTGTTTAAATACTATTTATAATACAGCCCATGGTCTTTTTCTGATTTACACACTCCTCCTGCCAAATATTAGGAGGGGAAGTTATAAAGAGGAGTAGCTGAAAACATAATCCATCTGAAACAGAGTATTTTCCCTTTGATTGGGCAATTTTTTTCTTTTATTTTTCTTCCTTATAAATGTTTCAAGACACAGTGAATTATTTATTTTAAAGAGACCCTAATTCAAGGTTATGCCAATGAAACAACTGTCGTCCTCTTTGATTTAGATGTTCCAATCTTTCCCTTACGCAAAGACTGTGTTGGCTTCATTTCCTTTATAAATAATCTTGCTCCCAGAGCTACCAGCAAACTGACTCACAGTTTGAGTGGTTTCACTAGCAGGTAAGTGGAGGTTTACTAAATATATCTAATGTCAGAAAGCCTCCTTGGAGAAATTAGTGAAATATGCAATGTTATTGTGGAAGGAAGTGCCATATTTCTAGTGTTCCCTAAAATCTTTCATCTCACAGTCATTCTTCTTTAAAGGAAAATTCTGGCAGGGATTTTATGCCTCTTATATGAAGACTGAGTAAGATTTTCCTCTTTGCCAATGGAAGAAGTTAACTTATACAGTAGGAAAACTTCTACTGAAATGTTTCTTATCTTTTGTATACTGTTTTTCCTGCTTCATCTATTTTTTTCTCTGCATCAGACAGAGGCCACACAACCCTCAGAGACTTTCTAGCTCGTCATCAATGAGTCTTCTTCTGGATCTGGACTGGGAATTATCTAAGGAGGGCTTCTCCTGCCAGGTACGGTTTTGTTGTGTTCACTCTGCTCAGGGAAATCAAATTCTGTTCTCACTTGCTCAAGTGCAAATATTGAATAATTCCATTGATCTACCTGACAGTTACAGATTTCTCAGATGGCTGTGTGGTTTGGTGCACTCTATTGCCAATATTTTTAGATAGTTAATCCTGTGTCAGTCTGCAGCACGCAGCAGAGGAAGGCAGAGGACAGCATCAATCTCTGCCTTGAAGCAGATAACCACAAATTAGGGCAGAATAAATGCCTCTATTTAACACATGTTGTTGTAGATACCTGAACTGATTGTTTATCCTTTGAATTTCCCTGTTAATTATTTCAGACCAGAAGCAGAAGCCAAATTTCACCACATGCACACACACATACCCCCATAGATACATGTAATTCCGTGATACCTGAGCAGAAGTGGAAATACCTGTTCTGCCACAGCATCATTGCCATAGGGGTTTCACATGCTAGTGCATGGAAAAGACAAGCTAAAATGACCTAATCTGAGTATCTTCATAAATCTCCCACACCTCTCCAGAGGTGGCTTTGGATGACAGCACACCTTTTGCAATGAGATTGTGTCTACTTCTACCTGTAGAAGAAGCCACGGTAGCTCTGAATGCCAACATGTAACCAGACTAAAGCTTTGTGTTGCCACTACTCCAAATGCTAGCAGATTTTTACAGGCTTGGAGAATTTAGATTTAAGTCCTTCCACACTTGTTTTTTTATTCATTCTCCCTCCCAGGCATATGGAATGAAGATGGCTATGAAAAAAACAAATCTAAAAGAGGTATTTTTTTCACTTTGCCCCCATTCTACAGGCTTCCCAGAGAAAATAATCATCTATTGAATTCACCTTTTAATCATTGTCTTTTCACTATTTTTACTTTTTAGCATAAATAGATGTAAATATATTTGTTCAGTGGCAAAACAAAAAGCACAATGGCACTTTTAAGTAGCTCTCAGGAAAGAAGATGCTGTATCTTTGATGCATGGGTTTTTTTCAATAGGACACACCTAATATGTACCATAAGATAATGCACTTAAACAGCAGGTGACATGCTATAAATCCACACCCTTGTTTTCTGTAATTTAAAAATATTAAATATTATTCTAATGATACCATCTACTTTGACTATTATTTTGTTTGCAACTACTGGAGCAGACACAGCCAGAGAAAAAGATGAATGGCTCCTTACAGAACACCTAGGAGTGCTTCCTTCTTTAGAGCAGAAACACAGGACTTCTTTTTCAAGAAATGGTTAATGCTTTTCTGTAAAGGAGATTTTCTTGATGCTTGTTGATAGCATTTTTGTGATGGTATTATTAATGGCAAACAATGATTTACTGGAAAGTATAAGAACAGAGCAATGGCCTCCAGAAATGTCACTTGAAGGCCTCTTGATTGATTTTACAATGATCCCAAAGAACTGTTTGCCCTGTGTTCAAATCCAATGTCATTTTTCATACCTTGTAGAAAGTTACAGCTATGTATAGGCTAAAAATTAATTTATTCTGGAAACAAATAGGAAATAATAGTGTAATAAAAACCAACTACAAAGTCTGGGGCACAGTAACTAGTGTTTCAAAGAAACATGAATCTTTCCACTACAATCTTAATAGAGAAACATGTATTTAGTAGGCATTGATCACTGTAGCTTGTCACCAAGTCACTCCAATGGCTTGAGACTGATCTGAGGGTGAAGGATGTGACCAAAGGTTATAAGTACATTACTTCCAAAGCAGTTACCTGCATCAGGCACAGAAAGCTTGGTTTAGTTTTGGTTTGTTTTTCTTTTCCTTAGGTAGATTATGTTGTTAAAAACTGCAATTGACTAATAATTATAGTTAGTGTATCACAACAGCTATATTTCTTAATGTACCTCAACTTTACAAAGCAACAGAAGCTTTGCAGAGAGTGAGGTTCCACGTTTCAGAAAAAACCAACTCTCATGATCACACATACTGTGCAGCAGAGACGGGGAAACCTTCACTGCATTTCGCTCCCTTCCCTGACAGCTCTGCATTAAACAACTTGCAGAAGTTCCCCTTCCCCAGGGCACAGTGTGCTGTCTGCACTGGTGGGAAGGCTGCTCTGAAGTGCAACTACTGAAAAAGGAAGCAAATTGCATTAATGAATTTATAGCCCTCGATTTTGTACAGGTCCTAGTTTAATCTCTAGAGGTTACTTGTTTTCAATAAACTGTCCACACACTTGATAAGAAGAAGATTATTTCACTAATGACTTTGTGAAATAAAGTCCACTAATGACTTTGTGGATATTCTGTGTTTATGTCTTGTGACAAAACAAGAGTCTTTATATAACCACCAACAATTTATGCAGCTTTTTTTGGTTCCAGGTACTTCAGATAACAGCATGGGTTACAGTCTCAGAAATTGTATGTGAAAAGTGATACTGCCACAAGGAGTTAGTCAATTAGAAAATGCTTCCTGGATTTTCAGCTTTAATTTCTTTTTCTCTCTGCCTTTTTAATGGTTCTTGCCATTTCATTCACAAACATCTTAAATAATTCCTTTTCCTCTCTGCTGCTGCAAGGATTTATTTTATTAAGGACATTAAGAACTCAGTCCATCTTTCTTTAATCCTTTTTACTTTTCCTGCTTCCAGTATCTTTCCTGAAACACCCAGAGCTATGCATGTTTTGAATGAAGCTACACTCACATCATAGAGACAGAAGGAGTCCTGGCCAGTTAGTTTCTGCATAGCTTAGATGCTTTATTGCAATTTTTTTTTTTTGGCAACAAAATCATGTCATAGTGAATACACCTAACCTTAAATACAAATAAGAAAATCTTTCCTGGTTTTTCCTTATTCATAAAACAAACACATAATTGTGTTACCTTGGTGCTGATCTTATGGGAAAAAGAAAGAGAAGTACCCATAAGAAGTAAACCAAACTTCCAAATTTTTTTCAGCTGTAATCTTTGCAAGACCTCCAGTCTGTTCAGCTTATGATTTGGTCAGAAAATGCTTTTACGCAGTTTTCAAAGTCAGGAAAAAAAAATTCTCTTCAACATATACAGATATATCTTACATTTAAAATTTCAGCAAGAATGACTTGCACCTTAATTTCACTCTAGAAATGCTTTTTATGAGAAAGTCACAATTGTAATCATGTGAGTGAAATTTTCTTAGTAGTTACCCCAATTGGTATATGTCCAGCTTTAGATACAACATTTTTTTTCTGCATTTAGCTAGTATACATATACACTTCCCTTTTTTGGTTTTTTTTTTGCTTTTTTCTTCAAAATGTGCCATCTCTATCAGTGCAAAGTTATTTCTAAGAAAGTTGTGATGTTGAAATCATATGGGACATATACTCATTATTCTGGTGCAGTAAATCACCAAGATCCATGGCAGTGAACACCGTTATACAAAAGACATTTATCTAGGTCTGATGACGGGTCCTGAACTCAAGATTAGGAAACACAATGTTATATAATGTCCACTCATGTGAAGAATCAGAATAGCAGTAATCAGTCATTAATACTGGGCTAACACTATTTTCTTGAACACTAGAGGGAGATCAAAGCAAAAGAATAAATTGCCTAATACAGCATGGATACTAATTGCAGCTGTTAAAAAAATTTCAAAAGATTATGTGATAAAGATCCAGGTATCACAGTATCTTAATTTTTCCTCACTGTTCTCACATACCCTTATTTGATATTGTTTTACCTACACTGTCATTTTAAAAAAGAAAAGAAAAAAAGATAAAAATACTTAGAAGGAAAAGGATTATATCAAAGCCACCATTACTATATTCTGTATTGAAGTAGTTTTTCATACAAAATATGTTTACTTTGATGAGAAGATTCAGGTTCTAGCAACTGAACAATGAAACGTGACCACACAGTACTTTTTTCTAGCTGTCCCTACAGCAGTAAGCAGGGAAAACTCATGTTTCTGAAAGACCTTCCCTGGAAAGAGATCTTTCTGTTCCATCTCAATGCCAGCAACTGAGACCGTTCACATTAAGAGGAGGATGGAAATTAATGCTGTCACTCTTTTGCTCTCCCAGCCACTGTTTTGTTCAGTGTCTACTGAACAAAGTTGTTAACATAAAATGCCTATTTTAAAATATAGACTTTCTTGGTTTTTTATGGAAGAAAGTATCTAATGCGCACCCTTTAGCCATCTCAGTTACTGATGGGAGGTAACAATGCTTTCAGGAGGATTCCCAAATAAAGGAACAATACTTAGACAATATTGAAGAACTGTGCTGCCACTAAATTTTAGCAACTTTCTTGAATGCTTCCTATACCATTTGGGTCTGCTTAATAAGTGGTGAGAGATTTAAAATCGAGGTCATCTGAGGAAACTATTTCCTTCAATAGTTTAACAAATACAGCTGAGGATGTTTCACTTATGATCTGCTACTGTTCCTCAAGCAGGCAGGTTTCTGTTTGGAGTTTTTTTGTACGGGCCATGCTGAGGTACCTTAAGCATGGCCAACCTAGCAGTGAGTGAGATATTTTCAGTACTTGGAGACAGAAAGCTGCAGGAAGTAGAGACGCTGACCCTTAGGAGTATGTATATTTTAGAGTAATTCCTCTGACACAGTTACTTCTAATGACTCTAAAGAACCATACAATGGGCAGGGCAAGGCAGAATCAGGCTTGATGTGTTTTTTCACTTACTTGCTTGTTCCGGGTTAAGCCAGGCTGGCAGACAAAAAGAAATGCTAATTAGCATGTGTAAGGATCATGCTGTCCTCCTAACTCACCTGCCTGTAACAGGTCCAGTCCTTCTTGTCCCCATGAAAGCCATTGCCTCCCTACTAAATACAAAAAAAAAAAACTGAAAAAAATGGTTGCCATTTTTCTTGTTCCTTAGCTTTAAAAATTAAGCCTCCACATCCATGTTTTTGACTGGCTTGTTTCCTTCCTAAATGTCTGGTGCACCCAGAAAAGCTAGAAACAAGGGAAAAGGTATTTGTCCATAGTTTTTTGTCAAATGTATTTTGATACAAAACTGTAACAGCTTGAACATGAGTGACCGAAAAAATACATCGCTCCCAACCGTGGGACTTTGGCTGCTGGCATTTTCAGACAAAGAACGTCATTCTAAGCAGCACCAGACCGCATAACCGGTCACACACAGCTTCTCCAACCACCTCACAAGGGATTCATGTTCCACTAGGGCAAGGTTTTAAAAGGGGAACCAAACTGAACAGATTACCAGGTATGCCAATGATAAAGCTTTGGACTTAGCTAGAGATAATGACAATAGAAGCAACTGCTAATACATTGGAGACTTTTGGGGATTGAGAAAAGGTTATGGCATTTCTAGTGACAAATAAGCACCTCTGTATATACTGAGTGGGTTATGAAATATCCCAAACCACTTACTCTGTTCCCTTCCTTCTAAATTACATTTTTCATAAAATTTAGATACATTCACATATTCCATGGTTCTGGAAAGAAATCATTGCAAATACATAATTGGCTCATTATCACAGCTGTTTTATGCAGCCCTAAAGCTAAAGAGACTACTCAGTACCCTTTCAGGTTTTATTTACTGACAGCTATTTAGAGAGTAAATATATATTGGGGTCTCTACGATAAAGGGAAGCTATTTGCTTTGCTACTAAAACAACAACAGATGCAAATAAAGCTCTGGGAAATTATACAGCATTTAAGGTTCATAATTTTTAACTATTTCTTTTCATTATAGTTCACAGCTGAAATTACTTTCATTGCTATTGCAGCTGACCTAGCCAGTTTATTTAATATTTTGGGATTGAGGGAAATGTTTATTTATTCAGTGAAT
Organism: Corvus kubaryi; assembly: GCF_017639235.1. Taxonomy (NCBI): domain Eukaryota; kingdom Metazoa; phylum Chordata; class Aves; order Passeriformes; family Corvidae; genus Corvus; species Corvus kubaryi. The sequence continues at coordinate 9,263,488 of NW_024580666.1, read as the reverse complement.
TAAGTTTTCATCCAATTAAAAAAAAATAAAGCAAGAGCAGACCTATTATTCCCAGACCTTTCAGATGCTAAGCTGTTGTATTTCTACTGCAGAGAAATTTGTATTTTAGTTATCAGTAGGCACAGGGCACACAGGAGAGAGTTATGGTTTGTGCCCCAGGCTAATGGTCTGGAGTACTGGGAGTTCCCAGCATCCACAAGGGTATTCTCAGCCTTACCACAGCTGAAGCGCTGGGGCTGGCTTTTAGCTGTGTAATACAAACCAGCGCAAACGCACTTTCAAAGTGACAAGAGTGTCGTAAGGAGCCACGCCATAATCATGGTGATTACAATTGTCAGATAATCTGGTTTTGATTTGTTTCCTAAGTTTGTACAATATTGTCAGTATAGTTTCTGGTCCTGGCTTCCATTCTCTCAGTTTGCTGCTTCATCTTCCTTTAGATAGCTACCAATCAAAAAGAAATTGATGATAGTACTACAAATATATGCCTTTTTAGTACTGCCATCAGCTCATTGCCCATTATACCAGCTTGGGAGACTGCCTCCTGCTAGATAAATAATGTTTCTGAATATCCAGCGTTAGTGAGCTGTTGATTTCTCCATCCAGGACCTAACTTAAACAAGGATGGGTTGAATTTTTTGCAGTATGTTATGCAGCTACATTTGCAGATGTGTTTCAGATTTTAAGTCTTTCATTGCCATTCATTGTTTTTTGACTGTTTTACATTTCTTGCTACAGTCAGGCAGACTTATTCTTAGACCATGAATAACCTCAAAAAAGGTAAAATCCAAATAATTCAGCTATTGACAGGAAAATCAGAATTGTCCTATATGTCAATTTCTTTTTTAATTGTTATGTTTTATTTTTAATAGTTCTGAAATCTACACACTAGCTGGGAAAGGTTGGCTTTGCAGGTACCTGCAAAAGATAAATCTGAGATATTTCAGAGGGTGAGGGGCATGGACCCTTTATCTGCACAGTACAATGACAAAGAAAACCGTCAAGGTACTGACAGTGGAGAGGAAATCAGTTGCATCCAAACTGTCTCTGTTATTAACACAGGAGTGTAAACATTTTTTTGCCTTTTATACTTGTGCGAAATGACCTTGGCTCTAATTTCTGTAGACAGTAGAAATATGCACCCAAGCTTCAAGGTGTCTTCTTTTCACATTAGCTTTTAGGACACTGTTAAGATGCAATTATTGAAAGATGCCTCTGCCCGAGTGAAGGTGAAGACAAGACCATGTGCCAAAGCCAATGTTGCAGATTTTATTTAACAGTATATATGAGGCAGAGAGATAGAAAGAAAGAAAAGGGGGAGGAGGAAAGAGAGAGGGAGATCAAGCAAAAGGCCATCACCACCCATGGATCCACTGGTGTCCTGTTGGTCCTTCTTCACCCTGGGCTTCTTGGTGCTGGAGGTCCCAGGGTTGTTCTTCTGAGGGTACCACTGATGTTACTCACCATATTCACAACAGCTTTACCTCCCACATGTAGTCTGTCTGTTCCTACACTGCTTAGAACCGCTAAACTACATCATGCATGCTACCTGGTAAACGTGTAGCAGTGAAAAGAATCCTGTAACTGTAGAACTTACTGCAGATGTATGACATAATGTCTATTGTGCAGATGAAGCACTGGATTTGTGACCCATGCAAAACACTGTCTACATAGATATTTCCGTCTGGGATGTCTGAGATTGAAATAAGACTGTGCACCACACTGAAGCATCAGAAATGAGATAATTGGCAAGATCTTTGATGGAACCCTAATAGTATAGCATGCAATAGTCATGTGCACATACTGAAATGAGAATCTCTGAAACAAGGTGGTCTTTTTCTGGCTTTCTATTAATTGATGGAAAACAACATTAAGTGATGTAATTATTCAGTTTACTGTAAATACACCAAAGCCGCTATAAGTTCTTACCAAACTTAATACAAAGTTACTGTAAAATTATAAGTAGCAGATGTAATATACCATGTCATTCATAATATCATATATTTTCAGTGAAGGAAACTATGTTTTTCAGGTAGATTATTTCAGCAATACAACTATATCAGCAAAGATGCATTCTTGAAGAACAGTTTTGAGAAAACAGCAACTTAATAAACGTTTGCCAGCTGATTCTCCTGTTTAAATCCTATCTAAATGAAGTTTTGTCTGAAGTGTCTGTGCTGACTACCTATAAAGAGTGAAACTTTTTAACAGAGTGCTAGATTAGATATCATAAAACTTAACCGTGACAGTAGCTCCAGGTGAGAATAGGAAAAACATACCATTACAAAGACGTTGTCAAGTTTCTTATTCTTAGTAACTCCTTCCTTCACACACTGACAGATGTTGACCTAATTATCTTTGGGAATGTTCATGTATGCTGCAGTGCAATACAGTTTGTTTTGTCCACTACACAGCCTGTGTTTTCAGATATGTATGGGTACTCTCTTTCGTTGAATTCATGAGAGCAGGTGTTCCAAGTCTTGTTTGTATACAAAATAATTAGAACTTTTGACTTCTCCCATTGAAACAGTAACAGTGTGTTATAGTATTCAGCAACCCCGATTATGAACAAACGGCCAAAGGAATTTCAAGACTTACTGATATGAAAGTGTAAAAGAAAGCTGGTTTAAACTTAAAAACAGAGGGATAATCATGAAATTATAGACTCATTTAGGCTGGAAAGGACCTTTAAGATCATTGAGTTCAACCATTAACCCAGCACTGCCAAGTCCACCACTAAACCATGTTCCTAAGTGTCACATCCAAACCACTTAAATACCTCATGGGATGGTGACTCACCCACTTCTCTGGACAGCCTGATCCAGTGCTTGACAACCCTTTCAGTGAAAATATAGCTTTTTAAAGGGGATTTTCTAAATACCAGAACTGCATCTGCATTTCCCAAGATTGGCTATAAAGATGACAAGAAAAAGTCTTTCTTACCGTTTATGGGTTGTATTCAGGCTAAATTAATATCATATCAATTTATACATTAATGAAAAGAGTAAAAATCTATTCCTTTGGAAAGATTCCTATGTGCTTGGATACAGTTTAGATCAGGATTATTATGGGGAAAAGAAAACACCATCTTGGTGCTGTAATCAACATTTGGGGTTTTAGATAGTTTTAAAATACAGACAAGAAATTTTGTACTTTGGATCTTAGAAATATATTCATTAAATCAAAAGACAGTTTCAATTTAAATGAAAAGGAAGCCTCTCACCAGTATCTAACATGCCTCTAAATACATCAATATTTACAAATGTTCACATCTAAATTGAGGGCATTTCATTACACCATCAACAGTGTGGAGGTAAACATGTTACCGCTCTGGACATGAGTTTGTCTTGGCTTTAGTCTTATTTGTGTCTAATAATACTGAACATGTCATGAGAAATGCCAGGCTTTCTCGAAGCAAATAGCTGGGCCAGTAAAGATTCCCAGACTATTGAAGTCTGTCAGATCAATTCCAGTAAATGTGGGACGCCCACTGGTAAAGAAAACTACACATATTTTTAAAACTACTTTGAAGCTAAAAGAGAATTTACACTTCGATTTTTTCTAAGGCTCTGTGAAACCTTGAACAGTTCTTATTTCATCCAACACAATTGTGTCTCTGTATGGTGATTATTCATGTGCTTTAAACTGCAATAGATGATACTTTAAATGTCTGTTTTTACCTCATCTGTGTGGTCAATTTCTTCTTGATATTTATGTTTCTACGTGTTTTATTGTAGGAGACATTCCAAACATTTCAGTTAAGTCTTAAAATTGCTCCAGATAAAGGAGAAAGCCTTGATCAAAAGAAGGTCAGCTTCAGAATAAAGCCAAACCTGAAAAAGAAGCAACCCAGGCTCTTTCCACGACCAGAAGAATGAGCACTGAGAGACCTTCCAACTTAATCAAACACCCAGGGCAGACCAGCATTCCATCCCTCGAAAACATAAGTGATTTTTCATTAAATATCACTGACTGCACCCAGGTTGTCGTGCCAGAGGAAGTTTTTTTCACTGTTGCTGCCGCTGGGATACTGGAAAATCTACTTATCCTTATTGCTGTTGTTAGAAATAAGAATTTACACTTGCCCATGTACTTCTTCATTTGCAGTTTAGCCATTTCAGACATGTTAGGTAGCTTGTACAAAACCCTGGAGAACATCTTTATCATCTTGTGTAAAATGGGATACCTGACACGTCATGGAGACTTTGAGAAAAAACTGGATGATGCCATGGATTCCATGTTCATTCTGTCTTTGCTGGGGTCTATTTTCAGCTTGCTAGCTATCGCAGCAGATAGATACATCACTATCTTCTATGCTTTGCGGTACCACAATATCATGACATTGAGGAGGGCCTTGGTTATCCTGGCAATCATTTGGACGTTCTGTGCCGGCAGCAGCATTGCCATTGCCCTCTTCTCCTATGAAGCAGCAACTGTCATTCCTTTCACCATCCTGTTCCCTCTGATGATGTTTTTCATACTGTGCCTCTATGTCCACATGTTCCTCCTGGCTCGATCTCACGCCAAAAAGATCGCCTCACTGCCCACCAGCACAGTCCATCACAGAACTAACATGAAAGGAGCAATTACACTGACTATTTTTCTTGGAGTTTTCCTTTGCTGTTGGGCTCCCTTTGTTCTCCACATCCTCTTAGCAAGGTTTTGCCCACATAACCCTTACTGTGCCTGCTACATGTCCATTTTCCACGTGAATGGAACACTCATAATGTGCAATGCCATCATCAACCCTATGATTTTTGCATTCCGGAGCCCAGAATTGCGAAGTACATTTAAGAAGATGTTCTACTGTTCCAGGTCAAACTGGAACTGGTAAACAGTTCATCAAAAATGAAGATTATAGAAGCACTTATGGAACGCTGTGCATGATCAGTGTGCAGAGTTAAAAATACCACCAATTAGGCCCAAAGTAATACTATGCTTGCAGTATACTGCCAATGATTTTTCAGAGGGCTACCAAATAATGGATAAAAACTAAGTAAGCACACAAATCTTTGTCAATGAGACCTCAAAACTATGCTAATTCTGCTGATAATTTTCATGCAAGGAAAAAAAAAAGAAAACTGTCTTAATTATCTTTTGCTATTTCACAAAAATTCAAACTAAATCTGCATCGTTGCCTTACCCCAGAGATGAGCCAACTCATTTTGTACCAATAATTTCAATTCAATGCATATATTACTTAAAAATTCTGTTGTTTAAATTGCAATGAAGTTATCATTTGTTTCTAAACTGCACATTTGTATAAACGTCTACAATTAAGTAGAAAACATGGGCATGTAACTTTGCTGAAAAAGTGAACTCATGACTCTTCTTTAACATCTATCTCCTCAAAATCATGCAATTAGTGATCTCTAAGTTTCAAAAACCATTTTTGGAGTGCAAGCCCAAAAGAATAGAATATTTTTATTTAAAAGCTAGTTTTAGCCACTGAAGAGTTATTTCCAATATAAAGTTGTCATGCCAGCAAAGACAGGTTTTAAATTTTAAAACCTCTAAGCCAAGTCTGGACTAGCAAAGGGAATTGCTGAGCTCGTCAGTGCCAGTTCTCTTCAATAAAATAATAAGCTCCACAGATACTAAAAGCACTTTGATTCGCCATGACATGCTACAAAACAGAATTCAAAAAACATGATACCAGAGACAAAATTCAAACACTTCCAAGGAAGTCAATCACCTGGGTAAGGAAGCAGCTAGCCAGTCTGGAAGGATGCTACAATGCAGGTTGTAATTTATAAACCCTTGCGAGAAAACTTTGAATTGTTTCTGCCAAAATAATACAGAACTCACAAAACTTTGAGGCAGAATAGTTTTCAGCATCAAAACATCCTGAAGCAGTCCAGAGCATATGGTGAGGAATTAACCACACAATAATTCAGGGAAGTCATTCAGCTGTGCCAGAGAGTAGTAAGAGAATTTCAAGACTAAGGAATATGGACAAAACATGAATTCAGGTAGACTTGGGCTTACAGATGAAATTATAAGGGGCAATAAACCTGAAAGTCTCTACAGAACTAAGTAAAGAAAACAAAGTAGAAAAAAGATACTGAAGTGAAAATTATTCAAACCTGTGCATTTATTGCAAAAAACAGTTTCATCTATAAAATGCAAGCTCAGAAGGGAGTTCAGGTATAATCACACATTTTATTTTAATAAGAATTTTTTCATTTCCTTTGAAAAGCAGAATAAATGTGAAACTGCACAGCAAGAAATTACTGTTAGACTTGGGGAAAAAAAAGAAAAAAATGTACAGTATTAAAGAAAAGCCAAAACAAAACATCTACAGTACTGCAATGCCCTGTGCACACAAATTATGAACTTGAAAATGATTAAAAATATTGGACAGAAAATTGTGATTTAGGCAGCCCTTACATTAACTCCACACTGCATAAATTATCAACCAATCTACCTTCTCTCAAAACATTATTTTCCACCTGCTTCCCTAAAACAGACATAGTTAAGAGAGGTAAGTAGCCTCCACCAAGTTGGAAGTGACTGCATCTTGTAAGGAAACCTACTCTAACTCTACACATGCAAAGATTCCATGTTCACACTGAGCTGTCCAAATGTAAACGATTTGTATCATAAAATATTAACCTCATAACATCTAAACATGGAGAAATAATTATTAAAGAAAACACTATACATTTAGCCCCACAATGAGGAACATGCAAGAGAGACTCATGTCAAAATCAAAAATTCAGCAGTAAAACATATCACTGAAATTCTGTATAAAGTCCTTTGATAAGGACTCCTCTCATGGAGACGCTGGCAATTAGGGCTTGGAAAGGTAGCCCTGTGAAAGCTGGGGGTGAACAAGGTCATGGCTACAGCAGACCTCAGGTGGTGCCACCAGCTACTGCTTTCTTCTAGCACACCAGCAAGTGGCAGCTCAGGCTGGTTCTGAGGCAGGTTGGTTAGGCCTGGCTGCCTTCGGCCCTCATCTGACTGCCCTCACCTACAGAAAAGTCTCAAGAAATGGCTGGTGCCAAATTCCCTTTGCAGCATCCCCAGGAACAAGGGAAAGAGGCGGTGGTTGCTCACAGGCCCCAGGAGACAGAGCCCGGCTCCCACCCCCACACTGACATCACTTGCTTTGCAACAAGGACCTGGGCTTCTACCTTGCCAAAAAAATCCATCCCACAGCCACGTTTTTGACTGTGCTCCTCTGAGTGAGCCCTCCTTCAAGGACAGAGCAAACTGTTCTCCAGTAACCCAACATCTGCCCACTCTTTCCCAAACTATCCCACTGCCTTTCCCAGCACCATCCCCAAGCCTCCAGTCACCACTTATCTGCAAAACCCAGAGCAGCTGTGGTGACCCAGGGTATGGACCAGCGAATTTTTTTTTTCCATCTAGCTTGTTAAAACAAGTAGTCAACACCTAAGCAGAAAGATTTTGGTAGGTTTTATCCCACATTTCTTCCTTAGACTTAAAAGCATTTCTGCAGTTACTGACATTGAATCTCAGATTGCCATGAGATCCAAGCACTGTCTGGAACTGGTTCCCACCTCCTGTTACCAGAAATTAAGTGCCTGTTCTCTGTAGCCTACCTGGACTCATCTGTGGATACACTCAAATCAACACCCCAAAGTGTCTGTTGCTGTCATAATGCCTGAGCAACACCCAAACTTACAGCTCAGGATTATGTCTTTAAATTGGTGTAGCACTCGATGGCTCTTGCTGTTATATTCTGTGTCTAATACACAGACAACTAGATTGGGAAAAGGCTGCAGGGCAAAGAGTTGCAAATTATGAGAACTGCTTATTTTTCTCAATTTTTCTTTTAGAGACAACAGGATTTGCCATGCTCACTGTGCAAATTTGTAAGAAATGAAGACCCTGTGCATTTGCAATACAGCTGAAGTCTGTGTCTACAATACTAGATCTCAAGCTGAGCCTCGGGGTTATGTAAGGAGTCGATATGAAATTCAAAAGACACATATAAAACTTTTCTTTCAGTTTGCACTAGTTGTGATTAAATGGAGCATTCTTTTGAAGATACTTCTTTTCTGGGAAGAAAGAGTCAGGAAGAACACAAAATATAATTGAATAAAAAATCTTCTAGAATTATTTTAATTTTTCAGTCTGCCTGCATCTCTTGCATGCTAGCAGATGGGCAAATCTCTACACATTATCTCCTAATGTAAATTTGACTTGCATTTTAATTGTTGTGCAGTGTCCAAGCAAGTTTCTCTCTCACATACCAATGTCTCCATATATTTCCCTATAGTGCTTTTTGAACAGATTCTTTAAGCCATAATTTTTTGAAGTTCTCATTGTACTGTGAATAAGTTACTATTAAAATTCTCCCCTGATATATTAATGTATAAAAGTGAAGGCTTTTCTCAGATTTTGGAACTTTCCTTCATCTGCCCGGAAATGTTTAGAAAGCAGAATTGTACCTTAGCTTTGGGAGAAAAAAAGTTCATTTTGGATACTATCAGAAGCTAACAAGCCTGAAAGGAACATCTAGTTCCTTTCAAGCAACACTACAATCAATGTTTCATTTGGAAGCGTCCACAGAACTTCACACGCCTGTGGCAACAAAACATTTCCCAGTCACTTACTGCAAAACCAAAGAAGAAAAGCTCCTCTTCTCTTTTTGCTGTTTTGAACTGAACTTCATGTTCAGGAATAAAGTGAACAAATCTGATACAGGCACCCGGGAGAATTAATTCCACTGAAAGAGTCGGTATGCCAGTGAGAGACAAACTTGCAGTTTGATTTTGTTCACAAATTAGCAAGACAAACACCATTTATTCATGAGAAAATATATATTAGAGTTTATTTATGTGAGAAAAATCTTGTTTCAATGAATTATGGTTCGGGACAAGACTTTCAGAAAAATAGGTGTCTTTAAACTCCTATTAGCTGAACAAAATTTCAGTTTTTCAAACTAAACTCTTCAAATGATAAATTTATTCAAACTGAATTATAGCCAAGTAGGGCATGTTTTTTAATTCTCTAAAGGTAATTTCAGCAGAGAGATACCCATTGTGTCCTTATCATCCAACAGCACTTTAAGACAGCTTCATTTGAAGTGTCATTTCTCAGAAGACACAATGCTGTTGTAAGCTTCCAATTCAAAGGGATGACTTAAAGTACAATTCTGGAAAACTGAGTGTGACCAGTAATGAAAAACTTTTCATGTCCACTTGAAAGAAGTCTTCTGATGTCCTCAAGTCCCCTCACATCTATTAGACAAAATCAGACTACTGAGCTGTCACACAATCTAATGAGTGACCATTAACTGTCAAATAATTCTGGGTAACCCATCTGGAGTACAAATGCCTAGTGAGTAACTAAAATTATTTATTGCTTTCAAGAATTTTGTTGGGTTTTTACATTGAGACTATAAGATAGGTTTGTTACTCCACATTCCTTTGTTTCCTCAGCACCTTTACTCTACCATTTATTACAGTTTCAGTACCTGAACAGCTACCCCTAAACTTTGCATGAACTATCTGGATAAAGGCAGAGTCAGTCAAAAACCATTTGTGAATGAGAGGAGTTAATCCATTGGCAACTTTTCACCCTCTGACAACCTAACCAAGGATAGAGGAGATGGAGCACATGGCCCGGGTGGACACTTGTATTGACATTTCAGCTGTAGTCAGCTGTACAGAAGGGTGTCCAGTACAAACAGACAGATTGCTCTGATGGACCCCAAAAGAGTCCCATGGCCCCTGCAGTGCCCTGACTCTGACCTGGTGGCTACAAGGTCAGGCAATTAAAAACCACTTCAAAAGAGTCAGAAGTCTCTCCAGTGCCTCTGTGTCATCACACCATGAGAGCATTCAGCCCTGCAGGGAGTCTTGGTGTCAGCATAACACCATGAGGTATAATGCAGCCTCTAAAGCCAGAAAGAAATGTCTTCAGCGCCTTTAAAATCCCATCATGTAGGTTTTTCTGGCTAATTGTCTCTGACAATTTAAATTTGGTCTCAGGGTTTGGTGGCATTGAAAGTCTTGGGGAGATGTCTTCCAACTCAGAAATAGCTTTCCGGTCCAGAGGCTTCTGCAGCTATTCACTTTCAAAATTAATTAGTATTGTCCATCATTCTAAATATACATTTGAGCATTCATCTGAATTTTAAAGAGTGATCTACAGAGTTGCTTGATGCAACCATTTCAATCTCACAGTCCGCACTCTTACATTTTCATTTACTTGAGAAATGAAACCACTGCCAAGTAATTTGGGTAATCATATCATCTTGTGTGACAGCCAAACCTGTCTTAACTGCCAGCCAGTGCAATGAGGAAAAAAGGGAGAGGGGAAAAAATGCTTCAGCCCAGGTCGGAGGGCAAGCCGAGAGGAACTGATGGAGGCCTCAGGGCACTCATCTGCCCTTTGCCTCCTCTCAGATCACAGCAGAGCCTTTGAAAGAGAGGGGAGTTGGATAAAAGGCAGCTGCTTGCTCCTGGATGAGCAAGCGGCGGAAAGAAGCACAGGTTGCAAGTAAGAGCTGGCTGGTTAATAAGGGGCTGAGACTGGCAGCGTTTCCCGTTAGAGGAGCTGGCATTAGGGGCAGTTAAAAGCCTGGGAAAAGGCCCAGAGAAAAGAGTCGATGAAGAATAGTAATTTTTTTAAATAACAGTGTTAAATGAGCAAAATCAATTGTTCAGCCTTTTTCTATACATAGGGATCTTTTCTGAAGACTTTGTCTGGGTGGCTCAGGAGTATCAGGGGTACAAGAAAGCTCATCACACGGAGGCATTCCTGGGTTCCCAAGCTGGAAACATTGCCAGAAAAGTCAAGGTCAGGTTAGGAGAGACAAGGGCAGGGAAGAAAACAATTTCTAAGACTGGGTAGCACAGCATGGAACAGAGAAAGAAAATAGGTGGAGACGACATACTCATCTTGCATTGCTGGAAAGAACTGTGTAGAGCTAAGAGAGAACTAGAAATGAAAGAAGTAACATTCAGGGTCAGACAAACAACAGAAACGTTGAGATGAGTGAAAAGAGCAGTGATGTCCAGAACACAGCTTTTCCTCCTGATTTGCAATAACAACCAATAATTGGTGCATCCATTTGATTTAGAGACCAAAGATGACTTGAAGTCTTTCTTTGGATATGTGTAAATAAAATGATACCATAACTCATGGAAGGAATCCAAAACAGGTCCAGAAGAATCTATCATGTAAACAGGAGTGATGTTTGTGCTTTACAGCTTAATTATTAATTTATTTTTCATTTCCTTTCAAAAATGTTCTGTTTCTTCCTTAAATCATCATCATAAAATTCTCTGTCATGATCCTGGTCCCTGTTAATGTATCATGTCTGGAGGTCAGTCGCAATATAATCAGATTAGCATGGTGCTTCTGGTATTTCAAAAAATAACCTGGTCATTTAAAATTTAAAACATATTGCACAGTCATTTGAAATTCAGATGTTGAGGTTTCAAAAATATCTCATGCATTATATGCTTTACATCCACTCTGTAACAAAGCACCTTACAGTGCACTTTCCTCAGCTGATTTTCCTTCCAGCAACTGAGGCGTGATCGCAAAATTTTGCTTTCACATGATTAAAGTTACCTAATTTAATATCTGTACTAACATTCAGTAGTCTATTCAAATGTTTGTCTTCTTATGTTTGAAACAGAAAGTTTGAATAAAAGGCAGTACTGTGAAAAAGGAGGGCTAAGTAAACTGAAAGACTTTGGTGGAACTTGGTGCCTAAGACAGAAAGACCTACAGCTGTATCTGGCTTTTTTGCAAGCAAATGCACATGACCTCAGATGACTCTCTATATTACACTAAGCCTGTAATGGGGAAATTTTACCCTAAAGAAGATCGATAAGTTTATTAAATCATCTCATATTCCCTGCAGCTAGCTTTGGAGTATCCCAATCTTTCAGTTTAAGGGTTTAGAAAATGTTCTCCTGAGACAACATGATAGGAAATGAGGGGGAAGAAAAATGTCTTCTGAATTAAGTCTGCTCCTCCAGCCCTTCTAGCTATATTAATGAGAAAGCCTTCCCCCTAAGGAATATGTCATACCAACTGGCAATGTTTTGAAACAAATACCTAAAATAAGAGCCAGAAATAGCATTTGGCAGTTCAAAAATGCATCTGTTCTCTTAATAACACTTTCATATCAGTATTTTTGGGTCACAGATGAATCAATATGAAAATGAAAGTGGTTTTACTTCAGACTAGTTTTACTTGCACCGATTTCAAACTGAGGCACACTTTTTTGTCCACTGGTGAATCTCTTCCAAAAAATATATTTGCTCAGGTCGGCTAAGTAAGTCCTTGGCCTGGTTTGTGCACTTGACCAGTTACCAGCTTCTCCACAACAGACTGAAATGCAGATTGCCTTGTCTGTGAGTTTGTGTGCCCAGGACACAGCTTCATTCATTAAGACAGCAGTGGGGAGAAGAGACTTTTTCCATGAGAGAAATCTGATGCACCTGCAGCACACTGGGTGATAGTCCCTCCAGGGTCTGAGAGAGGATGCTGGTAGGAGAAGCCACGCTCTCAAAGTGCACAGACCTCTGCAGCAAAGCGTGGCAGCCAGAGCTACATGATGGCAAACACAGAGCAAAGGAGCTGTCAGGAAATGTAGCCTTAAGAGAAATAAAAGGCAAAGAAACCAACTGCTTCATTTTAGTACTGCTTTCTAACAGGAGAAATAGTGTCAGTTATCAAGAGAAAAATATCAACCACCACAGCACCCAGGATACTGTGGGTTGCAAGAAGTTGGCAAAATAGCTAAGAAATGAGAAACAACTAAAGACAGAATATTATGAACTAAGTTTAAAACTTAAACTTTTAAGTTTAAACTTTTACAAAGTATATGATTGGTAAAAAAGGAATTTAATTCTAACCTTCAAGCCTAGCAATCTGTTAATAACCTGAAGTGCACTGTGATTTTTGAAATGTTTGGCTTTTGAAGGATATTCTAATATCTGTTGTTGCCTGCATTTACTAGAATCCCTTTTATCCATCAACAATAGAGACACTTTGCTGCATTTTAAAAATCATTTTTTCAAAAATCATAGTGTGCACTTTCAAGACCTATTCTTTGCTGCTAAATCTTCTACACTTTTTGTCATGGCTCACTCACCTAGGCTAGTTATCTCAGGGCATTTGCTTCAAGGACAATACTTAAATTTATTACAATAATATTAGCCAGAGTGAAGGTCCTCTGATAAAGTAATAAACACATTGAAAAGTGGGAAGGACATGTGGTGACCATGTGGAGGAAATATTCTTGTAACGGGGGTAGGAGGTCCCTCATGCTTTCCTCCATAAAAGCCAAGGTGGGTCAGGCTAATAGTGTCTGAGCTGCATTACAGGAAAAGCTGCAGAACATTTCATCCCACCCTCACCACTGTAGATGAGGGATCCCAAGAACTAGGACCTCTTTGCTGTCAGCACACACACATACCCACATGCATACCAGAAGGTCTCTGCAGCTGAAAAAATTGTTCTTTAAAGGAATTAGTACATTAAATTAAAGGATAAAATCATTATTAGCTGGTCAAAAGAAGACTGTATCTGGAAGTAGGGGCCAAAATGCAGCCAGCTTCTGAGGAGAAGGTTAAGGAAAGAGAAGGTAAGTAACAGGCTGATGATATCCCAGGGAGGGAAGAAAACAACTGTGTCGAAACCCAAACATGGTTTATCCTGCAAGAAAGAAGTTAAAGGTAGAAAAATAACCCCTACAATAAACAGAGGAGTGAATTAATTAATTTTAGTACTTAGTGCTGTAGACTGATCTCCGCATGTGTTTTTATGGATTTTTTGCCCCTGTTTATATCACAAGGGCTTTCTAAAAAATTGTTCTAACTCTTGGGTTTTGACTCTTTACCAAAGATACACAACAAGAGCAGTGGATTTACTGTGTGGAATTCAACAGCCCATACACTAGCTTCCTTAAGGAATAGTAGTATCTCTTCAGGAGACAACTGCTGTAGCAAAGCATAAAGGTGAGAGTAAATAGCAGGTATTTGAAATACGCTTTCAAATATATCCTTCCAAGGGAGAAAATTAGCCATAATATATGGCTAATATAATATAATATAATAATAAAATAATATAATATATACTAATATAACAATATAATATAATATGATATAATATAATAATAATATGGAAGGCAGTACCCACACTTCAGTTATCATTGCTTCCTCTCCATTCCCTGGTCACCTCTTGCTGTCTACATTTCAAATGTATGTGCACATGTTCAAAATTTAGATCAAGATTCAGTGTGTCCTCAGCTGTCTAAAAATAAATTTGTGTGTTATTTTTGGCATCTTTTATAGACGATTTGACAAGTTACCAAAACCACAATTACATACACATGAAACACAACAGTACCCACCCCCAGGGCTGAGCAGGCAGCAGCAGACAAGGAGAAGAAATGCAAGTAGATCCTTTTTTAAGACATGAGGAAATTATAAATTGACAACCCATGAGGACAAGAGAATTAAGGGACTGCATGTCTCATGCTGATGCACAATTTGCTTAAATCTATCCTTAGTTTTGCTTAAATCTATCCTTAGTTTTGCAGCCCATGACCTTTGGATCTGTATACAGATGCCTGTTGTTCAGTACCCTTTTGTTCTAGGAAAAATGTCTTTCCCAACTATGGTTCTCAGCTAGTTGCACAAGTTTCCTAATAAAGAAATGAGCTATTACACCAGTATGGCTTTAGGTCCCTTAGAATGGTCACAAGTGTCTATGCTGCTGTAGGGGAAATTAGAAGAGTCAGAGAAACACATGCCCACGCAGAATCTGATCAAAACAAAGGCTCTCAAAGGAGAGTGTTACAGAGACCAGTCCTCTTGCCTTCATTTACAGGGGTGAGCTCTACCTACCCTGAAAACTACTGAAAAGTAATTTGACATTTGACATTTAACTAATCACCTCACAATTTTGTCTCCACTAGACCGACTGAGTTCTTGAACCACATACTCTTGGCTGTCAGCACTCTGTGCTTATCTCTGACATGGGATGAAGTTCCAAAGAGCTGTTTGTACATGTGGACAAAACAGGAAGATTAACAACAGCCACCTAAAAAATTTTATCAGGAGGTTCAGATGCGTTTGATGGGCTGTTAGCACTTAGATCACCCACATGTACCACTTGTCAGATGAATAAAGGAAAAGATAGATGATAGATAGATAGATAGATAGATAATGTTCCATCATTATTAAGCTATTTTGCCCCTTCAGAAGCAAAGTTAGCCACTCAATAAAGCAGTACAAAAGCCTCAGAGATAGAAGCTGAGGGGTAAGAAAAAATACATTTTTGGGAAAGACAAACAGAAGCAACCCAAATAACGATGCCAATATGATCAAAGCACAAAGGACAGTGACTATTTCCCAGTAATAAATGGACATGAAGGGATAATGGCTGTAGGGGAATTAAAAACGTCACATACTTGCAGAAACAAAAAAATAGAAACAGTGTTGCCATCTACAGCACTGATGATGTTCAAAACCTTAATGATGAAGGAAACATCTAAAGAATTAATGATTCAAGTACTGGAGGGGCAAGGGGGAGGGGGGTGGAATTCGAGAATCAGAATCTTCCTACAACTCTAGCTACAGTTCTTATTTACAGGGACTTTGTGAATCTAATAAATTATTATACTAATGAAGATAGCTTTCATGTGCCAGAGACAGAATTGCAGGCCAAGGAAAGGTTCAAAATTCCTCAAAATGAAAGCATAAAGCTATGTCTTATATTTTATGCCTCATTTTGGCACAGTATTTTATTTGCCAGAATGCAAGGGGCTTGTTACTTCTGTTAATCTCTTTTACAGACAGGAGTTTCCCAATCTCTTGCTGCAGCCATTGGCTTTAAAAACATGAGTATTTTGCAGTTCAAGGTAAGCACAGTAAAATTTTATGCACTTAGCCATGACAGCACTTGATTTAAAGCCAATGAAATGATTACTGAAAGAAATCCCGAGCATATTTTGCAGGTAAGTCATTACTTTGCCTGGACTCTGAGAGCCCCAGTGATCAAAAATTTGTATCCCTTACAGAGGAAAAATCAAACAATTACAGTAATTAACCAAGGAACAATAATGGTATCTCCATTAAAGAGGGTAATGTATTCCCTTCTAAAGGACATATCCCAATCTTATTTATTAACAGACATGTCACATTCGCAGGAGATTAAACATTTTCCTTTATCATTCACTGAGAATCTTGTTACATCTACTTAAGTCAAAGGCTATCAGAAAACAATAAGTTCTTCACTTCCTTTTTGCTACATTGATTAAAGTAAAAGGTATTTCTCTACCTTGTCATGTCAGATTGAATCTAAGTGCTTACAACACCATTATCACCATGGCAGCTATATTCATAGTGTTCTTCATTGCCTTCCTAGCCACTGTAACTGCTGTTTTGACAAACAGTTTAAAAAAACTTAAAATTGCTCAAAAAACTCTTCATAGATGAATTTTCTTGTGTATAAATTTACCTTTTCCCCAGATAATTACAAGAGTGTTCTCCAACGAAATCACTTTTCTTTCAAAAACCCTCTATTGATTTTATTTGTAAAAGCTGACAGCAAAACTAAAATAGTTCAAAATCAATTGGTTTTGGGTTTTTTTTTTTCCCACAAAGTAGAAAGCTATAAATGTTACTTGAGATGATAAATGGAACAAGGACATTTTGATAATGTGAAGGCAGATATCTTGGGGACAAAGGTTGGTAACCACAGTCCTGACCATCTCTAGTAGTTGCATAACTAAATATTTTGAAAGAGAGTAGAAAAAACAAACCTAATAGTGCTGCCAAAAAAAAGTGACTAAATTTGCAGAAAGCCAGAGTGAATAGTTACTAATTAGTCCCTTACCCAGCCAGAGATAAATATCTGTGTTTCATGGAAACATGTTTTGGCTTCTTTAATTATTATTATAATTACAGTGAGTAACTGAGGATTCACAGACAGAGTGTATTTGTAGGCAATGGAATAAATACATGCAGTGAGCTTCAGAGAGATGATGGCAAAGGAAAACCAGTAAGCAGGCAGCTGGGAATATCCTGTGTCTTGCCCTGGAAGAATGTGTGGCATGGTGTGCTGCCACTGGCTGATGACCAGCTTTCTTATTATATTTGTTTTGTTCAGGCACAACAGCACTAAGATAGTATAGTGCTTTACCGTACTCCAGTTGAGAGCTAGTTTAAGGTAAACTAGCACATAAAACCAGAATTCCTTGCTTACAACACCTGGTCCACATGTGGACAAGGTTATAGCACTCTCCCACCCACAACAGTAAGGAAGAAAAGAGCATGCTGAGATAGAATGCTGCTGTCTAAGAAAGGCAGACTTTCTTTCCCAAGTTGCCATCTACGGTGCCTGACTAAATCATTCCAAGTGTCATATTATTGAGAGATCCATCATGTTTGCCTCCAGAACTTAACAGCTTTTAAGCCTCTAATAGATGTTCATCATTAATTCTGTGCTCTTTTAAATTGTTTTTGCACTATTTTAAAGCTGAGGTATCTATCAAGGTGTAGTGTGGATTCAGGAAAAGAATCCTCATGCTGTCTCTCCTGAGACTGGTGGGGAGGGGAGCACAACCAACCTTCTTTCACCTGCAGCAACAGTCTCACTCCTCCACTCAAAATTTCACTTCCCCCAGTCAAATTAGTAGATGTCAGTACTACCTGCTGCTGGATTCTGCCACACATGATGACCTCAGACATCTCTGGCCATGTAAGGTGAGCTTTCGGTGACTTTCCTTCACTGGTAGATTTAGGATCCCTGTTCCTTTCCCTGTCTAATCTAATGACAGAGGCCTGTGAAGGCAGGAAAATACTATCTTAGGAACATTGTTTTCATTTTCAAGAAAAAATCCAAAACTCTGGCATTCACAGGTGGAGAATAAGCAGTGCTCTAAATTCAGACTGGCTAGAGAGTCAGGGAGGTGCTCCCAGCAGCCTGATAGCAGCTGTGGATAAACTCATTAATCTACTTGGCTCAATGAGTCAAACAAGACCAAGAGAACCTAGGAAAAACTCCAATTTGCTCCATATAGGAGAAACCGTGAACTACAAAAGAAACCTGAAGTTGACAAAGTAAGGTTGGTAGCAACAGCCATTGCCCTGCAGTCAGCAGTGGTACAAACAAGAATGATTCAGGGAGCTGCATAATACAGAAAAAATATAGGAAAAAAACCAACTAAAGAGCTAACATGCTATAGCAGTAAAGGAGCAGAAAGAGTAAAACTGTTTTTTACTGAGGAGCTAATAACCTTTAAATTCCTCTAGTTCCACTCAGTTGTCAATAGCTTTCACAAAAACGCTTCAGCAACTATAACCACTGTAAAGAGAATTGACAAAGAGCTTGGCGAGGACAGCACGCATTGCAAAAGAGAAGAAAATGGAAAAATAAGTCAATCTGTCTGCATGTGCTGGGATGTTACCAGCTGCTATGTAAGACAGATTTCTTAATAAAGAGATAGCTTTGTGTTGCTCTCCGTGCATGGCTTTGCAGTGCTGGAGCGCAATGCCACGACCTTCCAGAAGCGTCTCCAAGGCAGAGCCGCTCGGCAGGACCAGCACACGCTCGCACACGCGTGCACACACACGGACAGTTCCAGTAATATGAGTCAATGGCAAAGAGGCAGGAAGGGTCTCCATGTAGAGTTCTATGGACGAGGGTTTATTACAGCCACACCATGAAGGAGTCCAGGAACAAAAACAAAAGACAATAGAGGGTCCAGGTTTAAGAAAGGGAACAGGGAGAGCATCAGGGACCAATGATCTGAGGGCATGAGGGCAGTACACAGGCAGGACTAGGGAATGGGAGCCAATGGGGAAGCCCTGGGGGAGTGGCGAGGGGCAAGGGCCAATGGGGGAACTTGGAGTGCAGAACTTTCTAGGGCAGAGACACATAAGGTAGCAAGGGGGCAGAGAGGCCAACGGCCAACCAGGGACGCAGAACTGGGATACATTAACATAGCAACACAAAGCAGCCTGGGGGAAGCTTCTTTTCTCACCCTAACCTGAGGAGAAATCTCTGGTTCTAGGGACTGTCTTATCAGAGGACTCTCTTTGTCTCTTGTACCACAGGCCAACTGGCCACCACAGGTTAGTCTTTAAAATATGAAGAGTTCTGAAGTTGTAAGTATATAATTTTCACTGACCTTGGCATAACAGGGCAATGAAAAAGAGAGAAACAGAAAAGGGGTCTAGTTCACGTATGATGGCCCCACTATCCTTCCATGACTGCTGTCATCTTGGCCAATTCATTACTTTCTCTACTTGTTCCTGAACTTCTTCAATCATCTTTGGCAACTTCACCTTTTATCACAGAGCTTTCAGTCACTTGGACTGCTTGAGCAGATCAAAATTGCATGAAGGAAATTTCCTCCTTTTCTTTCAGCTTTTGCACGAATGCAAAGTCAGAATAAACTCCAGTGTCATGCCCTCAAAACAGCATGGGTCACCTGCGAGCTGTGAGATGCCTCTGGTTTAGTCATGTTGCAGTGAAGTTGAATACAACTTTTTTATCTACTTATTTTTGCACCTGTATAATCCCTTCCCTCCTGCTGCACAACAAAGGCTTTGAGAAGAACAGAAATTCTTCTTTTGTCTCAGAAAGCCACAAAGAGCTAGAGAATTTGGCAGAGTTTTGCAGGGATGTGCTCTCAGCAGCCTGCGATATTTAGAGCTGAAGCAGCAAAATTTGCCTTAGGAAATTATTCTTCCACACAGTTTTGCTTGTAATGAGGTCTTCAGAGGACCATAGGGACATCTGCAGCTCATGCACCATAGGTTTCTAAGAAGAGCAAGGCTTTTGCTTCTATGAAACACTTTCATTTCTGCTGGTTATATAGGAGTTCAGTCCTGTTCTGTTCTAAGTAGCCAGTTGTTGTGGGTGAGGCAGCTCAGCCCCACACAACTCACTCATTCCCCTGCAGTGGGATGGGGGAGAGAATGGAAGGGTAAAAGTATGACAACTTGTGGGTAGAGATACAGAGAGTTTAATAGATAAAGCAAATATTGGACACACAAACAAAGCAAAACAAGGAATTAAATCACCACTCTCCATGGGCAGGCAGGTGTTCATCCTTCCCATCCCCAGAAAAGCAGGGCCCCATCACATCAGTGGCTTTTGAAGACAAACAACATCTTTCTGAATGTTGCCCCTTTGTCCTTCTTTCCTTGAATATTTTTATCACTGAGCATGATGCCATATGGTCTGGAATGTCCCTTTGGCCAGGTGGGGTCAGCTGTCCCAGCTGTGTTTCCTCCCAGCTTCCTTTGCACCCTCAGCCTCCTCACAGCATAAGGAGCTCAAAAGGCTTTGCTGCTGTGTAAGCACTGATCAGCAGTAACTAAAACATCAGTTTGATATCAACACTGCTTTGGTCACCAGTCCAAAACCCAGCATCGTACAAGCTACTGTGAAGGAAACTGACCCAACCAAAACCTGTACCTCAATGTAAAGAATTTATATTTGCTTCTGCTATAGAAAGTATGATCAATTCAAACGAACAAACAAACAAACTTAG
The DNA here is from genome assembly GCF_017639235.1 of Corvus kubaryi. NCBI lineage: Eukaryota > Metazoa > Chordata > Aves > Passeriformes > Corvidae > Corvus > Corvus kubaryi. The sequence continues at coordinate 9,242,979 of NW_024580666.1, read as the reverse complement.
TAAAAACTAGCCGGAAAGTTTAAAGGAGAAAGTAAGAGTAGCACCAGCAGGATCCTTAGTCTCACATTCCATTTGGATTTTGGCTTCCTCATTGCTTTTAAAGATGGAACTTCAAATTCTAAGTCATTTATGGATTTTTCACATATATTTTTAGTATATTCTGTACTACTATAGAATACAGCTGTAATTGTTACCAAATACAGCAGTAAATTACATTAAAGCAGACCCAGAAAGTGGTAAAAGTAAGATTGGCTCACCCCTTTTTTGGAGAATGAGAGGTTGAAACTTCTGGAGGTTTATGTTTTGTGCTTACTCTTCCTTTATACAAAAATTTATTGTTACAAATGGATGCTTTCTTATGAATGTAATAGACAAGAGAGAACAAAAATGTTTTATTGTTTCTATGGAATATGCTTGTTCACTTCTGCTTTACAGAGACAACACTTGGCTGAAGTGAATTTGCACAAAACCTCACTAAGTGGAGGAGCAGGATGTATATTCCTGTTTTTACTCACAGTACTGTATCTTGCATGCAACTGGGACATTGGGAACAGTCAAGGACCTGTACTTCCTCACTTGTCAAATGGAAAAAGCTGTAGTTTCTGGGGCAAGACAGCAAATGCTCATACAGAACAGGAATAAATGGTACAAGATTATGAGAATTGACGTTAATACAGTTCAGGCCATCTACAAGACCAACCTTGGAACAAAGTGGATTTTTGCAAATTCGGGTTAAGATACATTGGCATGAGTCCACAGCACGAATCTCACCTAGCAGATATTCCTACAGCTGTCTAAAGCCTTACCAAATTCCACTGCAGCCACATTCCTTTTCAAAGTTGCCATTTGTAGGAAATTATCCATATTGCATCCTCTTGAGAGTTATTTAGCAGGTATTAGCTGCTCACCAAAGAAGAATTGTTCAAAAGAAACAGATAGGTTTCTTTTTATTTAAAGACTGTATCCAGTTTTTAAATATTTATCTTTACTGCATAATCTACCTCTCCAGAAAAGTCTCCCAGCTGCCTGCTTTGTAGCAACAAGGCAGTGAAATGTCAAGTGATGCCATATTTCAACTAAATTAAAAGGAGATAGCAAAATAATAAACCTGAATGAATGCAAATATTTTAAATCCAGTCCTTTAGAGCCAAAAAGTCTCAGAGTTTTTTGAAAATTAAATCTTAACTGGTTTGTCATTATTGATTTTTCTGAGAAAAAAGATAACACAAGACTATACTCCTTCAGTGGTAACATCCTTTTAAACGCATTTGCAGAGAAACGGAACTTGCACTATTTGTGCTCCTGCAGAGGAGGTGTCTTACACACAAAGAACCTCCTGTATCTTCAGGAGGTTCATATATATAACTTCCAAGGTATAACATAGTCACTAGATGAAAATGATTTGTTCCTGATAATTACAGAAGAAAATAACTGTTATAAAGTATTTGAACCTTGATAGTGTGCCCCAGCCAAACCATTTTTAGTTATTTTTACCAGAGCCCTCCGAGTGGGGCCAGGCTGGAATTACTGGCTTCACCTGGCCTTTCCACCTTCAGCTGCAGCACATCAACCCCAAGAGGGTTTTTAAGCTCCAGTCTGGAGGTTCTGGGGGGGAGGGGGTAGGTGGGCAGGGCTTATATTTGCTGGCTGTCTTTTGCTGTCTTTTGCTGTCTTTTGCTGTCTTTTGCTGTCT
>NW_024580666.1:9125048-9241276 GCF_017639235.1 Corvus kubaryi | reverse complement strand
CTGTCTTTTGCTGTCTTTTGCTGTCTTTTGCTGTCTTTTGCTGTCTTGTTGTTTGGAGTTCCTGGACTAACTTGGCTGCTGATCACTGGGTAGTTTTTGTTGCTGTCATCATCTTGATGCTGCTTGCCTGAATCAGAAGCCCCACCTGTTAGGGCCCTCAGGAATTCATCAAGGACTGAAAGGTAAACTGTGCTAAACTGGAAAAGAATTGAGGAAGAAGAAGCTGAAAAACTAAATACCAAGACAGCAAGGAATAGATAAAAAGGACTGTGCTGCACTGGATTAAAATCATATTATCAGAAAAGTGTGTGTGGCGCTCATGGACAAAATAGAGAAACCAATCAAGCAATGTGATATCTCATGCACAGCAGTTACAAAATGTATATGTACTGTATTATGTAGAAGTTGTAAAATGTATAAGTAGAGTAATATGTATAAGTTGTGTATTAGGTGTAAGTAAGCAAAGTGTATAAGTACTGTGTTATGTAGAAGTTGTAAAAAGTGTAAGTAAGAAAATGCATAAGTAGGGTGATATGTATATGTAGTATAAGATAAGCAAGTGAAATGTACAAGTAAGTAGAATGTGTAAGTAAGCAAAGTGTATAAGTAAGGTATTAGGTCAAAGTTGTGAGACATGTGAACACAGGGGTATCTTAAACAATAAGACACTTCTGCATAATCATACTGATCCCGTGATCAGAAGGCATGAATTCCTGCAAATGACTCAACAGGGAAAATGTTGAGCCTCTGTCTCTGACATTTTTATTGTCAATTCAATTGGTTATTGAAAATCCAGTTGCTTATGGAAAATCCAGAGTTCAAGTCTGTGAGAAGAAGAGATCCGTAGTGCCTTTCTCTTTTGGCAGCTACGGTTCAGATGTTTCTGTGACTTTTATGAGATGAATAGACCTTTTTAGGTATAAAAGTGTTTATCGAAAAATACCGAGAGGGACTTTTTACAAGGGCATAAAGTGGCAGGACAAGGGGGAATGGTTTCAAACTGAAAGTGTGTGGGTTCAGATTAGCTATTAGGAAGAAATTCTTTACTGTGAGGGCAGGGAGGCACTGGAACAGGTTGCCCAGATAAGTTATGGATGTCCCATCCCTGGCAGTGTTCAAGGCCAGGTTATATAAGGCTTTTAGCAACCTAGTCTGGTGGAAGGTGTCCCTGCCCATGGCACGTGAGTTAGAACTAAGTGTTCTTGAAGATCTCTTCCAATCTCTACCTTTCTGTAATTCTATGATCCTGCTCCAGTGAGGACCATGATCTAAGCTGCAGACAAAAGCTGCAATCTGGGAGGAAAGCTCTTCAGAGTAAATCAGGATATAGCAGCAGCCATTTGTTGGAAATTTTGCCCTTTTTATCAAATCTGTTTTGCCTACACTGTTTTTGGAACAGTTGCAACTGACTCTTAAGGGTTTCAAAACCAAACCTAGGTTACAAAAATAAGATCATCTTAATTACCAGAGGTGGAAAAAAAAAAAAAATCCTAATTTAGTGCAAGTCCAGTTTCCAGGCCAATTAGACACTTGGTACTGAATGGATAAAGAGGAGTAATGGCATAAAGTCTTCATCTCAATGTTCTCAAGCTGTTTCTTGCTTCTAAGTGGGCAAAATTACTTCCCATGGTGAAAAAGAAAGAGGGGCAACACTTCCCATTTCCCTTCTCCCCTGCATGAGGGAAACACATGACTACAAGATGACTGGAACAATGAGTTAAAATTCACTCTTTTTCTTGCCTTTGTCTTCTTGTAGTTGTGCAGGTGCTTTTATTCCCCCTATTGCCCGGCTGCAACTTTCAGTCTAAGTCACAAAGAAGGAGAAAAATCCTGCCTCATATATGACTGGCCCACAAGTTGTTGAAGCTGAAATAAGTAGAATAATGTGCAATGTAAAGCATCCCTCAGCATGATTCAAATAGTCTGTCTCTTCACTTCTCTATTCATTTAAAAAGCCCATTGTACTCCAGGAAATCTGTTGTTGGACTAAGAATGGATATTTTGAGGTATTTTATGTCTAATCGCACTCTACTGCTGAGACTGTCTCTGGAAAAATCCTACCCCGTGTTTGCTGCATTTTCACTCACTTTTAGTTTGAGAAAAAAAGGCTGAGGCATAAGGGATTTTTTTCATTCATTCATTTTCTTTTAAGTCCATTAAGATTAAAAACATTTAATCAGAATAATTCAAGACTATAGTAAGAATTTTAAAGAAACAATCATTCAAGGGAAGAATATCTCCAGAGTCCCAGTAATGATTCCCTTTTATTTTGTCACTTAATTATGGGTAATCCTAGATTATGTAATGCTGTATGAAAAATTAAGATTGGCGTAATACTATTCATATAACTGTCAATTAATCAGATCCTTTAAAGTTCTCCCTGTCTTTCATCTTGTGTAGAAAAAACAAAAATGTACCACCAGAGAACATCTGAAACATGTGCCTTCCAACTAAATACCCTGCCTGCTGTGTATGTATAAAGGATTCCTTTATACATTTTCCAATCAACTTCTCACCACCCCTCACTGCTCCTCCCTATGCCAAAGCCACAAAAAGTCTAGGAGTTGGTGACTCCTCATGGCCTGCAATGCCTGCTCTGCAGAGAGAGAATCTGGCAAAACAGTCTGCAGTGGGAGATCCCAAACACATTTTATATGGACCTCAAACAAATTTTAAGTGGATCCACTGAAAAAGAAGATCTAAATAAACAGAAACTTGCATTGTGCAAGCACTAGTAAATAAAGGCATCTGTTTGAGAATAATTCTTAAGCCACTAGATCATGGGGCTACTAAAATTGGGGCTACTAAAAATCCAGATGTTACACATGTTAGTATTAAACAGGAATTTCTGCTCAAACCAAGTTCAATGTTAAACATACACTTGCAAACTTCAGAACTGCTCTAGAACCCATAGTCAAATGCTTATTTCTAAATTTATCCCAAGGAAATTCTCCCACCTCAATCAGGAATTATTCTTTCATTTATTTTTTACAATTTTATTTACACTGGTTTTCATCATGGTGGTTGAACAGTTGTTTTAAACGACAGCTTATCCCTTCACTTGTGGGAATTTAAACCTGAACATTGGCAGATATTAATTTAAGGTGATTTTTAATATTGCCTTGCATTTTACCTCCTCCACCTTTTGTAATTCCTTGCTACCTACATTAAATATTTTGGAAACAAAATACACAAATAACCAAAGCTATGGATGATTAGAGATGCAGTAACCACAATCAATGCAACACTAAATAAGGTTAATCATGGTTGATTCAAATACGGTTAAACAATACCAAGATTTTAAATGACTAATTAAAGGGTCATGTCACTGCTAGATCTGGATAAATTAATTTTAGCATATATTATTCCATGAACTTAATTATTTCTGGTTTTGGGGGGTTTTTAATCAATTAATTTATTCCATCAGTGTTTCTTAGTTCAAGCAGAATTTTGTATAAAGCTGCTTCACAGTTCAGGCCGGTCATTTGTACTGTGATTTCTGACATAGTCTTTGTGTTAAATTTCACCCATTTCTTATGCTCTGGTTTTAACCTGAACTCATGAAAGCTTCTATCATGAACCTTCACACTTATAAATGTAGGAAGATATCCTTTGGACCATGTTTATTCACACCGTAGGAGGAACAGAGTTATCACTGTTTACCTTCTGTCTTGGGAAAGAGACATGAATATCTGCTAACTTTTCATTAAATTATTTCAAAATCTTAAGACCAGAATGGATTAAAACAATCCACCAGCCTGACTTTATAATAAAGACCATAAAAATCTCATCCTGTGATATCTGCACCAAGGTGCTTGGTGTAGTAATTCCTCCCTATTAACAGTTCTTCCCATTACTATTTTCACGGCCTCTCAATTTATTATTTTAATACAATAATGGCATCAGACATGAAAAGTCACATTTCCACATGTCTGTGGAAAAAAATTACTGTTGGTAGTGCATACACAGTCCTTTTACTTGTGTTTTCTTGCTTTGTTCTAGCTCCAAAATGAACTGTGCACACTGTATGGAGAAGTGGCAGAGATTAATGACACTTTGCAAGAACAAATTATGTGATGAGTCATCTTGTATCTTTAGACACTTGTATTTGTCAAGTACAGAACATGAAGACAATGATCCAGCTAAGCAATTTACTCAGGATTCATCTACCTCTAGCATTGGGCCACAATGCAGACATCTTTAAAGAAGCTCTAGGCAAGCTGGTGCCAGGACTGTGGGAAGCATAACACTGCTGGCACTGTCAGCAGCCAGCTGTTATGCCCAAAGACAACACCAAATTTTGCATGGCTAACTTACCTGGGACCCTCAAGTCAGTCCATGTGCCATATTTTCCTTTGTTCTGCTGGGATAATGGGTGTAGTAGCAGGATCCCTAGCATGGTTCCCCTGCCCCTGAGTCATCAAAGATGCAGTCCTGCAGATTTTGGAATGACAGTCTGCAGTTGTGAAGAGCAGCCTGTTCTTATGAATTTGCTTGAATTGAAGACTAAATCAAGAATGCTGCCATAAAGCTAATGAACAGTGGGTGCAAGTCAACTACAGGTGTTTTCAAGGAAAACCTGTAAACTGAAAAAGGTGCCCTCAAACTATCTGACTGCAGATAGACTAAGGGGATTTCAGATCAAGTGGCTATATATAAGGTGAGTCATCAAAGATAGCAGCCTTAGAAAAACAGGTATTTCAAAAAACTTTGCTTGTTTTGATTCACCACTGATTTTCTTTTACCCATAGATGAATCCATTTCAAAACTGATCTGTTTCTGCAGTGCAGGGGAATGTGTTGCTGCAGGAGGCACGAGCAGTGCTTATCCCAAGCTGCTATCCAAGTCCATGGTTACTTAAGGAAGAGGTTCTCAGTTTACCCATAATATTACTAGTTTGGATCAGTAGATTGGTGAAAGAGTAAGACTGAAAAAAATATAAATTACCCTGAGATTAGTTGTTTAGAGCATGGTGCTAATAACACAAAGGTTGTGGGTTCAATCCCCATTTACTTAAGAGTTGAACTCGATGGTCCTTGTGGTTCCCTTCCAACTCGGAAAATTCTCTGAATCTGTGAGTTGCAGCTGCTTCATCTGCAGCACAAGCAGAGGAGCACTGGCAGAGGGTCATGGAAAGCTAAACAGTAATAGCCCTAATGATCAACAAATTGCGAATCAAATACGCCTTAGTAAAGAAGTAGAAAAGAATGTTAGGTGAATCCTACCCTATACAAGAAAAATAATTGCTGTAGAATAAAAGTCACTTTCATTGATTTTGTAAATACCTCAAATTGTAGCAAAATACTAGCTTAAAACTCTAGATATCATTAATAAATCTGTCTTATTTCCATGTGTTTTTCCATTTCAAAGGTAAGAAACAGCATTTCGTATTCTAACTCGTCTTTTTTACAGAGAATTTTCAAATTCTCCCAGGAAACAACAGGGAGAATTTGACACAAGTTTCTGTCTTTGCCTTATTTGTGGTTTTGCCAAGGCATTTGCACTACAAATAATGTTTCAAGACTACCATCATCCTTTTTAAGTCCTTGAAATACAGTCTGAGCATGCCTCCTTCTGGAACTATTCAGCCCCACAGTACCAGCCAAAACTGAAAGAAGGCAGATGTAAACATTCCAATTACAGTATGTGGCAGGAATTATTAAGTTTAAGAATCAGTAGTTTGTCAAGTTGAACTACATTGGTCACTTCAGGCTAGAGGTACTTTGCTATCTGTGTACTATCCTGTGTCTGCCTTACAAAGTTCCCCCATCTGAAATGTATTTTAAATGCAAGTGGATACTAAGTCGAAGGTACAGTGAAATTAAAACCTCCATAGGAAAATGCAGAAACCCCACAAGTGCAACTTTCAGGGTGTGCTTCCCCTGTGGCCTGGCTTATTAGAACAGGAATGCCAGTCTACTAAAACCTGACTTTACCTAACAGCTGAGACAGTTGCTAACAGTAGCAATGAATAAGACACTCTTAAGCCTTGAAACCCTATCAGCTGTGACTGTTTAAGGTAATTAATAAAGAAAATGGGTTGTTTGGTTTCTTTTCAAAGGACAGTCCTACTCAGTACAAGCATTTCAGAGGACTAGGCATGCATTAGTAAGAGGGATTACTTGTGTGCAAAGTGCTCTCAGACAGTTCAAAAAAGCCTCCAGACACTTTCACCTCCTGAATGCCACAGTGTCCTACTCCCTATCCTTTACCTATGCTTTAGTAATGTGTTTATTTGTTTATTCAAACAGCAGTGATTATAACTGCTGCTTCAGAGTTTCTCACATTGCAAGGATATTTTGGGTCTGTTGCAAAGATATCATTCACAGGCAACCAGCCATAGCTGAGAAACTAGAAGAAGAAAAAAAGAGAAGTGTTACTTAACCACAAATGTATGAAATCAGTATTTTAGAGTGCTACTTTCAAAAATATCTCATCTTTACCTCCCTACCTGCGCCCTCAGGACAACACTATGCTTCTGCAAGCAATCTTGCAGCCATTGTTTGAGATTTCATTCATTAGTGTTTGCAAAATACTTCGAGACTCTCAGAAGGGAGATGCTACAGTATTCTAAATATCTGCCTAATTAGCTCTGGTCAGAAGTTATTTTACCCAGTCAAGCAGAAAGATCAAAAGTACAATTGAAAAATAAACCGCAGAACAAAACACAACAAAAATCAATTTGAAGATGGTTAAATAACTTCCTATTTATTTATGGAGAAGGCTTAGTATATCTCTTCCAAAGTGCATGACGGCCAGGGCCCCATGAACGTCCCCATCCAGGGCTGGAGTGTAGATGAGGGGCACCTGCTGCAGGCAGTGGTCTTAGGACAAGGTCTGGTAGCAGCCTCCACAGGGCCTCCTCTTTATCAGCTCTGTTAGTTCACTGCAGATTCCCTTCATTATTGTTAGCGCTAGTCATGTCATTTGATGCTTTTGTTTTTACCCAGCACCAAAAACACTGGCATTTCACTGGTCACTGTTAATTCAGCAAAGTTTTAAAGTATGTGTAATGCTGGGTGCCCAGCCTCCTTGCATCTTCTCTTTGGTTCTTCCCTGAGAATTAAACCTTTTATTATTCAGCTCAGTTATTTATTACCCTCTTTAAAAATTCAGTACAATCTTCTAACTGACATTTTCAACAAAAGGTCACCTGAAATGCACACAGTGTTCCTCATATTGCCTTCCTTCCCCTCTAAAAGTCCACCAGAGCTAATCTTGTGTTTGTCATCTATTTACTCATTACATTGTGCAACAGGCCTTTGATCTCCTGCTTGTCTGTATGCCAGGGCTGTCTCCCATGAGGTAGCTTTAGGGTGGCTGTCCTCTTTTCCATTCCCTTCCAATTAAGCTGGACATATTTTCAATATTTCCCACTCTAAATAAGAGTCCATGTAATGCTTAAAATGCCACAGCTAAATTCAGTTATTTATTGCACATGACTGGAACACCAGGCAAAACCGAGGAGCTGCATGAGAAGCTGGGAGTGTAAATTCACCTGTCACTTCTATCTAAAATCCTTGCACCTTCCAGTTTTCTGGAAGCTGAGCACCTCTGCTTTGGACAGCAGGAAAACCAAGGACCCACAGACCACAGATACCATCTTAAAAATTACTTCAATCAAAATTAGTAAAAAATGTTTCTCCTCTTTTTTCACCAATGGGACTGTTAGACTTTCCAGAGTGTAACTAAACCAGCAGGCTACACAAAAATACCATTTTTTTCTTTGCAAGGTTTTCCTTCAAAAATCCACCTCTAGATTCAGAGGTGGTCACACCAATGTCCCTTTTCAATGTGAAAACCTAAATATTTAGCAGTTTCACAGTGAGATGAAAACCTGGATTTCATTCAAGGATTTACTTCCTACCTCTTCATTTTTTATATACTTTATGCAGGGGCATGAACTGTCATTGGAACTGCACTTGAAATTCAGGTGATTCATCTCTTTCCTCTGCCATTTGAAAGGAGGACTGTTAAAGCACCTGCTTTTCAAACTATGTGTACCAAGCAGATCACTTTAGACCAAAGGAAGTCAAAGGTTTAACTTACCTTTTCCAAGTGACTTAAGCAGGTTCCATATGACGTGACTTTGCAGAGACCCCCAACCACAGCACTGGATCTCAGGGGCCCACCAAGATGGGTTCTTGGTCTGAGTAACACAAGAAATAAATTACTTTCTTGACACACTGATTTTCCACTAACACTTAAAATTTTGTTGTTTTCCTTTCCGAAGGAGAATGAGCTTGAGAGGTACCATATCCTGAATTCCCCCTACATGGCTTTGTGGGGAGAAGATGTCTTATATGACACTTCAGTGGAATGGGATTCAGTCACACTTGGTGAGGGTCTTGCACACAGAATTTCAGCCAAGTTTCCAGCAACTCACTGACTCTACTCCTCTAAAACTGAATTTGGCACATGTGTGTGTACCAGGACACTTTTTAACGCAGCCTAGTCCTCACAGTAGGTGAGATTTACCTTCATCTTTTGTAAGAGTTAGGTGTGAAGTTAACACAGACTTAAAATGCTTGCTTGCCCAAGCTCACCACTTGCCTGCCACTCTGTGAGCAGAGAGCAGGAATCTCCTTTTTATAGCCAGGGCTCTTTATGTTCTCTGGGAAATACTTTTGGGAAAGACCTACTTTTAGTTTCAGTGAAGTATCTCTGAGCTTAGGTCAATGTTGGCACTACTAATCACGATGTTGCTATATATTTAAAACAAGCTTAAAGTATAGGAATCTTTCCTACTATTCTTTGAATGGAAGAATATCCTGGACAGATTCCCCTGACTTTAAAAAGCACAAGGAACCTCTGGAACGGTAATAATAGTAAGGTCTATGTAAGGCTATCCCAGCACTATGTACTGTGGGGATATAGAATTTCAGGGACTTGGATTCTGACTCAAAACCCATGCAAAGCTTTTCAGAAAGCAGCTCAGAGCAAAGAAAATGTGTAATACAAAGGTGATAGTTACTCCTAGGGTTATATTTTCTGGGTAGGTGAAGTAGGCACAAAATTTCTGTGAAAAATAACAGTGAAAAAGCTAATTCATGGGCAACTTTACTTATTGCCTGTCAAAAGCAATTGTGTCCTGTTAAAAACTGGCAAACTAGAGAGAAAAATTAATCTCATATTCTTTGTGGGTTTTTGTTTTGTTACTGTTAATTAAGGTATTTATGCAACAGAGCATCAAAATTTCATTTGATGCCTTTTTAAATCATCTGGAGCCAACCTACAAGGCTGATCATTCCATTTCTCATCATGCTTTAATCAGGTGTAAAACCAGCCTAATTGAAAGGAGGAGAGTGATGAATCACCATCTGGAGGTAGCTGTGCAAGTTACATTCTTACCACACTTATCAAGGAAATTATGAACTTCCAGGAGAAGTTTGTGTCTGAACTTGGGATCCCTGATCCTCAGCCATGCAGAGCATGGCTAGGACACAAGGCCCTTCCAGTCTCTGTGGCCAGGCTCCCATCCCATCAGAGGCAGGGAAATGAAAGCTGTGTCCAGCAGGTAAGTTCTGCTACAGAGATAGGACACAGCCAAGGCATATACTTGGTCCTGGAAAGACAGAAACACTCCTAAGCAATGTATTTTTTAGCATAAGTTTTGCATGTCCTTACCATAAAAAATGAAAGCTTATTTAGAGAACAGGAAACATTTGTTCCTGTGAGCATTTTAGAGATATTGAAATTTTCCAAATTATGGAGCGTGTTATACTAAATGAAAGTATTTTGTTACTTACTGCATAGACAACAAAAGAGTTAGCAGCATCTGGCACTGTGGAAATGTAGTTTTCATCTAGATCTGGATTATTATTTGCTTATCTGTTCCCCTCTGAGCAAAAAACAATATAATAGGTCTAGGAAAACAACATGATGACAACAAGGTATGAATATACCAGTAGAGATTCAATGGGTCAGGATTCTTAGCTGGAAAAAATAAGATTCATAGAAGAATATAAGGGAGTAGGATAATGAATGGTGCAGGGAAAATGAATGGGGACTAGTTATTTTTTTTCTTTACAACATGGGGACTAATTATTTCTTTTCTTTACAATGTAAGGACTATAGAGCATTGAAGAAAACTTAAAAGTAGATGTTTTATAACAGAAGAAAAATCATTTTTCCACTCACACATCTAACTTGTGAAACAAGATGTTGCAGATTAAAATAAAGAGATCCAAAAGTGATTAGATAAATTTGTGTAAGCCATGTTCATTTAGAGCTATCAGTCACAAATCTGTAAATACAACCTCCTGCCCAAGAGGTCCCTAAACCAGAGCTTGCTGTAAGCTCTACTGGTATTCCAGAGGATTACTAGACACAAGTCCAGATTTTACATAATGTCCCTAAAGAGCTGCCCTTTATTTTGATGAAAACCCTTCCGTCTCGGTGCTCAGCAAAGCGTCATGCCTTCTAAGGACTTTTTTAGGCAAGCTGCTCAAGAAGAAACTGTTGTGGGAATAATGTTTAGGGACCATAAGAATTTAACAGATTTACTAGATCTTTAGTTTAACAGGTGCTGGGGGAACTCTTTGTTCTGTCACACTGATCTGCTATAATTTTCAACGCCTCAAAATGCAAAAAATACTTGAGGTTTTTTCCTTCTACTTCAGATTTTGACTGTTGCTAGTTTGTTCACATGTAGAGGAAACACATGAGAAACACGCTGCAGATTGGAAAGCAGTGTAACAAATAACTGAATGACAAAGAGCAGGAAGGTTAGAGGAAAAGGAACTATACATCCTCACATACATTTCGTCTGTTGATATCATCTGGGATTGTACTTTATATTTGGGAGTAAGAGCTCATGTAGACCTGTATGTAAGTATAGACACACGCACATACACCTCAGACTCTTCTGTTCTGTATGAAGAACGGGTGAATCCAAGATACACACAGCTCAGGTTGTAACACAGGATAAGATTAGAAAAGGAGGGAAAACATCTCACCTGGAGATAAACTAGCAGAGAGTCTTATGCAGGCAGCTCCACCACAGCCTGTATGACTTTCTGTTCCTCATGTGAGGATCCCCATTTCCCCATCCATGTTCCCATATCTTCTTCACCCATCCTGCCTAACAGGAAGGGCACAGTACATGAAACCAACCAACACAGCTGAAGACTAGGACCATCCTTTGCAATTCCTGAACACAGCAGTGGTCACCATGAGTTGGTCTTCTGTGCGAGAAGCTGATGAGCAACAGAAGGATTTGCTCCAAGACAGGCAGGACAATCCCCAACAAGACTTTGGAGTAGAAAAGTCCTTGGAGTTTTCAGAGAGCAGGCTATGTGAGGGAGTTGTTTTCCCAAAGATTTTAAACCTTTTCTGCCTTCTTAAAGTTTGTGTGTGCAGGAAATTGCTGTGGTTTCTGCACTTACTTGCACAGGAGTCACAAAAAACACAAGTCTCCAGAGAGATATTTCTGAGAAGATTTTCTGAGGGAAAAAGCCTAAGCAATGGGAATGAATGTGCAACCCACTCTCAAAAGGGTTCCACACTACATAAGTAGACTGCTGGACACTGGTTGCACAGAGTGAAGACCAGTAGGTTGCAGATCTGAAAGCAATCATCCCTCCCAGCCCAGACTCAGAGGCATTGGTACGCAACAGTTAGTTTTCTGTGACAGATTTGTGCCCATTTGGGAAGCAGGATCATGAAGCCCAGGATCATAAGCAACTTCTTTGCTCTATCCAGTTATAAATGTTTTGTGTTAGAGGAGATGCTACGGCTCTTGGGAAACTAGTACTTCCTAGAATCTTATTGTGGCCTCGGCATGGAGAAAAGATTCAGATTTTTTCTTTTAATATTCTCCCTGATATTAATCTGCTTAAAATGCAGATGACTTTGTAGAAGTTGATCTCACCTGCAACAGGAGTGAGATCAGAATAATTGCTTTTTAAGAACTTTTAAATTGCGACACACGAGTTAGAAGCAGTGAAGTGTTCCGTCATCAAAGCAACAGCAGACAATAGAAATTAGTTTTGGAGCTCTGGGGCAGAAATAGTGTGATTTGAGGGGTTTTTTTCCAGTGAGTAAAGCTAAACTGTAAATGACTGGCTGGATAAGCAAGAGTAGTGTCATTAACTGCAGGAATATGGTGCAACAACAGTCTAGCAACTAATTTTTTCATGACTGTCCTCTGACAGCAAATTACCTCCTTACGCAATGCTGGCTTGTCCCATTCTATCACAACACTTTGTGTTTTCCAGGCTCTGTCAGAAGTGACAGTATGCTAAATATTCCTTTTATTCTGCAGCTAAACCAGAGAAAGAAACATATTAAAGCTTGTCATGGTCTCCCAGCGATATGTATTTTATATTCATTCCTAGAGTGTAAACAGCCTGTTTTGAAAATACTTTCATTTCACTTTCAGGTTGTTTCAGCTCCCCACCTGTAAAGCTTATCATGAAGATGTGCTGCTGACACCCAGGGGAACATAGGTATGAATGTAAGTACACGGTATTAGTCTGTAACTCTCATTCAGAATTCTTAAGAAGGCATCTGTTTAAATGAGACATGAAAGTCTGTAATGCAATATTCCCTCTGTGAATAATCTATAACGTAGCAGAAATGTTACAATGAATAACCAGAAATGTAGGGGTTTCCAGCAATCCGGTTTAATAGTTTCTTCATATGTCTGTGTTTATACATCAAACAAACTTCAAACAAAGCAAAAAAAAAAAAAAAAAAAAAAAAAAAAAAGAATAATATACAATTCAAGAAAATACCAAAAGCTATTACAGTTTTGGTTTCCCCTTAGCCGATTTACAGTTATGTACACAACTGTCTTATTTGCAATACCCAGTGAAGATTTAATGATTTATTTACATCAGCTGGTGCCTTTCACTGTGCAGTGGAACTGTCTCTTTTTGTAATTTCCATTCATAGTTGCAAGAGCCAACATTTAGGGGATATTTATGAATAGGATTAAGAGATGGACTGAAACAAGGCAAGATTCTCACTACTGACCACAAACATTCTCTGAAATCCCATTTTCAGATATAGCTGAAGGAAGACTCCAGCACCTAGTGCACTGATATAACCATCATATCAGTCAGCATAATAAGGTATCTCCACTGTGAATAACATTTCCATTCATGTCAGAGGGAGATATGTCTGAGCTGGAGGAATAATAAATTTTAAGCAGACAAAATTTATAACTCTGGTGCTAAAGGTGCACCTTATTTCTCCTGTCAGAAACCTCCTAAGCAAATGAAGACACAAAGCAGGCTCTAAGTGTGTGGAGGAGAATACTTTGCAATTTTTCTTACACAAGAGCTAAAATTAGGAGGGGAAAAATATAATTTTAGCATAATATGCAAACTGTGTCATAGAATTACTGAATAACTTGAGTTGGAAGGCATCTGTGGAGGTAATTTACTCCTAGTGCTTCAAAATAGGGCCAGCTTCAAAGTTAGAGTCAGCTTTCAATTTAGCGCAGATTATTCAGGGCTGTGTCCAGTCAAGTTCTAAATATCTCTAAGGATGGAGTTTTCACAACCACTGAGCACCCATACACATGTTTGACCACCCTTATGGCAAAATAATTCCCTAAAACCCATTCAGGACTTTCACCTTGAAAGTATAACCTAACGCTCATGGAATAAATCGTAAACCTTCTGTTGATAAACAAGACTTACAACACGTATAAACCAAGTATAACAAGCATTATTCTTCCAGATTTCAGAAGGAAGAGTTCATTTTTTCAAGATATTTTCAGATATCTAGTCCATAGTTTACCACCACTTGAAATCTTTTCATGACTTACATCACAGTGCAAGATAGGCACCATCCATGGTCATCAAGAAATACCACAGTTGCACTTCCTCCCTCTTTTGTAAGCCCAGTATTTTGCACTTTACACAGCTGTTGCAGAACCACAGCTTTATGAAAGCATGACTAGATGCAAGCTACTCCTACAAAAGGCATGAGGGTTTCAGCTTAGAATCCTCTCAACAAAGACGAAAACTGTTTGTTTGGGGAGCAAAAGTCAGGACTCTGTTATACAGAGACATGCGGCTGATGTTTTGAAATCCTTTCTTTGCCACTGACTGCCATGCCTTTTGATTATCAAACTTGTTTTGTCTCTCCCAGCTTGAAAGATGCAATCTACAGACACAAAAGTTCTTCACAGCCAAAACGCTTTTCTAATGTCTACACAAAGGCAGCCACTCACTCAGTCTTTCCATCTCCACAAAACATTACATGAATATCCAGAGGCCGTGTACCCTTTGCTTCCCTAGCCCTGGTAAATAAAGAACACAGACAAACTAGAATCAGCTCAGTCTTCATATTTAGCCTTAAAATCCACCTGTGGTACATCTTGCTTCACAGTGATTTGAACACATATAGTCATATATGACAAAGTGCTGTATCCAGCCTGGAAAATCTCATGGTAACGTTGGCCTCTTACATAATACATATTGTATGGCAGTAACAGTTATGACTGGAATACAAAACTGCTGATATGTGCATGTATGTTGATCATAACTGCTGACCAAGGTATGTGAAGCTTGATAATTGGAGCTACTTCTCTGATTATATGTCTTCAGAAGGAAATAGCAAAAAAACCCCTTGTTAATTCTGGGCATCAAAATAAGCCATGCTTGTTTTTATCTAGAGACAGAAATATATATATATATACATATATATATATATATATATATAATCTAGAGAGATAAATAACATCAAAAGAAACACACATTGAGAGGCTGATGTGTTCATTCACATGGTAGATCTCACTCATTGCATTTAGCAGAAGGAAAATTAAGGTTTTCCCTGTATAATCCTCCTATAAAATCCAATCTTCAATAGGGTAAATGAGATTCAAAATATTCTTTATCCCCATAATACAGGTGCACTGAGCAGCTCCAACCACCAGCATGAGAGAGGTGTGTGGAGGGAAAGAAACGTAAAATCACATGTTAAAAACTTGCTTCTGATTGCTGCAGGAATCATGGCAGTTGAATGCAGAAAATGTTCCATAGGC
Source organism: Corvus kubaryi (assembly GCF_017639235.1). Classification (NCBI taxonomy): domain Eukaryota; kingdom Metazoa; phylum Chordata; class Aves; order Passeriformes; family Corvidae; genus Corvus; species Corvus kubaryi. The sequence continues at coordinate 9,226,278 of NW_024580666.1, read as the reverse complement.
ATTTCACCAGAATTACAGGGTGCAGAAAGGTGTTGCCTTTCCATTCTCTTTCTTGGTTTGGTTTTGTTATCTTAATACTTGTTTGATAACCCACAGAGCATTCTCAGGCTATAGCAACAAATTATCTCTTTGAAGGTCTTCCTCATTTCCTGGCTACGAAAGGCGTAGATCAAGGGGTCGATCACCGAGTTGCACATAATGAGAATGAGGTACATGTTGAAGTGTGACATGAAGCAAACACAGTAGAGGTTTTGAGGGCAGGAGATCATCAGGATGAGGTGAAGAAAGAATGGAGCCCAGCAAACAATGAAGATGCCAAGAAGCATAGTCAGAGTGATGGCTCCTTTCATGCTGGTTCTTTGACGGACAGAGTTGTACCCAGGCAAAGCAGCGATTTTCTTCACGTGAGTACGAGCCAGGAGGAACATATGGATGTACAGTGAGACCATGAGGAACAACATGGTGAAAAACACAGTGATGAGGCAAATGACCACGTAAGTTGATTCATAGTAAAGAATGAAGATAATGCCACAGCCCGTGCAAAAGGTCCAGATGCATGCAATAATAAGCCCTGATCTTTTCACTGTCATGATGTTGTGATAACGCAGGGCATAGAAGATAGTGATATATCTGTCTACTGCTATAGCCAGCAAACTGCACATGGAAGCCACCACAGATATGCAGATCATGGAATCAAAGACATTGTCTATGTGACGGACAAAGGCATCTTCCATAATGATGTGTCTATTGTTTATTAAGTATATGGTTATGGTCTCCCAAGCATTAGACACACTAACCAGCATGTCAGCCACTGCTAAACTGCAAACAAAAAAATACATGGGTGAGTGCAAGTTCTTGTTCTTAACTATTGCAGATATAACTAAGATGTTTTCAAGGAGGCTTACAATGCCCAGAGTTAGGAACACCTCAGCTGCGATGACCACTTGCTCACATGGCAATGACTTGCTCTTTGCAGTAGGCGCAGTGAAGTTGCTACTGAAGGCACTCAGGTTTAGTTCAGAAACATAGAATTGAGAGGACGTGTTCATCTCTGGGATCTGACACGTTCTGTTCCTTCTGAGTGGCTTGCCAAGGAGTGTGGTGAATGCATTTTCCAAAAGGCAGAAGATCCTGCCAAAAAAAAATATAGCATGAAGATCACAGGCAGAAGTTGACAACATAAATACCACCCATTTCTATTTAATTTGGCTTGTACGTGTCCCACCTCTTCCATACCACATTCCTGTGCTGATTCTAAATTAAACTTCGGTTGGCTCAGGGATTTTCTACCCATCCTTACTGGGAAATTAAAATCACAAACGAATGATAAGATTCATGCACTCTTCATTCATAGTTCTATTTATTCTATTTGATACCCTGGAATGCTTCTCCAGAATGTCGTGGAAATTCTGCTGAAAAAAGGACAAAATACGGTTTTCCCAGCCCCAGCTCTCAGACCCCAGAAGTGCAGGAGGATGTAGTATTAAGTCCAGCAGAAACCGCTCACTCGAATACAAAATAAAGAAGTTTTGATTATTGACACAATAAAGAACTGAACATTTCCAGTAAAAGATTTAAATGCTTTCCTGAACTTTGTACATTTAAGCTGGCATGAACTACATTATAAACAGCTTATCTGTGCAATATTAACATGCTCATTTAAAAGTATGGTATTAAACACCTAACCAAGGAAAATCCATGCATTTCAGGATACACTAAGTTTACAGAATCAGTGTGGGTAGAATTCTATTATAAAAGAAGTTTTCTCTTCCAAATCAAGAATATTTTATTCAATGGTTTTCTGGTAATGACTATATTCAGGGAAAGTTGTAAGTCATTGCATTTTTTAGTAAAGGGAATACTTAGAGCTGATTGTCAGTGACTTGTTGCAAATAAAATTCAAAGTATATCATGCTAAACAATTTTCAGTTTTAAAAGCAGCTTTTCATTTTCAATCAAGAATTAACCATACCTGTTTACCAGAGCCGCTCCTTCAGCTGCTCTTCCTCTTCATCGTCTGCAACCTTTCCTCCGGAGAGCTGAAGTTTCAGCCCCCCTGACATCTGGGGCTGGGAACTCCTTGGTGGGGAAAGATGAAAAAAAATAGAGGGAAAGGAATTAGCAAATCCATAGAGTCAAAGCTGACCACGTACAAATTACTTACTGTGCAACTGCCTTTTTATAGACTCCAAGCAATAATGACTTCAATACTCAGACTGTGGCTCCTCCTCCCCTTCTTTGCCCCTCTGGACTCCTTTTTCCACAGATCTCGTAGCGCAGGTTTGGGTTTTTACCACCATCTAGTGGCCTTCCCCTCTCTTTCTAACTGAACAGTGATTCTAATCTGAAGTTCATTATGAGCTTTCTATAATAACAAAGGAGAAAATGTACTAGACATGCTCCTTCCCTTTTTTTGTTTGTTTTCTTTGCTGTTTCTAGTACACTGACAATAAGTTCATGCTGCAACAGTACTCTAAAAGAGGAGAGAGGACTGTTGTTGAAGTGGGAGGCTTGTTACTGCTATAAGCATTTTTCTTATATTCAGCTCTGTTGGGATTTTTTTCAGAAATAAGAACCCCACTGTTACAAAACTTAGAGAATATACAGTCAAAGCCACCATGCCATTAATAGAAAATACAATTAAATAATTTGTATTTTAAAAATTGGACAAATAAGCTGCTGTGTTCTGTACCCCTTGCTAGAATAGAGATTTCAATGTAGAAATGGAAGGAGCAGACAGTGTATCATGCCAGGAGCCCGGGCTCCCCGAGATGGATGTGAATTCCCCTGGGGCCTAAGAGCTGTTAAACTCAGTGCTCTGTATTCCAGTGGCTGAAGTTCCTCTGTGGGTCTAGCAGTCAGGCAGCCAATGCTCTTCTGGGCCTTACCCAAAAGGTGGCAAAATCAGTTCAAGTCTTTAACAAATGGTCTCTGCTTCCAGGTGCAGGCTGGGCAATGCAAAGCACATGCCTTCCTGACACTGCCAGATGCCCTTCGTCTTAGCTGCTAACCAGACAGTCAAATATCATGCGGGATTTGAAGTTAACTTGAAATAGGAAGTCTCTGCTTCTCCAAATCACCACTTTTCCAAAACTTAGTGGGTTGAGGTTTTTTCATGGTGTATAACTGCTTCAAATGCTTATTTTTAACCTACAGCATTTTTCTTAAAGAATCACCACCAACAAACACTTACTTTATTGTTATATCATGTGCCACTTTTGTGTTTTCAGTGTTCAGCTAAGGTTTATCATTGCAAAGCAGATAAATCCCTATTTCCAATTTCTATATTCCACAGGAGGTTTCTCTGTTGTTACCACTGGCTTCACTCTAATCCTTCACTCTAGGGATGCAGAAACACCTGGGCCATTGTATGAAATATTTTTAAGTACAAATAGTCCCTGCACCAAGGGTGACAGTGAAAAGCATTTTTTATTATTTTGAGTAGAATGGCTCTTCTAGCATTATGCAGTTATATTTAGGAGATTAAATTTGCCTATTCCTTCTCCCCAGTACTGGAAAGAGGATTTAGGTTATCACAGACTAGAGGTCACAAACTGTGCTCGACTGCAGCTGTTAAATCTGAGTGGATAATGCCAGCTAGTGAACACACACACTCCCTGCTGTATCTCACCTGTCTATGTGCCAATTCTGAGCCCATAGTTCTTTGCTATGGCCAAAAGAAAAGAATAGAGAAAGATCTCTTTCTGTTCTTTAATGTAAAGCATGTTTTTAGTTAACTTACCTTAGTTAACTTTGGTTATCTTTTGCATAGCTTTTGATTTTCCCATTGCAGATCCTGGAAATCAGATACCTAGCAGTAAAATTTTACTTGTTCCGGTGCTCTTATATCTAGCAAGAACTGTGCAGACATTGTACTCTTTCCACTTCCAATTACTTCTCCTGCAGTATCCCAATCTGGGTTTTGTTTTATATCACATTCTCTTGCTAAATTCTGTTCTTTCCATTTGCAAATTCCTCTGTATGTTGTTTTAAAAAGTTCTTTGCAGACCAGCTTAGCTGCCTTTACGAAAGTTTTCAGTGTACCTGGTAGGGCTCAGTAAACCAGCCAGTTGCAGGAATTAAATCACACATCAGACTGGATGGTTTGGCTATTATTCCTTAGAGCAATACCAAGTTTCTTACATAGATATTGTGAATCAGCATTTGGATTCTTGTTCCACAAGCCAGACGCTGCAAGTGTAAACCTTGGTACAAGTGTCTATGCTACACAAAAAAAACCTCCCTTATTTACAAAGCTTGCAGAACAATTACCTGTCTGGAAACTGGGTAGTGGTATAGATGCATTTTTTTATGTTAGAGGATGAAATGAAAAAAATACTTCCCCTCTCCACACCCTCCAAAAAAGAGAGTTTTAACATTCTATGCAGTAAACAACTGCAGTAAACAACTCTTTAGTGTTATAGCTTGACAAGCAAGTAACTGAAGGGACACCCAAACAGCAGCGAGTGGAGGCAGGCAAGTGAGATAAAAATTTGAAGTAAAGGTGTATGGGAGCAGATATTTGCATTCTCTTGGGAAGAATCCAAGAACAGCTGGACTCCTGAGTGAACAGCAGGACTCCTGAGTGAATAGGCTTCTCTTTCAGATGTTCATGATCTCAATGTTCAGCTCCCTCGACCAAGAAATTTCTTTGGGTTCCAGGAAAAGAGAGTGAAAGTGCTACAGAAAGATGTCGGCGAATAGAAGAAAGAAGGAAAACAGGATTCCAGCAGAAAAAGAAATGCCAGGGCCTGTCTCTGTCCCATGCCATTCTTTTCAATTTTGAAGCAATGAGAGAGAGCAGAAGCCACTCCAGATACATATCTGCCTCTCAGGCTTCATCAGCAACCAGACTGGGAGCCATGACAATGTCACTGGCAGAAACAGCCGGGCCCTGCCTGCCATCAGCACCACCAGCAATCCCTGCCAGAGCTTCCCTTCGCCCTGCACATCCACTGGAACTACACTGACACATAGGGCAAGTTACATCATATCAAAACCAGCAGGGAATTGCATGCCACCTTAATGACAGCAAGATACTGATTTTAGCAATAAATGGATAAATGAGGCCAATGGAAGAACATGCCCCCAAAGAAGTGTCTGTAGAAGAACCGGTTACACTGAGATGCATTCTAGTATTAATCTGTGCTAATCTTAACAGGTTCAGAGAAGCGTGTTAGTGGTGTTAATAAAAATTTACCAAACTTGTCTAGTATTAGTACATTTAAGCAATTCAATTCCAGTGTCCTTCTGTAGCTCTTTTTATCTATTTGATGAAAATACCTTTGTTCCGCATAACATAACTGGGATTGGTGCTCTTGGCCTATTCACAAAATCCCTCTTCTGTCTAATTCTTGCCTATGCTGTCATTAGCATAATATTTCAAAGCCACAGAGGATCCTTCCAGACTGTTCTAAGAGATAACCTGTGGATGAACCAAAAGGGAAGACCATGGCCTTCTCTGCATTCAAATCACATAACAAATGTTCTCTAATTTCTCAGACTGAGAAAACTATTTATCTTGGCCCCTGTACTGAGTAGCCTTGTCCGAGCCCCATCAAGGTCCCCACTGTTAGCTCCTCTGCATTATCAGCCAGTTAGCCTTTAGTAAATGCAGTCAATTAACTGAGATTTCAAAAAAAAAGTGTCATTACTTCTTGTCCTTAAATAAAAAATCTGGATGAAGTGATGACAGACTGTCAGTATTTCAATCCCCTTGCCTGTCCCGGGGATGTCTGAAAGCCTAAAAGGCATTGCAGTTAAGCAGTGGCATAGTGAATACTTTCTTTCACATCATGGTCCTAATCTTCAAATCAACATCTGTTTGGGTTTTTTTATGGAAAGAAAAAAAAGACTGAAAAACTGCATCAAAATATCAAGCAATCTGTGCCCTGTTGAAGAGTAGGATCAGTCATGATCCTACTTAGGATGACTGCACTAGCACTTTTGACCATCAACCCTTTCACCTGAGTCCTTCAGAAGGGTTTGAGATAGTCTCTGGCCACTCTCAGTTACTACCTGTCAGTGGTGCTTCTTGCATTAGAGTAGAAAGATGCAGTACAGTACAAAAGGCATTTAAGAAAGATATATCGCAATAGCCTAAAATGGATGACGTTGTACCTAGCCTCCAAAACTGTAAAAGAGTAATAAGAGGTTTAGTAACCATCATTTTTATCTGCCACTAATTGGAGCCAATTCCAGTAATGAATCACCCCCTAGCAGTTTGTTAGAGGATGGATCAGTGGTATAGACCTGGTGAATCATTCAGAAGTGCCAGCTGCAGTCTCCACAAGGCACAGATAACCAGGGCGAAGCTGTAGAAACTTTCTGACAGAAAACAGAGGTAATTCCATAATCTAGAAACAGACTGGGATAAAGATAAAACAAACAAGCCAGCAGGTGCTGATTTGATAGTTCTTTCTGGGAGGACTGGTTGAGACCCCAGACTAATGTGAAACCCTTTAAAGAACCTCAACAGATTCTGGGGATGAGCAGACGAGAACAGTCTGAAATACAAGAGAGAAAAATGCAGGGTCCTACTAGCAAAGAACAAACCTTCCGAACACAGTGCACTGTGCTTAAATTATCCTTCCCCACTTTATTTTAGTACAAAGTATATGCTCAAATCTACTTTATTTGGTTATAAAGAGGCATGCCTTCCTCAGAATGAGTGACAAAATTCTGATTTCTGCTTTTTTCATAAACTACTGGTATAAAGAGATCCCTTGAAAAGCTGCTCACTTCTATCTTCCTTTCTGCCAGATAAGCACAGGAGCAGAGCATGAACCCTCCCCTGGGAGCTCTGCCCTCCCCATCCTGGCCTGGCTGCTTGGTTTGAGCAGAGAGCCTTGACAGCTCCGTGTCTCTTTGGCCTGTGCTCTCTCTCTAGTCAGGTGTTGGCATTTTAGCACAGCACGAACATGGAAAGGTAACAAAGCAGCTGAAGGAAAACCTCAAGGAGATGCACAGTGGGAATAATCCTTAATTCTCTCTCTCACAAAGAGACATTTCCACACACAGAGAACTGCAGCTGCAGCAATGTGTGCAGGCTGCTCCTGTTGAGGCAAGTGCAAACATCTCTGATTCGATGCCCGTGATAGCTGAGCGTGGGTCCACATGCTACACAGGCGATTTTCTAGAACACCCTGGCAACAACATCAACATTTGTCTCTTTAGCAGTAGTGTTCAGTGCTCATCTAACATCTCTGTACTGATATATAGGTTCTTTCCTCACTCTCTGTTCATGTTGGCAAAAAATGCAGCTACTGCCTATTTAGTGAGGTGTCTAAGTGCACCAAAAATGAGAATTAAATAGTAGCCATTTAGCTCAGAACTCAATTTTTTTCTGTCAGTCCCTTACTACACTACGTTTTCTGATCTTTGTGGCAATAAAGGCTTGCTAAAATAAACAGTATGTTGTTATGTCAGGATTTTTTTTTTAATCACTGTATCCTAACAGAAGAAAATAAGCAACATTATTTCAGAGGTTGGAATTCTTTTCCTTCTAGCGTTCACCTGCTAAAGAGTGAAAGGGTGAAGTATTGCTATGGCTGAAAAGAAAGTTGTCAAAATTAAAAAGGTAAACGTAAATTATGTTAGCCAGAAGCAAAGAGACTTGCAGAAAGGAAAGTAGTTCAGTATCATTAATGTCACATACAGCTACAGAACATGGCTCTGACTCCTAAAACCAAGTATATTTTGTTAATACGTCCTGGTCTGTCAATGATAAGCTCATATGAAAAATTCCGTGAAAGCCAGCAGGGAACAACTAAAGCCTGAAGACTTACAGATGCACAAATTTGTAGCAAAGAGTTAACCTTTCCAGGGAAAAAACAAAAGTTCAGGCAAAGTAATAGCTGTGTAGTAAATTTATATATATGCAAATACTTTTATTCATGGGAAAGGGATAAATTAATCCAAAGATTTAGATTAATTAGAACAATCAGGACAAAGAGAACTTGTAAGTCTCCTGACTTTTCTCCAGAGAATAAATTTTCAGGAAGAGCAAGTTCACAGGGTCTTATTCAAAAGATGAAACAAAAGGAGCCTCATTTCCAGCAATGAGAAAGAAACTTGCTCACTATACATCTCAGTGTTATGAACAGAATTAATATTGACCTGCAGGACCAACATTATCAAGTTCAATGATACCAGCACTTCTGAAAAACTGGAAACACAAAGTGTATTTCCCCATACAACACAAATTCAGGCTTAGCAGTAGGACAGTTGGAGCTTTGTCTTAATACACAGTGAGAAAGAAACTAGAGAAAATCAGTTATCTCTTTGAGCATGTTCAGTTAATTTGAGGTTTTCAATAAAGTCATGCTTTTGATGCTGAGTTAAAATTGTTACTTAATGCAGTGATCGCAGCCATGAGAAACCAAAACAGTAACACATAGTCTTCTTTTTCAGATTTACAAAAGTCTATTTTCAGCAGACTAAGCAAGACTAGGAAAAAATTGCAGTGCTTCTCAGTTATAAATAATACAAGTAATTAAAATACAAAGGCAAATGAAATTTTACTATTACAGAATTTATAAGAGAGATAATTTAATCAACTAATGAAATTTCCACCTCATCTTCATTAGTCCTTCTAAAAGGTAATAAATTTATCAGTAACTAGATGCAAGAAGAGTCTCTTTAAATTATTTTGAAATTATCACAGCAGGTTCATGAAGTGCCAGAGAATAACAAGAAGGCCATGGGAATTGCTTGAGAAGCAATATCCTCTACAAGTTAGAGGATGCAGTGAGAAGTTCAGGACTCCTGATTCTGTAGAAGAGATGTATTTTTTTTTATCCTGATAGTTTGTGCTGGATTTAGCACAGAGTGTAGAGTTTATGCCCTACAATGGGATGATCAGTGCCTGCCCTGTCACAGAGTTAGAATGGGGTGGACAAGCAATAAGCACTGCCCTAAAGCATGACACTGTCAGTTAAGCTATCAAAATTGTATAGAGAAATTTGAACCAGCTGAATGAGCCTTATTGCATCAGAGCTTTGCATCACAGCCAGATTCCTAACAGAGGATCAGAACATTAGCTTTACTGCCATTTCCAACTGCAGCTCCTACATCCTTTCCAGCTGAGATTCTTGCCAATTTTAATGTTGCAGGCTAATGTGCCAACTACTTATAATTGTGTTAATGAGGCTTTTTCCATGTGAATATGTGTTCACTACACACAGCCAATAAAACCAAAATACACTGGATCTTTATCTTTTAGCCCTGTCCCAAATTTTTTTTCTATTCTGCAAGCCCATTTTTTATTTTATTCTTAACTTTTGATTATTTGTGTTTCTTGAAGTGGACCTACAAAACCATTGATTTGTTCTTTTCCAAATGACGCTTCAGAACAGATTTTCTTTAACAGCAGAATGATTATTACTTTTGAGATTTAGGACATATGTTTGGGTCATTAAGTATTGACTTAATGGCTAACTCCACCAAAGGAAATCTCTGCAAAACCACATCCTTAGACACCAAAACTACTCTGCTACCTTAAATGCTTCTCACAAACAAATAAAATGAATACAATTGACCTTACTTGTTGATGTGTTTGCTAACAAAGTACATGTTTGCAGGAATACAGATGCATGGCAAATGCTTTTTGTATCTACCAAAACACAGCCCATTAATAAGGGGGAGAGCTCACTCAGATTAGCTGAGGGAGCCAATTAGCAGATGAGGGCAATGAGGTGACCACCCCCAACAGAAGGATGACAATGATACCTGCGTTCCTCCTCTCCTGACCCGGAAGAAATCACAGCATTTAGCTGCCTGAAAGACCATATACTTATTTAAGAGGAAGAAGAGTTGAGTGGTCTGAGGTTTGTTGCTTTTTCTAATCCAGTGCTGATAAAACACGTCATCCGGGGAAGAAGGCCAGTAATACCAGCTTCTCCCATCTCAGAGGAGGGTCCTAATGACTGGCTGCTATGAAGAGATCATGACTTACACTTGTTTGATGCTCTTCCCTATCCAGAGAGCTCACTTTGGTATAGCCTCAACTAAATAGCATCTCCTACAGCAGTCTCTTGGATGAACAACTCTTATTCCTTAGAAAGTGGGAGGCTTGGAGTTGAAGCTCCTGACTCCAAGGGGGCCTGCAATGGAGGCCCTAAGTGAGAGCTTGGGCCCCAAGGCAGTTCAGTGAGTGGTAGGTTTCTCCTTCACTGCTCAAGGCCATGTTTACAGGGCTCAAATGCAGCCTGATGCTGTATTTATTCTACCTACAATCCCAAACTCAGTGTAACCATGATAGAGAGCTTGTCAGATGGAGCACAAAGGTTAAAAAGACCAGCTCTAGCTTCTCTCCCTGTCCCGGGACACTTGCCAAGTAAGCGATGGCAGAGCAGGAGCGAGAGCTGGAACACCAAGCTGTAAATAATATTCGAAAGCCTTTAAGGCTGGGAATGCACACAGTCATGACAGGAAGATCAAATTCCATTTCAGCTTCCATCATCTATTTTAGAACTGAAATATCAATTAGAGATGTGACATCTTTCCAGGACAGTTTCACCTGGCACACCTAGTTGTACTTGAGCTGGTAGAGATGTTTCTGTGTATAATATCTGTCTTTTTGCATCTGTTAATGGTCTGAGCAGTACAACTACACCTCCAGCAAGAAGCTGTACCACTGTCACGTAACTGATGGCACAAACGCTAAACATGTGTGTAAATGTAAGCCCAGGGTGAAACTGAGCACTTGGATCCTCACACACAACCTCTTAGAGGAGAAATGACAGCAGGATTTTTTATTTGCTGCCTCAAAAAAAAGCAGGGCAATTATGTCAACAAGACATTCTCTGCCCTTGTTGGGGGCTACAGAAACCTTCTTTTAGGTCTGATGCTGAAGTATTTTTGCCTTTTTAGAAAAGGTGTGCTCTGGTATTTCCCCCTGAAAACAGCAGTTACATCTAAATACCTTTTCGTGTGAACTTTTTTCTTTTGGTACTAACAGCACTTGGCTTATTTGCGCAAAAAAAACCCAATATTGTTATTAATTAATGCTTCTTTGAAGTACCTCATGCTGGCAGCCAAAGGGTTTGCTTATTCACATGAGATTAGGTTGCTGTGTGAGACATGCAGGAGGTGAAGCTCAGTGAGGAGTGGATTTTCATGTCGGTGCCTGTCGAAAAACAGGACAGGGCAGAGATGCAGCCAGGTTGTATCACCCACTATACCATCCAGTGCTGTGGGTGAGAAAGTGAGCATCAGTCTGTGGTTCTAGAGCAGAGGGGAAGAGCTGTGGCGAAAAAGTTTCTGCTACAATACAGTCCAGGCTTGCAGCTGGGGAAAAAAATTTCAAAAAACAGACAAACAAACATTACCACTGAATTTGAAAGTCAGAGTTCTGGAGTTAATGACAACAGCTTTTCACTGTTGTCTGACTGCTGCTACAGTTACTTTTTTCTATTTTTTCAATTTATGCACCACATGTGAGGTGATACAAGGTAAAGTATTGTATCTATGCCAGGAGCAGACACATATGGTGAGGGCTGATTATTGCAGGGGGCTAGAGAAAATGCTCAGACAGTGGAACTGGCAGGAAACCCCAGGTAGTACACAGTAACTAAAATGTTGCCTACCTTTCTCTGTCAGGGGTGAGAAGTTAAAGGAACGCATAGAAATACATTCCACTGCCCCCAGATTTCTTTTATTAGTCCAAGTTAAAATGTTACTTCATTAATTGTTTCTGTTTCAATTAGCATTTGGGAAGCCAGTGCCCTCTGCTTGATCCACAAGATGTGTGGGTTTGTTTCTTAGTAATAGCATCAATAAACTAATAGTATTTTGGAAATTCCAGGTTTCCTATTAGATGAAATTCTACTATTTGCTTTCAGTCAGGAGAAAAGTTTAAGTATACAAGATTGAAGTAATTTGTTACCTTTTAAAATCACAAAAGTCACACTGGGATTTTACTACTAAAATCCAGTAAAAAATATTTAGAATATTTTAAGACAAAATTTTCTGAGCAATGGAAGATAGACATACCTTTTAATTACATTTGCTTTAAGCTGGGAATTATTAGCATGTCTAGTTCAACCGTTAGCGGCAGAGAAAGCACAGTGATCTATCCTCACACACAGAAATACTGACTGATTTCAGAGAAAGCAGTGGGCGCTCTCAGAATATCAGCAAGGCATAGCTTTAATGAAAACTCCATCTTTCAGCTTTCACAGGAGCATTCTGCCCAATCTTTAAAGCAATAATAGTAAATTTGGCCATAAGTAGTTCAAACCAATTTGTTTTCTAATATGACTTTTTCTCTTCAAGGTCATTTTGACCACAGATTAGGAAACAATAAGTTTCACGGAACAGATTCAAATGGGTGGAAGCCAAATATTGCACTGAACAGGTTGCTGTGACTTTCAGGTCTGAGCAAAGCCTTGTCCAGAAATTCACCCCATTTGCCTCTCTCTGTTTCTTCACCATTATTAAAGGTCACCACAGCAGTATTTTACCCACAGAAGGTACTGGAAGTTGCCTTGGAAAAAGTCATGGAAAGTTACTCAAAACCACATTGAAGTTTTAGGTAAGGTTTGATATCCTTGAGTACGTGTGGTTGCCATTATTACAGTGTAGAATTGTACAATCAGTTATTCTCTTCAATTGTTGTTTGTTTTACTGGTGTTGAAGAAGCAATACAGAACTTCTTCCTCATCTTCATTTTAGATTATACAATTTTTGGGGTTTGGCTCCAGTTGGCAACTAAGCATCACACAGCTGCCTGCTCCCAGCAGGACAGGGGAGAGAACCAAGAGAGTAAAAGTGAGAAAACTCATGGGTTGAGATAAAGACAGTTTAATAGGGAAAGCAAAATCCACACACACAAGCAAAGCAGAACAAGGAATTCATTCACCACTTCCCAAGGTTATTCACCACATCCCTTTGGTCAGCTGTGGTCAGCTTTCCCAGCTGTGTCCCCTTACAGGTCCTTTTCCCCGCCCATCCTCCTTGCTGGCAAGGTGGTAGGAGAAGCAGAAAAGGCCTTGACCCCATGCAAGTGCTGCTCAGCAACAGTGAAAATGTCCCTGAATTACCAGACTGTTTCGACATACATTCAAAACATGTCCCCATGCCTACTACTATGAAGAAAATTAACTCTATTCCAGCCAAAACCAACACAACAATGCAGTGATTTTCTGCTCAGCAACTTATGGTGAATATATAAATGTAAAAGAATACATAATTGGCTACTTCTTTTTTCTCTTAGTTGTCTTTGTTTCTTTCTGAACATGTAATAAAAAGTGATCCCAGTCTCGTCAAAAAACTGCTTCTTACGAAGTCAGCAGTGAAAAAAAGTCTATTCCTGAAGTTGGAACAGCAATGAGTAAAGAGGTATCATGGACGAATTTGCTACAGAACTGCCTACATCACTGAAGTTAGCATTGAACCTACATTACCAAACTGCCGAAAACACATCTAGGTTCTTCTCTAAACTTACCAAAGGGAGAAACTAAGTGGTACATTTCAAACAGCTACAGTAATTAGCACCTTTCCCATCCACTGTTAATTGCCTCCACAAAAACAAGAGTCATAATCATGCTGCACTCCAGTTTGTCACTTCATTACACTAATTGCACAGCCACCAAATTTTGAAACTTAAAGTAATGCACTTGTAAACAGAATCTTCACTATATGCCACAAGTGTTTAATTGGGTCTCCAGGAGGCAAAATCTTCTGCTGTGTAGCTGTGATGAAGTAGATCACTGTAATTATTACACATACTTGAGAGGAGACGCCTGCAGAAGCAGTGAAAAATCACGTATTACTACTCAGTGAGTGGAGCACAAACACATAATATAAAGCTAGCCACCAGAAATCTCTTAGCTTTGTAACTTACAGACTTCCAAATTTGCTCAGCTTGCTATCAGGTTACTCTTGCTTCGTGGTAAACACTGCTGTTCAAATAACCATGTGCACAAATAAATTTAGCAGCTAATGGAAGTGGCTTTATATACTCATTATTTCTTGCAGGATTTTAAGAGGGTCCAATTTTCAAGGACTGCCAAACAGGTCATCTTTCAAAAATCAGACCTGTTAATATTCTTTTTAGTAAGGTGCCTTAAAACATAATTTCTAAACTCAGTAACTTCTTAAAATACAGTTTTGTTGTACTGTGGTGGGTTGGGCCTGACTAGCAATGAAAAATCCAGCCTGACACTTGCACTACACCCCTGTGCTGTGGTACCTGGACAAAATATCAGGAAAGTTAAAAGATTGGTTGATCAAGATAATGACATTTTAATAAGAAAAGCGAGAGTGTTGCCCACAGGCAAAGCAAAAAGAAGAATTCATTCATCACTTCCCATTGGCAGCCAGATGTTCAGCCCCTCACAGGAAAGGTGGGTCCCAGCATCCATGATTATTATTTGGGAAGTTAAGCGCCATAATGATCAGGACTACCACAAATGTCTTCCTTTCTTCCTCCTTTCCCCCAGCTTGTACTGTTGAGCATGATATCATATGGCCTGGGACATCCCTTTGGTCAGCTGGGGTCAGCTCTCCCAGCTGTGTCCCCTCACACCCGTTGCCTACCCCCAGCCTACTGGCCTTTGCAGGAGCGGTTTGGAAAGAAAGCCCTGGTGCTGGGATAGCACTGCTCAGCTGTGGCCGAAGCAATGGTGTATTATCAACACTGGTTTTGTCACAAGTGCAAAGCACAGCCTCACTGATATGAGCTCCATCCCAGTGTGACAGCAATGAAAGACACTGAAGCTTTTTTTTTTTGTCCTACACACACCCCCTTGCTGTCTGTGTCTCTGATGGGCAGTGTGATGCATCCTAAGAACATCAAGTGAGAAGGAACTGTCTGGATGGTTGCATAATGAAGGCATTCATGATGCATGGGGAGAGCATAATGAATGAGAGATGGGGGAGCTGTGAGGATGGTGATTGACTTTGGTACACATCTGCCTGCAAATGTTATAAAGTGCTACTGGACACTGGGACAACTGGACAAACTGGTCTCCCAAGGTTGCAGGCAGCTTCTGGTGGATATTTCCCTTGACAGGGATGTCTGCAGGGTACATCCAGCCTGAAGGTGGGGAACACTCACTTTTAGATGAGTGAGTAAAAGTTCTGAGGTCTGATCACATACGGAAATAAAATCCTACAGTATCTCCATAGATGCTTTGTTTGTGCATTCTGCAAGGCCAAAGACTGTAAAACTGTACATTTCCAGCCAAACCTGCTTGTATTATAATCCTCTAGACCTGCTTGTATTAGATACTGCACTGACAATATTTAAATACTGTATTAGCTATAAACCTAATCATAATCATCCACATAATCAGTGTCATACTTCTCACACCTGACCAAGAGTCTTGTCTCTACCAGTCTGTCAAACCCAGCAAGACCCTGTACACGTACTTTCCATATTTGATTTCTTCATAATTCCTGTAGAATTTGGCAGTACTGATGTGTCTAGGTACTCTTTGTGCTATCCCATCTATTATTTTTGCATGTATGCTGATTGCAAGCCCACTGGGCAATGCAACTAACTCTTTTATAATAAATAGTAAGATAATGCCCTCTGAGTTCAGCCTGTGTAGAAGAGGGATTATAGTAAAATAATTTAGAATACTTAAAGCATTACAGCATTTACTTAGAAATACCCTCATCCAAACCTAGAATATGTATTATAATGCTTTAGTACCACAGCCTAATTGTACAACCAGACACTGAATTTCTACCTTTAAGAAAAACCTGAACTATAAGGTTTTAGTACACTTTAATTAATCCTTTGTCCATCCTTCTCTATCATCTTTCAGGATAATAGCAACTCCATCCCAGCCAGACCTCATACCAGCACTTTCTCTTTCCTCTTTCTGGTAGCAAGGGACAGATATACTTTTAAAGCTGTTCCTCAGCATTATTCAGTTTTAAGAGTGAGACTGCAGATGTCTAAAACTCTGCATTTGATTATGTAGTCAGCATCATAAAACACACACCTTCAATTTTTTTAAAAAGTCCAATAAAAATATCAATTTCTGTGAATAATAGAGTGCCTAAATTTTACTAGGATGGGCATTACCAGCTCACAAGGCTACACACAGGTCACAAAGGACTTTTTCTCCCTCACTTAATAACAACAATCTTGGAAAAGTATGCTCCACCTGTTAGTGCTCTGGATTGCTCAGCGGTTTTTGTCAGGGTGATCCTGGACACAAGAAAAGAATTACCCTGTCGTAGCAGAATGCAGCCTTGGATTCAAGCTGTGTGGAACTCTGATGCAAAGCTGCTATGAGGAAACCTGGCCCTGGTCTTGGGCCGACAAAGAGGAGACTGAATGAAAAGAATACCTTATATCCTGGTGCCCCCATAACATCCTGATGCCCCCAAGTTAAGCGTCACTGGTTTTATCTCCACGCATCTACGGACATGTGATACCACTTGGCAAAGAGACAAAGGTAAGTGCCAAAAGAGGACAAATCGTGTGTTCAACATTCACATCTGCATAACCACAATAATTAATATGACCATATGATGAGCCTGCATTCTGATTACATCCCATCTGTGCAAAATCAACACCAAGGAACAAGCTGAACTGTGAACTGGAATTGATGGAATAATTGTGCAGGCTGATGGGAAAAAAAAACACAGTTGCAAACCACTTCCTTAGATTGTTAACCTCCCTCCTGAAAGAAGGTATAGTGACTCCACCAACAAGCCAAACATACTGAGAGTAACAAAAATAGGCCACCTCCAGCACAAGAAGTTGTGATTGCAGCAGTGTTTCACACGGGTTTCTTTGGTAACATCAAAGACTGGAAAGGGCAATGATACCTCTAAACACAGCATACAATGAGTCCCAGTTGCCATCTACTCCTGCTTCCCAGAGGTCTGTAACAAAACTTTACTCTCTTCACAGTATTTTCCACCCTGGACCCTACTGAAAACAGTCAGAAGTCAAAATTTTAAAAGGAGCCTAGAAAGGCTAGAGACAAAAAAAATCATCATTTCTTTTGAACCAAAGGCTCTCTGTAGCATCCTTGGAAATTCCCAGCCCCTGCTATTTTGGGAGCTGAAGATTGGTGTTAAAAAAGATAAGTATTCTTGCCTTAAAGAGTCTTTACATTATTACATTTAAAACTACTCTACTCACAACACAACAGAGTAGACAACCACGGCCTAAGTACAATATACTCACACTGCTGCTGTTGCTATGAAAGGGAAAGGGAAAACTCCAAATGTGAGGCTCTGAAGCCTTTTGAGTTAAATATCCTCCTGAACAGAGGCTATGTGATATACAGACCACCCTGATGATTTACACTTGAAAAATTATTAAAAGTTTTCAAGTAATGAGGGTCCACAAAAATAATTGTATCACCAGATGAGAATTGTTAATGCAAAAAGCAGAGTTTAAAGACATATTGTGCATGATTTTAAGGGCTGCAACAGCCTAACATGTCTTTTCCTAATAAAACCTTCTACCATGTTGTTATTGTGTCCTTCCAGTTGCATCAGCATTCTGATTTAAGGAAATATCTGTTATTTTATGCTTGACTCATTTTCCTCTGTCAGACTGTAATTTGTCTGTGTCACTAATGGGTTTGTCTGTGAATAACAGCTCCTGGAAAATTCTGCTTCTGAATTTGCCTGAAATTCCCACGTGATTTACGGAAACTGTTTCCAAGTGTTGAGGTATCCTCTGGTTTCTAGCAATGCCAAGGAAAGTTAGTGTTGAAATCAGCAAGGCAAGGGACCAACTGACTTCTGAAAGAGGACAGCTAACAGTATAAAATGAACTTTCCAAAGTGTATGTTTTTAGTTTGGAATCAGGCACAGTGCACCCAGTTGAACATATCCAGGTTCTCCTGCATAGCAAAACAGGGGCAAGTTATAGAACATCATTGAAAAACTCCCTCTGACTGCAGTGGAGGTCACACTGAAGCTTGGTCTTCATTTCATGTGGCTTTTCATCCCAACAGCATGTGCTAGACAAAGGTCATCAGCAAGTGTGAGGGGGCTCAAGCTTAAACAGGCTCACAAAGTTAGGGAAAAGTAAGTTGTGGACAGATGTCACACTTTCAGAACTAAAAATAAATTGACTTCTATTTTGGCATAGATCTACTGCAAAAATACCTACAAGGCTTACACTCCTTCCCTCAATAAAACTGTAGCTTGACCACAATTTTCCATGGTGCTGAGTACTAGGCACAACAGTGACACTGAACACGATGCCTTGAGGTGGAAACCTAAAACACAGAGACTAGACAAGAATAAGAGAATAAAGGTAGGTATTTATTTGAAGGGCCTTCAGAGGTACACCCTGGGCAGGCCAAAGGCTACACCCAAGATGGAGCCTGGGTCATGGGTTCTTCACACTTTTATAAGTCTGATTCATTTGTGTATCAGGGTTGATTCTCCAATTATTACCTCAGTTCATGATGTAATTACCCCAAGTTTACCCCTCCTTCAGAGTTTTTAGTTTACACATTTTGGGGCCTGGTGTCCTTGGAGAGCAAACCTAGAGAGGTTTGTTATGTCTAACCAGCATGAGAAAACAGCAGCAAACAGGCCACACGAAACTTCAGTTACATACTAGGCAGTACAGGATTTAAAAAATATAAAATTTAAAACCTAAGGCATCAAGGACATTTATTTCAGCTCCACACAACTCTCATGATTGTCACTACGTGGCATGGGAAATGCTGCCTTTGAGCCTGAGACTACAGAAAAAGTCACATACCAAATCCTGTTGCCTTCACTTCTGCCATGTGAGGATGTCTTGCCTAAATAAGGGATTGTCTTTCTGAGTACCAGCAAGCCTGCAGCCAGAGAAGATTGCCCTATTGCAGTTACTCCACTTTTCAGTACCAAGCTGGAGATCTGTGTCTAAGCTTCAGCTGCAGACAAAGTAACTGGTGCTCCCTGAAGCATCTCTCCTGGATTTATTTTTTCCCAAGTAAAGTAAAAATTATAAATACCTTATGTCCTTCATTTAATAAAATGTTCATCAACTAAATAATGATTCATAATTCATAACAAAATGTCATTTAAAATTACTGATCATTTCCTCTGCTTTTCTGGCCTCTGGAAACAAATGAAAGGACTTAAGAAAAGGATTGAAAATAAAATTTTGTGAAAGTATGAAATAAATTTTTGGTGGCTTCATTTCTCCCTTTCCCTGCTCCTGTTTCTGACTATCAACAGAGAATATGGTTTGCCAGCACTTTTTAATGCAAGGAAGGCTCTGGTCAAAGGCTACAACATTTGGGCTGAAGAACAGCTCTCTTGGCCTGGCTCTCTGTACAGACATTGTCCAAAGAACTAAGTCAGAAACCTATGGCCTTGGGAAAACGAGAACAATGGCATGCTGCAACTATATTCCATGGAGAACTGGATCTGAGAGAAACTCATAGCAAAGAAGTAAGAGGAAATTTTAGAGATGCTATCAGATCAGTACTGTATATGAATGCAATTGATGCATAGGAATAGGACAGAAAGACAAGAAGCAACCTGGACTTACCAATGAGACAAACACCTACAGGCAGAAAAAAATGTTACGTTATAAAAAAATGTTTCCTGCTTTATGGTACAGGCAGAAAAAAGTGTTATGTTATATGCATAAAAGCCAACAACCAGCAGTTAAAGCTGAATCAAATGGCTTTTGAGTGATTCTCTGACAGTGCTGAAACACTGCAGAGTAGCCCTGTTGCATTCTACAAACTCGTTTCTGGCTTAATCAGTAATCTTGGCAGGAACACAGAAATATTTTTGTGTGCAACAGTCACACAGAGCCTTTGCTGAGTCACTTTTTTCTGTCTCTATCAGCATATCAATAGATACCAGTATTCAATTACTTATTCATGTAGTTGTATTGGCTCAGGATTTCCCAGACTCCTGAGCTCTTGCTGGTGGTCTGTATGTCTACCCTGCATTCATTCTGCTGCCTGCCATACGTCATTTTACAAATTGGTATAATTGCCCAGCAAAGCATTGCCTGGCATGTCTCATTAGTATTCTTCAATTACAGCAGGACTGAATGGCATGTCATTTACTTGTAAATACTATTCACTGTATAATACAAAAGTGATTATAAGCTGATCTCTAAGCTCTGGCTTCCACTTGGACCTGACATTTTTATAGACATCTATACCTCATTCTGGTAGTTCATTACAACATATCCCCTTAACAAAGCTGTTGCCTGTTAATAAGCAATTTGTTCTAATTCTCTATCTCACACTTTATTAAGCATAGGTAAACAAGGAGCTGGGAAATTCTTTTATTGCTTATTTGACTAGTAAGTAAATGCTCATGCTAATTTGAGCTACTCTCTTAGTTCCTACTTTCTGATTCCAATGACTAAAAGGAAGTTTGTATTTCGGCTGGAGTTATGTAAGTTTTGTAGTACAAATACGAACTAACATGTTCTGCCTCAGTGTTGGCCCCTTTACCCAAGCTCTCTTGCTGTCCCTTCTCCTTGCAGAAAGTGATGGCAATGAAGTAACCCTGAAAAAAAAAAAAAAAAGACCCTTTTAGACTATACTTACTCTGCTCAACATAGTCTGAGTAAAACCACGGGATCAGGCTTCTCAAGGAGTCAGCCACGGAAGGGGTAAAATTTGGGGAAAGCAAGAAAAATGGGAGAATTAAAAAAGAGGAAGGGATTTCTATAATAATTTGGAGTCTGCTGAGGAGGCATGTGGGAATCAGAGCTTCAAATCCAAATACTTAAAACTCCTCCTCTGTCCAGGCTTAGGTTTCTAAAACTTCTGTATTACCTGCCATTTGTATAATCCTGTGCCAAGCCAGCCGGATAACAGAACAAAGTTTTGCCTCACAGCACAAGGCTAAGTTGCAGAAACTCTTATTGGTCTCAGTGATTGATCTACAAGCAACCCTGTCACTGCTGTCTACATAAATGTCACCACCTCACTTGATCAAAGCAAATTATGTTTTTAGATCTAACATGCTTAAGTCTAAAAGAGTTTCAAGGTGACAGAAGTAAAACAAATATTTTACTGTGTAAGTGCAAAGTCGAGATTAGCCAGGTTGGTTTGTTACTGAAAGAAAGAAAGATGACTATGTCCTCCTGGGAATAAATGGCATTTTCCATTTAGGCTGAGGAGAAATGTGGTTAGCCCCACTAGCTGAATACAGAAATCCAGACTAGGAATTAGTTTTTCTCTACCACAGTGAGTACAGCCATCTTTATGCTGGACAAAGTGGGCAACATTAACAACCTCAATCAGGATTTGGCTTCATGCCCACATAGGAAGTTCAGCACACCAAATGGCTGAAAGGTGACCTTGTGAAGATTCTTTTTTTCTTTTTCTTTTTTTTTTTGTAAGCCATACTTTAGTGTATAACTGGTAGATTGCATCTAGAAAGGGCAGCTGTTAGAAGAAAAAAGATGATAAGCAAAATCACAGATACTGTCTGGAGAGAAATGCATCTTCAAGAAGGGAGGAAAGATAATATGCACCTGATTTAAGATGTTAATCTAAAGGGAAAATTACTACTCAAAGCACAATGAGGTAATGTTCTCTGTGCCATTAACTGCCTCTGGCCTTGAATCTGCAAGCAGAATGTCATATTTTTCCCACTGTAGGCAATTTATGGAAAATTCCTTGCCTGCTAGACCAAGAAGGTTTGCATTGCTTTGTAATGCATATTCCCATCAATATCTTATTTGTACTGAAGGATCCGTGGTACTTTCCCACATGAAGTAGATGCATTTCATAAATAGTAATTGATTACTTAAGGCAGTGTCCAGCAAAGACTGAAACTCATTTCGAGTAATACAGAGAAATGGGCACTGGTTTTTGTGCATTACAATTTGAAGGAACTCCCACAAAGCTGGAAAATGCATTTTATTAATAAATGTTTTTCTCCCCAAAATATTCTCACTGTAGAAGTCTTAGTTACAATAATTGAGCTGATCAATTCACAAAGGAAACTTGAAAAACATTCCTTCAGCATAGCACTTGAAAAAAGAATAGGGAACAATGCAGAAAAAGGAAACACAAAAAATTTCGAAAGAAGAAATTCTTTTTTTTCTGCTCTTCGGTTTATTGTAAGGTGTACTTCCCTACCCTGCACAAACCATTTTTAAGGCAAAACCTAATGAAAATAGTTGCTGAGACAAAAAAATTCTACAGCAGGCTCCAGCTGTGACTCATGCACAGGTGCACAGACACTGGGGATGTTCTTCATCAGTGCACCTAAGTCATCTTTGAAGTTAGCTAAAATTGACAACAGCAACAATGACTAAAATTAAAAGTTGTACTACAAAAGTAATGTTAGAATAGAAGAAAACTGTTTAAGACACTGACTTCTTCTATCAGGCTGGTTGTAGATGAAAGTCAGCTAAGACACCAACATTTTAGACAGTCTTTTAAAAGTGGCATCGCTATCAAACTCAATTGTTTTTACTTGAGATTCCTAAATAATGCCACAAGAAGGACAAGTTACAGTGCTGCAGAATTAAAGGACTTCTACCAGCAGGACATTCTTCCCTCTCTTCTCTTCACTCCTTAGAAAAGAGGCGCACAAAAATGCTTGGCATATGAAAATACTGGAGGCAGTGGACAAATTGCACATTTCATTCCCATTTACCTCAGGAGCTGACAGAGACCTGTGAAAAGGAAAACACAAAATTTGCTCTTTTTGCATTTTTTTTAATACATATCTAGTGATCAGTAAAATAGCAACCCCATCTTCATCAGCAGAATAATTTCAAAAAGCAATGGTAATTTTATAATTTGTATTTCCATATATCCCTATTACCCTTCCCCCTGTACTGCTGGAGGAGAGGAGGTAGAGAATTCAGGAGTGAAGTTGAGCCCAGGAAGAAGGAAAGCATTGGGGGGAAGTTATTTAAAGATTCAGTTTTTCTCATTATCTGACACTGATTTCATTGATAATAAATTCAGTTAACTTCCTCAAGTCAAGTCTGGTTTGCCCATGAGTAACTGGTGGCTGATGTCTCCCTGCACTTATCTTGAACCATAAGCCTTTCACTGTATTTTCTCTCCCCTGCCCAGCTGAGGAGGGGGGTGATAGCAAGGCTTTGGTGGGCACCTGGCATCCAGTCAGGATCAACTCACCACAAACATACAATAAAATCTTGCTGCTTTGCTTGAAATCCTTTAGCCTGGAGAAGAGAATGCTCCAGGGAGACATTATGAGGTCTTTCAGTACTTAAAGAGGGCTTACAAAATAGGTGGAATGAGTTTTTCGTCGGCGCCTATAGTGAAAGGACAAGGTGTAACAGTTTTAAACTAAAAGAGGGTAGATTTGAATTAGGTGTAAGGAAGAAATTTTTTACTGTGGGGGTGGTAAGGCACTGGAAAAGGTTGTCCAGAGAAGTTGTGGATGTCACATGTCTGGGAGTATTCAAGACCTGGCTGGATGGGGCTTTGAGCAACCTGGTCAAGTGGAAGGTGTCCCTGCCCACAGCAGGGAGGTTGGACTAGGTGATCTTTATTGGTCCCTTCTAACATGAACCAATCTATGTATCTATGCAATAGCCAAAAATTCTCACAGAATTAAAATAAAACATCAATTCATCTTTATTGAGGCACAAAGTCATAGTACTAGTGAAGGCAATGTCCATCCAGGAAGGACAACATAGAAAAACATCATCTTCTGATTTAAGGACATCATCTTCTGATTTTTCAGAGAATAAGCCATTCTTCCACCTGTCTGTAAAGCATCAAACATGCAAGTGTTATCACACCATAAGCTAGTGATACAACTCACAAGCAAAAACCCCATATTTAATTTAATAATTCAGATAATTTAGGGCAGCTTAGGACTGTCTTCTCAATTTGTGCTACATTTTGTATAAACTTTACCTCAAACAGGCATTAGAGGTTCCGTGGTTTTGCCTACAAGCCTCCTGCGGACTCAGACTCTCAGTAGCCAGTCCAGACCCCCCAGTTTGTACGAGATCCAACAGTACACCATTTTACTGAAGGTGCAGGGTGCCCTACACACTCGTACAGCAGCCCATTTCTTCCTTGAGGCTGTTGTTAAGAGGATGCAGTGATTTGCTTCTAGCTGAAGAAATACTTAATTAAATGTTTTATAAATTATACAACAATTTCCAACCCTGTAATTATTGTTATTTGTTCAGCTCACAGCTCTTTTATAAAGAAGCAGGCTTCAGTTCCAGCTGTCTGTTGCAGAGATGTACACTGCAGGTGTCAAAGTGAACTAAAGAAAGAAAAGGACTACTTGAACCAAAGAATTCAGAATGATTCTGCTGCCAGAAGATTACCGCTCCACAGAGAAGTTTCCTTGGACTATAAAAATTAGAGACTCAAAAGCTGTATTTTATATATAGACAAAGACTTTCTTTGTGCTTATTTTTTCATGTAGTTTTTTGTAGTTTAAAACCTACAAAGACTAGCCATGTGTCTAAAGTCAGAACAATTCCATCGCTGTCCAGTTAGAAGTAACTGCAAACTGAGAAGGAAGCTGTTACTAGTTGGGAGCTAGTAAGTCACCAGCTGAGTAGTCTTATTCCAAGACTGTGAAAGAGCCATAAAAGTGAAGAGCAAAGTGAGAAAGGACTCCAGTAATGTCAACCTTGTTACTCTAAATCCCATGGTGATGTTCATGCCACTGCTAAGAGCAGTAAGTTTCTAGTTTAATCACAGTTAGTGATTAAAGCAGACTGTCAGAAACACAGCTTCAGTGAATTCATACAGGAGAGACCAACCCTTATGAAGCTGCCCATAGAAACAATATGGCCTATGAACTAAAATAGTATCCTTTCCTCAGGCTTAAACTAATAACAGCACAGATCAGTCAGGCCTTAAATGTTCAAACACCTTATCCTGCAAATGGACCTCATTTGCTGACAGACACATTAACCCAAATAAAAAGACAGCAATGCTGAGAAGCAACTTTAATGAAACGAAGAAAGGATGACAGCTTCCATTAAAATGGCATTGGAAAACCTTCAACATAGCAAAACCTAATTGATCAAGCTAACTTTGTTCTGCCTTACATCTGTTCTCTAAGTAACAGAAACATTGAAGGCAGTACATAAATTTACGATGGGGTATGCTGTAAGGGAGGTTAGGGAAAGCCATTTCACCAGGACTAGGACATCCATGTAAAATGAAGCTGCAAAAAACTGAATTGTACTAACAGTTGTTAGTTCAGTACACGGCATTCATAATGTCATCAGCACAAGGATTTCAGACTCTTTTCTTTAAATCTCAAGTGAGGTTTCTTGTTTGAAAACCACTGAAACACTTGTCCTCATGTCTTTTGGCACCTAAACAACCTGATTTTTGCACTTGAAACTCCTGAAAAATCAGGACACTTGTTTGCATTGACAAGTAACAATATAGATGTCCATTTCCTCACTTCCATACAGACAGAGGTTCTAATTTGTGGTGTACAAGGAACACTAGGGACTGAGACTACAAGATTACTATTAATCCTGCTTGATATTAGATCCTGCTGCCTCCAGAAGCATTATTACTTTGGCAATAAGTGGATTGCAAAAGTGGATTTATTATTAGCCCCTTGATTACCCTACAGATGTTTTAAACTTGTTGCTCACCAGCTTAATGTTCCCAAAATTAACAGTTTTCAAAGTCTTTAAAAACACAGTTTAGCAATTAGAACACAGCATATAATTACTCTTTTTCATAAAAATAGATATTATACAAGTGAGCACTTTATTAAATAGACTGTGACTCAAAAGGAAAACGCTCATAGTCAAAGGACTGAGATGTTCATTATGTAAATTAAACTATTCAAGTGTTGTAACAAGAGAACGTGTGAGATTTGCAGCACACATGAAGGATGGGATGCCATCCAGAGGAATCTGGACAAGCTTGAGAAGTGGGCCCATGAGAATCTCATGAAGTTCAAGACCCAGTGCAAGGTCCTGCATCTGGGTCAGGATAAGCCCCAGTATCAATACAGACTCAGAGATGAACAAATTGAGAGCAGCCCTGCCAAGAAGGACTTAGGGATTCGGCTGGATGAGGGGTTCGGCATGAGCCAGCAATGTGCACTTGGAGCCCAGAAAGCCAGTTGTGTCCTGGGATGCATCCAAACTGGTGTGGCCAGCAAGGCAAGGGAGGGGATTCTGTCCCTCTGCTCTGCTCTGGTGAGACCCCCCCACCTGGAGTGCTGCATCCAGCTCTGGAGTCCCCAGCACAGGAAGGACATTGACCTGTTGGAGTGAGTCCAGAGGAGGGCCACCAAGTTGACCACAGGGATGGAGCACCTCTCCTATGAGGAAAGGCTGACAGAATTGGGATTGTTCAGCCTGGAAAAGAGGCTTTGGTGTGACCTCAGAACAGCCTTCCAGTACCCAGAAGAAGCCTACAAGAAGGATGGAGAGGGACATTTTACAAGGGCATGTAGTGACAGAACAAGAGGAAATGCCTTCAAACTGAGAGCAGATTTGAGTTAGGTATTAGGAAGATATTCTTTGAGGGTCATGAGACGCTGGAACAGGCTGCCCAAAGCATTTGTGGATGCCTCATCCCGGAAGTGTTCAAGGCCGGGTTGGATGGAGGTCTGAACAACCTGTTCTAGTGAAAGGTGTCCCTGCTCAGAGCAGGGGGGTTAGAACTAGATGATTTTTGAGGTCCCTTCCAACCCAAACCATTCTCTAAGTCTCGCTTCTTAAGTCAATCAAATACCTTTCACCAGGCAACACACTTCCTTAGGCATTTGCTTGAAACTTAAGCATGAAACACAGCACATGCTTAAGTGTTTTGCAGCAATTTCTACCACTCTGGTGTGTAAGTCACAAAAGCAAACTTCTACAATATAGCACTGATATAACAGTAACATACAGAAATGTGACACATTTCCTCCACAAATACAATATCTCATTTCATTGGTTTTGCTGTAAGGTTGCAGAACACCTAAACAAGGAACAATTACCTCTTCTTTAATACAGAATTTTCATACACGCACTTTCATGGCAAACTGAGGTGTTTCCTGCAGCAAGGAATCTACTCAACCTAAGCACAAAACAGTTTTCCAGCTCTGCTGGCCCCCCCCCAGCAACTACATGCTGAACCACTCGGTTTCACCACAGTTCTCAACTGTTTGCCATCATGGAAGAAACTAGAGGAAAAGGTTACATGTTTTCTAGCTCCTATTCCCAACTCATACATCTCACCACCTAACTGAGGGAGGACAAAATGACCTACAAAGTTCACTTGCCATTTCTAATTTCCTTTATTGTGTAAAGTGAATTTGAAAATGGAACCATTTAACTGGTGCAGCACCAGGTATCACTCCTCCATCCTTTCTTAATTCAGGGGATTACCAAATCTCTTTCCATTGCAAAAAAATCATCCAGCTCAGCTGACCTTAGCACTCCCCCATCTTCAAATTCTCACCGGCAGTCCTGAGAACCTAAATGCTCTGTTCACCTTTAATTGCTTCTCTAAAGTCATCCAGTTCTACTGGGAAGACATGTATTTATCAGGAGATATTGCAGGGCTATGATCTGGGTGGGATCATGGAGAAATGGTGAGATGACCTGCATGACTGGAGCGCTGCAATGAAGAGATTGGATTCATCACAAGGAAGTTGTGCTTAACCAACAGTACAAACTTCTGTGAGAAAATAAATGTCTGGCTTGATAGATGATGGAAAAGCAGTAGATAGTCTATTTTGATGTCAGAAAGGGTTTTTAACACCATCTTGGATGCACAGGGAGGGGGCATTGCAAACTGGCTGAGTAGCCAATCCCAGAGTGCTGATCAGTGAAATGAAGTCTAGTTGGACGTCACCAACAGTGTATGCCACGAGTTGATACTGGGTCCAATTGCATTCAAAATCCTGGAAGATCTCTCATACAAAGAAAGGCTGGGGGATCTGGAGCCTGGAGAAGGCTCAGGGCAGTAATATTACCAATGTGTACAAATACCCAAAGGGAGCTTGTAAAGACGGGGCCAGGGTCTTTTCTGTGTGCCTAGTGACAGGGCAAGAGGCAATGGGCACACACTGAAACACAGGAAGCTCCCTCTGAACATAAGGAAGCATTTACTGTGAGAGTGACCAAGCACTGGCACAGGTTGCCCAATGAGGTTGTGGAATCCCCACTGTTGGAGCAGCTCAAAAGCTGCCTGAACAAAGTCCTGGGAACCAGCTCTGGGTGAACATGCTTGAGCAGGGGTGGGGGTTGGACCAAATGAGCTCCAGAGGTCCCTTCCAAACTCAACCATTATGTGATTATGTGACTGATATGTTAAGATCCACTTAAAAGAGGAAAGACACTCCACTGTATTCCCTCTTTTTATTATTATTTCTTCCAAAAATAGCATAACAATGTATTTTCAAATGAAATTTGATACAAGAAATCTAACAAAACTAGCCTTGACACACACAAATTTCAAAGAAACATTTCAGCACTTCTAAAGTGTCATCATTTTTAGCTAGTTCATGAGTACTAATTCTAGCAGACGAGAAGATCTTGTTTTAATTTCAGCAGCAGAACTGACAGATTCTACTGCTTCAGTGAAGTTTACAGGTGGTCTTCTAGTCAATAAAAAAAACAGGAGTCATGGAGAAAAGAGTATGACCTAATTATAGGGGGAAAGCAATACAACTACAAACTCATAAAATTTGAACATTTAAGTCTTAACAGAAATGTCCTCTTCTAGGTTTACTATACCTTTTCAAAATATTCATGTACCATCATCATTTCATCTCTATGTAAAATCAATTAGCCAACAGCAGCCATCAGCTATTGTTAGCCCAAGAATGGAGAGAAAAAACATGAAATATTTAGGCCTTCTCAGTAATGGGTGGCTACAAGCATGTGGAAAGTTGAGCAAACACCACCCCAGAAATCCCTAAGCCAGCTCTAACAAGCAGTTATGATGGTAGTTAGGCACAGTTCTGCATACTGCTATCATTTGATTACATTCCCAAACAATATTTGACTCTAATTTGGGGATTGTTACCCATAGGTACCAGAGTGTGTACGCACATACACAGCCCTCTCTTCCAGAGGGAACTGCTGGTATCCTCAAATGTTACCCAGGCTCTCCTTTTGGTTTATGATCCATGACATGACCATGTTTTTAATGCCTTAAGACTGCAGTGAGGTCCCCATCACCACCAACAGCTCATCCTATTGCTGAGCCCATTTGGAATTTTATGAAACAAGAAAGAAAGGCATCCTCAGATCTGTCTAATAAGTTTCAAGAAACACTAAAACTATTGAAAAGTCAGGAGAGTCTTTTAATACAATAAAAAATATTCAGTAATCTAAATTAAGCAGCTGCTAACGATTACTGCATAGCCTTATTTGGAAAACAAAGTAGAGACTCAAAACATTAGAAATGGAGTACTTTCAGAGCAGTTTTGTACAGAACAAACTCATTTAATCTTGAAAGTACCATGAAGTGACACTACGTATCAGCAAGCAGGAAAAACAAGAACATTGTGGGATTTTACCATGTAAACTACACCATGAATACCACTAAGGTAGATTTACACTGCAGGCTTGAGCACAGCACAGAGGTTCTCAAACTGACTCAGGTATTCTTTGCTCTGCATGCAATGTAGACATACCCTCTATGTCTGAATAGATCTCGTTATGAATTAACTGAGCTCTGCAGAACAGTATTTAGGCCCTCATTCTGCATTAGCGAAGTCAACAGTCATTCTTCCATCAACTTCAGGAAGTGCAGGGTCAGGCTCATAATCACAAGCATACTTCTACTAACAAAACATTTGTTTCTAGCAAAGTTGTGTCAGTTCAAACACAGGTTTTGAGAGCATGCAGATTGCTTACAAATGCTTAAAAAGACTGGTTCAGAATCTTTCTTATATATACACACACAAGTCCATCTGTCACAGACAGGCGATGTAATTCTGAATCATGAGCTTGCTCTAGTTTTTGGTAGTGTCCTGCACACGTCTGATAATTAAAAAATAAAAAATAAAAAAATAGTTGCCACAATGGATTTCTGATCATTCCAACTTGCACATGGATATGATCTCTTCTTGCTGCATCCAGTACGTGAAGTTTTACGGTTGCTTCTCAAATGCAAATACCAAGTAAATACCTAAAAAAGAAAATGGGAGTATTTAAAGTTTCAGTTTTCTTGGTGACTCAATTAAATTTTCAAAATGTAACCAGTTTGATATTATGCCCAAACAACCTGTTAGCAGATTATTGAAATTACAAAAGATCTTGTGATTTTCCAGTGAGAAACTCTAGCATTCTAGCTAGACACTAGTTTCACTAAAACACTAGTTTTCCAGTGAGAAACTCTAGCAACTCTAGCAGTTTTACATGTTTTCAGAAATGTGACTGAAATTCATAAATTACTGTGCCATTCTACACATAATGAACATTCACTAGTGCATAAAAAGCCACATGCAAGTTAAGTTTAAAGACTCCTTCACACATGCAGTAATGGACAATCAGGGTTGAAATTATTAACTTCATTTTTAATTGAAAAGTGAATGAACTCATGATACATATTACCAATTTTGCTCTTTTAAATTTTGATGGACAAAGAAGAAATTACAGCATTTTTTCAGTCCAGAACAGTTCTATTAATGGATACTCATACAGTCCACACAGCACCCTTGGAAAACTCTTAGCTGATACCATCAATACCAGATGTTCCTGTGCTCCATACCAGACAGATATGTTAAACCAGTTACTTGAAATCATGGGTCTAATTAAACATTTATGGATTTCCACTTGAATTCAATGTTTATTTTAATGAATGAGGTGCATAGCTACTTGCAAATTTTTCAAGACAAGCTTATCAGACATTCCTCAGCAACAATGCAAAGTTCCATGTAAGGAACAAGCTGTGATTAGCCTCTTATCAGAAGCTCAATTCTGCAAATGTTTCTGGAAAAATACACTACTTTGGAAACACAGTAACCACTGAATTTTTAAAGGTATAAAGCTTTTTTTAGGTATAAAAAGGTATAAAATGGTATAAAAAGCCCCTCTCAGATAATTGAGATAGTACTTCTAGATTGCTGGAATTGATGTCTACATTATAATTCATACATTCAAAAATTAGATCATAATTTAAGAAAGCAGAGTGAAGATGTTTCTCACCTGTGAAGTAAACAGCATTTTTTGTTTTTAAACTACTAACACAACCAGGATAATGGCCTGAAAAAATGCAAATCCTGCTTGGCTGCACTTAGGCTAATCTACACACAGACATCTGAATTACACAAAAAAAACCAACATCTTATTATATTCAAAATTTGGATTTGCTTCCATGACTAACAGGCTATTTTATACACTTTCCAAAGCAGTCATTCAGGCAATATGTTTTCAAAACCATTACTTACTTGTTGCTTCCCATTCAGATTTACTCAAGGTTCCCTAGAAGGGGACAAAAAAACCCACAGTTTCAAAAAAAATAAGGAAACAGTAAAACACTGATTTAACTCCATCTTTCACTGACCAACATCTAACCACCCACACCAACTGGCTATTTAGGGGCAAGAAAGCATTACTTTAAACCACAGATACTTATAACTCCACTATGATGGTAGGGAATTGGAAGACCCAGATGATGGAACACACCTAAATTAA
The DNA here is from genome assembly GCF_017639235.1 of Corvus kubaryi. NCBI lineage: Eukaryota > Metazoa > Chordata > Aves > Passeriformes > Corvidae > Corvus > Corvus kubaryi. The sequence goes on along the minus strand of NW_024580666.1, from coordinate 9,194,747 downwards.
ACAGGTACAGAAGAATGGGCCAACAGTCTCTAGGTGTGGATGCCTCTGCAATGCAGAGCATGCCTGGGTCCATCAGCACAGCTCAGTGTGACCTGACCTGGCTCCAGCCACTGCTCAGATCCAGATGCCCAACACTTGTGCAGAAGTCACGAAAAGGCGCCATAGTAAAGAAAAGGCCCTACACCATTGTGCTGCCACATTCCTCAGGAACACTGCCTGCCTCCACCCAGCAACACCCCACAGCCCACAGAAACTCTATTTGCAAGAGACTAATTCTCAGCCTCACTCACTCATATTCTGGAAAAACAGCCTGCTTTCCAGCCTAGGAAACTCCCAGCTCAGGTGATCAGATGAAAGCAGGGCAAGGAAAAAGCTGTTGCCATCTACCCCACCAATTAAGAAACATAAGGCAACAACAACAAGCTGATTTTCTGCTCTGCCCACTCCATCCCCTTCCAAGGAGTCCTCACTGGGGCCATGATTTAGTCCATATGCTACCCACTGACCAAACCTGACCAAATGGTTCACCTTGTAAAACAGCACTTGGCAACAGAGGTCTGACTTGGCCATTCTCATCTTCTTATGTCTATTTCTTAAAACAAGCATCTTTCTTTTAAAATTTTTAGATTTCAAATGTGGAGAGCAGGTTTCTTTTCCCTCTTGATTTATATATACAGTAAGAGGACTACACCTTCAAGAATTCAGAATGTGAACAGTAGATGAATCAGTGATTAAAAGAAAAACTGAAACAACAAAACCTAGTGGAAAAACTTCAAGCTGACCACCCTCATGCTGTACTGATGAAAATGAAAAGAATGATTTCGAATATATACTGTGTTATGAAGAAAGCTTTGAACTCTTCCATCACAGGATTGGAAGTAACACTTTAAATCAGCAGTGTGAAGATTCAGAAACATAAAATTCCTCAAATTAAGAATAGGTAGAAAGAACAGCTGTCAAGTAAGATGGAAAAAATATCCTTTCCCTTCTGCATTATTACACATTTCTTAACAGCTACCAAATTAAGTGAATTCAGTTCTTTGAGTATGGGATATAGATTAGATGAACCCCTCAGCCCTGCAGCTCTACAATTTTTCACATGCAAAGAGAGACTCATACCAACTTCAGCTGAAATGAAGAAGGCACAACAGCTGGAAATATCAGGACCTCAATTTTAAGACACCATTTGCTCTAGTGAAGTATGAAGGAACTTACCAGTGGTAACTTTGCCTTGCCATCTTTGATAAACTCTTTTGCGTGCTCATAATCATCGGGTTTATCAGAAACAAGCCTGGAATCACCAAGTGTAGAATATGGCTGGAGAACACAGAAAAAAAAATCCTTGAGTAGTGAGACACATGAATCACATCAAGTAAAGGGTTTGCCACAACACAGTCCAGGACAGAAGTCAGTAATTCTTAAGAGGATTTTAAATTTAGGTCTCTCCTTTACAGCACCCTCAGGAACAGGTTTGATGTTCCCTACATACCAGAAAATCTGACACCCCAGATTTATAAATTTTTATCCTTATGTCTCTAAAGCAGGGGAAACAGAATAACTATAAGCACTCTCCTTCATGTACAGTTCATTATGAGCATTACACAGATATACCTTCTTTTAGAACAGCAACCAAACAAACCAGTATCTCTTCAGCAGAAGTACTAAAAAATGGGCAACTACAGTTTCAAGACGAACAATTACAATGCTTCAATAGCACACGAGCTGTAACACAAGTATGCAGTAGATTCTTCAAAACTAAGATATACTAATTAAGAATCCCAGTTACTAATGATCTGTATGTAACAATTCAGTCCTCAGTTGTTAAGTGGCCACTACCTTAGGACAACCCTCACTTTCCTAAGAAGGAAGATGGTAAGTCAAAGGCTGTGTCTCTGTGCTACTGCCGGTGTGAGCCCATACACAGCACCATCACTTTTGGAGTCAACAAGGGCAGTCAAATTGCAGCCCACGTGACTCAGCTGAGTAAGTCACAGATACTTGACTTGGTTAAGTGCTGAAGAATTCTACTGTTTGAGGGAGGAGGGAGGCACAGAGAACTTCGAGTAAAACCAAAGCCTCACAGGTGGCATGGAAAAGCTTCTCTGAAGCTGCTAAAGTTATCCAGGGTAAGAGCCTGAGGATAAAAAAAATGTAAAAACATTGGGCAAAACCATAAGCTCAGTTACAGTTAAGTGCCATTTTCTTCTACAAACACAGCCTGTCCTTTTATTCCTACAAAGATTCCTTTATGTCTTTTCGCTCAATATTCCTTGTGCAAAGATCCAGCTTTCAGTCTCTCTGCTGAGGAAGAAATAGATTACAGTCACCACTATCTGACACTTGGCATGATTCTTGGGCTCCTGTTTCCTACTTCACAAGAATGAAAACTTGCCTCAAAATTGAAATATTATCTTCAAAACTTGAATCATCTATTGGGTGGGACCTGTGCTGAACGAAGGGAAGAGTGTGAGGAGGAAGGAGAGGCAAAGTGTTACAGGCTGCCCACAATCCCCATTCCCCTGCAGAGGAAGGGAGAGGAGGTCAGGAGTGAACGAGCGAAGCTGAGCCTGGGAACAAGCAGTGGATGGGACAAATATGTTTTTAGGTTTGCATGCATTTCTCATCTTTCTGCTACTTATTTTTCAATAAATTAAATTAACCTTCTCCAGGTTCGGTCTGTTTTGTCTGTGACAGTAATTGCTAAGCAATCTCCTTGAATTTATCTTGACCCACAAGTTTTTTTTCCTATTTTCTCCCCCCATCTTGTTGGGAAGAGGGAACAAGAGAGCAGGTCAGTGGGTGTCTGGCAGCCAGTCATGGTCAACAAACCAGAGTCACACTTTCAGCCCCAGGAACTAAATATTTTCTATTGGTAGCCCTTAATTAATTGCAAAATGTTCACAAAGGGAATTTCAATTATTGCACAAAAATTAACAAGATGTAAAATGCTATTAAACTTAAACAAGGCAACTCCAAATTTACCTCCAAGGCCTGCATTCTCCTTAACAGCATTTTATGCTCCTCGTTCTTGATTTTTTCTTCATAGAATTCCCGAAATGTCATTTTGTAGACTAATTTCATACCATGCTTCTTTGCCATTCTGTCAAAATAATAAGCTTAATTATGGAAGCCGCAAAATTGTTGTAGCTTTATTTTCAAAGGAACAACTTTAAGCCACAGTGACATCTTATGGTCTTCACTAGGATTACACTTTTTTTTTTTTTCTTAGTAAAGATATTTAGATGAAAAAAGCTGCAGTACCACCACAAACTGCACTTTTTAAAAAAATTAAGACAACAAAAATCTACACAGAAGTCATTTACAAACATTTTAATAGAAAAAGTCTCTTCTCCCAAAACATAGAAGTTCCATGTGAACTTCCAGACAGACTACACTTTTCCCTGCAGTATCTATCATGTCAGATATTACAAATATATTTAGAGAACTTCTTTCTATTGTATTTAGTGCCTTACAGCTCAGTTATATGTAGACACTGCAGACATGCAACACTGAAGTTACAGCTGTCAGTGACAGATGCTGTTATTTTTCACAGACAACTACAAATGAAGTTCTTGAACAGGCTCAACAGGAAAGCTTAACACTCTTTAATCATACTGAGCTTGAAGAGCAGGAAAATACCCAGTATGGAAACATTTGTCTGTACCTCAGGATACAGCTGGGAAAAGCAAATCTGAGGTCACACAGAGAGAACAGCAAAATGTATGCTTACAGGTGAAGACCATTTAGAGGAAAAAAAAAATTAGACATAGCAAAAATCCTATGAACATCTAAAGAAAGGTGGAGAAGACAAGAAAGAGGTACTATGCTGAAGAAGATATGCAACAAAGCTTGCTGAAAGACTAGAAAAGGGGTAGAAAGAAACCCCTCAAAAAGTTACAATTAGAGAAGAAAAAGCTGACAGTTCTAAAGGTTTGCTGACAGATCCAACATATCAGATACAGATGTTCTCTTGTGAGACACAGTTTAAGTTCTCACAGCTTCTGATCAGAGCACCTTCAACAGAGTCCAATGGACAGATTATAGCTGTGGATGGAAATGCAAGAAACCTCTGTATTTGAAGCAACAACAAAAATTCAGAACTGAAAAATACAGTAAGAAAGACAAAACGTAATTTTCTGCAAGCATTATGCAATGACACATAAACCAAACAAACGTTTATTATATTCCACAGCTTTCATTGTATCGTGAATTTAGAAGTTAACTTACTCTTCCAGTAATGGAAAGTAAACCAAAAACTCAGGGACGTCAACCACTTCTTCCAAGTGGAAATCATACTTGCAGCCAAATAAGGGATAGTCTCCCTTCTTTTCAAATTTTACGTTGTACACATCATTCCCAAATGAATTTGTTTCTGAAGCTTCGAGTCTCTTTCTATAAAATGAGATATAAACAAACATTTATTGACCAGTATTTAACAGGCAGAGAAAACTACACATAAGAGGCCTGAAAGTGTTTCTCCCAGTAATACTCAGTGATTTCTCTGGTTTCCCACTTCCCTTATCTAATACAGCAATGAAACAATGAAATGAAGCAGCATACTGGATTTTAACAGTTTATCACTCCTATACAACATACCAAGGACTAAATGGACCTAGAAGATGAACTTTTAGTCCAGACACATGGACAATCTACATTGACAAAACAGGCTTCTTGAGGAAACAGCCACAAAACCCTGACAGTTTTTCCCCAGGCTGTGGCCATTTTGCCACTATTTAAGTCATGACAGAGGGCTGAAGTGTATGAAGATCTATATACCAGAAGAGCCATGAGGACAAGAGACAAGGGTTAGTATTGATTTACCTGTTTGAGTCAAGTTCATGAGTGAGATTTTTTTTTGACTAGAATCCAAAACTGTTGCAAAAAATTTGCTTTTGCTTGCACAAACATATTGGAGCACTGCAAGAACATCTACCACTTAACAATGCTCCACAGACTTTTGGAAGACTAATAGGACATAAAAGTACTTACACAAGTTCAAAGCTATTTGGAGTTGTGCCAATGAAATAACCTCCAGGAGAGAGGTTCCCACAAGCATTTTTAAGCATCATGTCAGCCTGCTCATATGTCTCAAATGAATAGTGGTAAACAAATTGACAACTGCAAATGTCAAAGCGCGTATCTGGATCGCTGTACTTGGAAGACAAGAGATCCTGCAACAGATAAAAAGAAACAAAAACTACAGAAACAAGCACGATTCACTTAAATCTTCTAACAAATGCACTACTTCCATAATTCTTTGAATTCTCTGAAGTTTCTCCTTTCAGCCCCCACTCCTTTGCAAGTTCAACAAAGACAAGAAGAAAAAGGTAAGAGTATGAAAAAACTGTCTCCTACACAGAAAACCATACACAACATTTAGAAACAACAAGAATACACACACATTTCAAAGTTCTAATGTCCTCAAATTCTTTTCAGTAACACTGCTACACCTGAAAGACTGAAACCCAAGGTTAGTTAACTTAATAGTTTCCAGAAGTAATTTATTGCTGAGGTTTTATAACTGGCCACAGCTTAGCCAGAAAAAAATACTGTAGAAAAATGAATTTCGGTTTATTAAATCTCTGTAACGAAAACTTACCCATTAAACATGCACTTGAGAGAAGGGGTTGTTTTAAATATGGTAGTTTTCCCTGCCCAACGAGTTTGTATTTGTCTGTATTCTCACCTGTGTTCATCTCCAATGTACTACTCCCCATCCCAGACCAACTAACTAAAATCTGAAGAACTTGGAGCCCTTGAAATTTGTCAGGTTAAAGCTTGCTTTGACCCTGTACTCAGCAGACATAGAGAAAGACATAGAAAAATGAGAAACAGAGGTGGGCAGAATTAGACAAGCTGTGAGAATCAGATTTTGCTGGATATACAACATTCATGATACAGATCCAAAGTCAGGGAAATTAACTTTTGTGCGCAAGGATAGACAGAACAAAGCATGCAACAGAAAATATGGATGTAATTGCTGTAATAGCAACAAGAAAATCATCCCTTTCTTTCCTGGCCGAGTCTCTCTTCTCTCTATCCCCCGACTGTAAGCTTGAGTTGAGAGAGAGGCTGTGAACCTGCAACAGACTATTTCTCCGAAGAAGGAAAGGCAACCAAGAATTCAAGCAAACAACCTTTTATGCAAGGCTGAGAACAGGTTCAGCTTATCCACAGATATGAGGATATGAGGTTCTGTCTCTCAGCCTCCATCAGCAGGGAACTCTCAGCCTGCCCTTCTAGGAAGCAAAAGCAGTTCTGGTTACAAGACTGTCTCCTAAGCCTCAGCCATGCATTCACCACTGCCTCCAGAGAGTTTAAGAAACCGGCTCTACCACACAAGTTTTAAAGGTACAAATTACAGTAACCAAAATGCCACTAGAAAGAAAAAATTGTAAATAAAGTGTACAAGTCAAACCAGAAAACATTCCTTATTTATTCCAGCATTCACCGAGACAGTTTTCCACACCTCATGCTGTCTCACAGAACTCCAAAATTAAACAATCATTCCGTTCCCCTTGTCAAGTAAAAGCCAGTGAAAGCACCAGATTTATTATCTGGAAAAGACATTCAGGCTTCAGGAATGCTACACTATACAACAGCAGCAAAATGCACCTTCTGCTAATCCCTATGGCTGATTCTCCTGGTAGTACAATAATCCAACCTTAGAAATACATATACCCCAAATGTTACAGCACTACCATAAAGGATGTTAAATCTCCAAAATATTGCAAAGCATAGCAACTGTACCTTGCTACTATCTGCTTGTATGAATTCTGCATCAAAAATACGTTCATTATACCGACATCGGGATTTCATTTCTTCATAGCGGTGCTTGCACTGCTGCACAGAAATGTCAGCAATGTCTAGATATGGAAACACAATAAAAATAATAAATAAAATTTTTAGAAGTGTGAAAACTGCTCCCCAGACAAGAAAACTGAAACAAATACTGGAACACAGAAGGTACAACATGGCAGGATAAAAAACTGATCTTCCGTTCCGTTAAAACAAGGCGGCTCCCTGGGATTGTTCATAGTCTTAAAAATATAAAAGATGTTGAAATGCAATTATTTCTGATATGTCACATCATGGGAATTTTTTTTAGATTCTAAGACTGTTTCTTTCTCAGTCATCAAGTTTCTGACAATATGAAATAAATTTACCTGAGAGCTTTGTAAGTAAATGAATTAAGTGTATTTGAATACTACCCACTGAATAATGCAAGAAAGAACTGTAAAATGTGAAGTACACAAAATAATTCCCTCTGAAAGAATTTTAGTATTTAATTAAATTTAGAGTTAAGTAATACTTCCTCTGATTATCCTTGGGATACTTTTTGAGAAAAGGGAAGATGTATCTCCCTCCCAACATCTACGCCAATTATTCAAATGAGATTTTTTTCACCAGACTTCAGCTCTTCCCCCTTTCTGAGTATAAAAATCTTTAGTTGATTGTAACACCCAAGACCATTTTTTGTCACAACATTGGGGTGTTTATTTGGTTTTTTAAATGCAACTCTTCTGTATGTGCTTCAGAACAATTAAAAATACTACAAGCGACTAGATGTGGGAGAAAAGACTTAAAATACAAAACGTCAGTCTTTTCCCCAGGGCCACATTTTGCCTAAGGCAACCTGTGGCAATGGTGGTTTTCTTTAGCGATATCAGTTTTTATTTAGGAGTTGAACTGAAAGCTAAATACACAGAAAACCAGTGATTCTTATATTTCTGCTGGCAATCAAGTTGTATCTTCAGTTAAAAGACAAAATACAATTTTTTGCACAAAAGGTGTTCATTACATTCTTTGACTTAGTGGAAAAAAAGAAATAATAAAATACTGGAGATGTGCTTGGTTTCCCATAAAAACTGATGTACTTTCCCTAGAAAGTTATCACGTCTTCTTACCAGTACAGACGAGTTTTTTAATTCTGCCTTTTTTCCATTTCAGTAAGTCTCCACCTTTTCCACATCCTAGATCCAGAACAGTTATATCACTCTTCTTCTGTCGTACCCGGTCTATAAATTCACCTAGAAAAATAAAAACAGGGAGCATATATACACATCTCTGCATTTCACTTGCATTGCACGTAAAAGCCTAAAGAACCAAAAAGGCTTGGAATTTTAAAACAGCTCAGACCTTACTTTGCCTATAAGTTTTCTTAATATTACAAACTTAAATCTCTTTTTTTTTTCCCTAGAAGGATAAAAGGAACCACAAACTTTTAAAACTGCATGTAACTTGACTGAAGCTCTGAACTGTTTCCCTGGCTAAGGCAAAACTGCACATGGCGAAACAACCGCCCTGTACATGAGGAGGGAAACAGGGTTCCCTTTCATTTGCATGATAATGAAGGCAGAAGTTATTTGAAAGTATGAGAAAGCCTTTTCCAGAACGTAAAACCCAATTAAATGCATCAGCCACAACATCTCCTCCCCGTCACCTTACAAAAATGCATAATGTTTTCCACTCACTCTCCCAGGCCTTGCAGTAACAGTAGCTACTCCTTTGCTGTCTTTCTACCCTACATACACCAAGTACATTTTTTCTTCTCTCTCCACCCTGTCTAGATTCTCTCTGCTCTGACTGACGTTGGCATATTATGTAAAACATATCAGCATGCTAGCAACTTTTCTTCACAGTAGGTGACATGAAATATGTTTTGATACAACTGCTATAAAGCCACACTGCTGAAATTCTTTATGACACAAAGGCTTCAACACAGGCTTCAGGAACAGCTTTATAGAAATCTAAATATTGCTTTTAACTGCTCTGATACAACACAACAAAAAGCAGCATGCTAACACAAATGGTGCCAACATCTCCTGGCACAGATCCCTCTTCATGAACCTGTGGGGCTGTGCTGATGATTCTTTTCTTTGTTGGCAGATATCTGATGGTTTTGTTTCCTCAGTTTGGAATTAATTTGTGGAACAACAGACTTCGCCTTTTAATAAAAACCTGCTGATGCTTAAAGAACTACATCCTTTAGCTTTCCATCTTTTAAACTGCTGACTATGAGTAATATAGAAAAAATTTATGTGTTCAAGCTTCCTGCAGAATTGCTTAACCAGGATCTGAGCACAGACTGCTTTGGGAAAATGCCTAAGAAATTATTTGAGATAGATTGAGCTGTTCTTGTTTGAATCTAAGAACACTTAGATTCTTTATGATTTAAAGCTGTATTTTTCTCTTTAAAAATGTCATGGAGAACAGTTTCCAGTATGAACTTTTTAAGTCAGCTGATCTTTAAAACATAAGCATATGCTTGGCACTCCAACAATACAAAACACTGGTGCAGAGATTTGAATTAAATATAAACATAAGACATTTTATTGCCGTTGAAAAACTTACTATGTATTATGAGATGAAGTGTCACATGCAACATGAAAAAACAGAAAAGTACCTTTTGATACAAAAACTAGTTACATTTTAATCATGTCTGAGCAATCAGTTAAGGAAGCTTACCAATGAGGACACTCTTTGTCCAATTATTAAAGTTTCGGAGGTAGAATATGCGAGACTGGCTACGCTTGTCCAAGCCAACTTCTTGAAGTTCATTATAATGTGCAGCTACTGCTTGCCCATGGCCAATCACACGCTGCAGGAAGGAAATCACACCACAGAAGGAACAGACTCAAACAGGGAATTCTTTTTATTACTTGTTCATTTAATCAAAAGACACATGTGGTCACTTCAAGGATTTAAGAAAGCAAACAAGCAGTACTATGAAGAGCACCATCATTATAAAGAGATTTCCCATATCTATCCTGATACTGATGTCAGTACTTCAATTATTAGATCAACACTCACAAATTTAATCCCCTTTGAAGTTGATTCAAGCAATTTTTGGATGACAGATATTGCCCAGCATCTTTCCTTCAGAGAAATACTTAACGTTCAGTTCTTTAATACTCTCACCACTCTCAAAGAACACATTTCATCTCTCTTAAGCTTAGGACAGAAGAAGAGGATGTTCCTTCTCAAGGAACTTTCAGCCTCTTCAAGGAGCCTGTTTCAGAAATTCAGTGTTTTCATCTGACAGAAGTGTATAAACTGCCAATTTAACCAAAATGCCAACTGGCTGATGTCACATAAAGGCCCAAGTGGACAACCCCACTGCCAGAGCTTTAAACAGACCATGGTAAAGGAATGAGAGAAATCATTTGACAACATATTGCATCTAATGCTTAAGAGTTAGCTGTAGAAATGTCTCTGATTTAGCCTTAACTCAAAATACTCCAAGAGATTTCTCTGCAGCCTTAGCTTTAAGTACTACAAGACATTTCTGTCCCCTGTTACACAGAGAAGCAGTCTAGATCCAGATATTATGCTCCCAACATTTCTTCACCTTGAAAATAATCTTCAACTATGTACATGAAGTGAAAATAAATTGTAAATAAAATCCAAAGTAACAGGACACAGACAAGCAACATGAATTCTGTGAGGTACAAAAGTACTTAACAGTACTAACCAGAATTAAGCCATTAAAAGCATTCCCAGCAGTTCACTACAGAAGTCAATATCCCTGCATCTCACTATTCAAATAGCAGTTCCTCAAGGGAAAAAAAGGTTTGGCTGATACATGTGAATATGTGAATTCTTCAGTGTTTCATATAATTTTGGTAACATTCAGAATGAACACAGACTTACTTGTCTGAAATCTCTATAACCTCATCATCTGTTTATCACCACCCTGGACTGACTGATACTAACAAATATTTTGACCACTTCTATTCTTTTTCAGGGTAAGCACAGATGGCTCTCTGAATGGCCACTGAAGGTGACAGAAGCTAGAACAGCTGACTCAGGCAAGTGTGGGGGACATACTCATACAAACCATTAACACATCTCAGCTGCAAAAAGCCATCAGCAACAACATCTAGAGGCTCGCAGCTATGTTCCATCACCTCTCTACACCCTTAAGCTACACGAACCCAGTGTGGTTCTTGTTCATCTAAGCCTTACCCCACCTTATTAAAAAGAGGAAAGGGTTAATAGTGTTTCTACCACAACAAAGGGAACCCTTTATTTTGCCAGACTGCTAAGCCATATATTAACATCCTGGGACAATTCTGGGCAGAGAAAGAAAACATTAGGTCAAAGATATTTTCAAATTATACTTAAACATCTGCAGAAGGATAAACTAGACTGGTATTAAAGCATTAGTTTCTACAAGCTCATACATAATAAAGGACAGCACCATGTAAAACATTACCCTTTTCACCCTCCCAGGTGGACATATAAGAGGACATATACTTTCTGCTACTACTGTAGTCTTAAAAAAAAAAAACCACCTGTAAGTCTTTCACTACTTCACTTTGCCAACAAATCATACTGAAATTCTATCACAGAGGATGCAGTCTGTAGAGTTTTGTAAACTATACAATACCTTACCAAGGAAATGAAAGGACAAAATTACCTTATGGAAGAACTTCCCAAGCACAGGTAACTACACTAACACACAGATAAACAACATACATGAGACCTGAGTTCAAGATATGGGATTTGGACTAATGCCAGTAAACCTTACACTACACTACCAGATTGCTACCACATGGATGATGGAACAACAGTCTTAGAATTGGACTAACCATGTGCTGAGATTATCATTTTAATTACCAGTCCTCTTTCTCCTCTGTGAAGCCCAATATCACTTGTGCACCTGTTATTTCCCTAGGAAATATTTTGATATTTGGTGTTTTGTGCTGGCTCACACATGTCTAGCATAAATATTTTCAATCTTGTCTTGAGCTGAGGCTTCGAAACAAGGATTTGAAAATGGCTCAAAATAAATGATACTCACTACTTTCTTAGAAGGTTCATCTTCAGAATCTAAATTTCTCCTCTGTGCTCTGCCATCCCGATCACCACTATCAACCTCTTTTTCATTTTCAGTGGACTGCTCTGTACCTGAAGCAGAACTATTGCCTTCACACCCAAGACCTGAAGCTGACTCTAAAGCATGAGGTGTTTTCTCCACTTCTTCATCCAAACTCTTCTCTTCCTCTTCTTCTGTCTTGGTTACATCAGCCATTTTGACTGGTCCACTGATTAGAATGGAAATCTATAGAGGGAAAAGAAACAAACGACCAATGATTTTCAGCGCTGAATTTCATTTACTCGTGGTTATGATCATGACTTTCAAACATAACATTGGCATTTCACCCCAGGCAACATACAGACTTCAAATTTGGCCAGTTATTTAATAAAGACAGCACAATAAAATATGTGGAACTTAAAAGTAATCATTAAATAAGATCAAATTAAGACAAATTGTTACTTTTCATTTTAGTTTTTCCTATGTATCTTTATTGATTCAACTTCGACATGTTACTGTTTTTTAAACTGTAATCTCCCTCTTTCCCTCCCCAAAAAAGGTAACCTACAAATCACTCTATGTTTAGAAACACAGACAGGTTCTCTCAAATTAATAAAATTGTTATTTAAACTGATATGCTTTGAAATTGATGTCTTCAAATAAAATATCAAGATGGGTTTTTATGAGCAAGTTTTCTTATCGGTTGTGGATTTTCCAGTTTGCCAAGAATATCCACTATACTTAGAGCTTAACTAATATGTGGAATATTCAGCTGCACCTGCATTTCCACATCTGCACTTCACAAATATCTACACAGGCTGCAGGACGGCAAACTACTGCCACAAAGCTCGTTTGGTCTCCAGCACAACCCAGCTTTCTTTACACCACCAGTGGGAAGCAGGGCATGTACGTTTTAATAAGGCATAGGAGAGGGCAATTTGGCAACTCCTTTTCTGAAACAGTGGCGTAAATCAGCAAAAAAAAAAAAAACCATACTCAAAAATCATGTTCAAGTCCACCGTGTGCAGGCTCACCTCCCAATGAGGGCCAGATCACATCCACTGAGTGGGCCACTACACAGAGACACCAGAGCACCTTTCCTCAAAACAAATGGCCTCAAAATACGACTTATAAAAATAATTCTTCCGCTACGACGCAGCACCTGACTTGGTTTGCGAAGCAGCAGCAGCAGCCTCTTCCTTACCCTCACCCAGCTATTCCAAGCAGATGTTTTGAACGCCTAAATTGTGAAACGGCACGACTTTCACAACTCGCGATGGCAACCAAGTGCCCAGAGGGAGCTGCAGCTCCTTCAGCCGGAGAGCTCAAAGCGCCTGGAGTGACGGGGGAATGAGCCCGCCGGCCTCGGGACGCGCCCGCCCCCTCCCTCCTTCTTTCCCTCCCGCCGTGACGCGGCTGGGAGGCCTCAGGGCCTGCTCTCCCGTTAACCGGGCGGCGGCTCCCGTCGCTTCTTTGCGGCCCCCCGGCCCCGTAGCCCAGCGAGGCCGAGGGCCCCGGGCGCCCCCGCCGCCACCGGCCCGTCCGGGGGCAGGGAGGGAGGCAGGGAGGGCGGCCCAGCGCTGATCCGGCCCGGCACTCACCCGGCTCCGCGCTCCGCCATCCCTGTTTGCGGAAGTGACGGACCCCGCAGCGGGCGTCACGTCCTGGGGATGGAGCGGGGGGAAAGAGGGCGGAGGGAAAACACGGCAGCGAGGGCGGATGGTGCGTTGTGAGGAATACAGGTCTTGTGAGGAGTGGCTGAGGCAGGTGGGGTTGTTTAGCCTGGAGAAGAAGAGGCTCGGGGGGACCTCATCGCTCTCTATTACTGCCTGACGGGAGGTTGCAGTGAGCTGGAACCAGTTTCTTCCACCGTGCCTGTACTGAGAGGACCGGAGGAAATGGCCTTAACCTGCGGGGAGACTCAGAGTAGATACTAGAACAACTTTTTCACTATTAGGATGGTCGGGCGTTGGAATAGGTTGCCCAGGGAGATGGTGGAGACTCACTCCCTAGAGTTGTTTAAGAGGTGTCTGGATCTGGCGCTGGGTGATTTGGTTTAGGGGTCACAGTGGTAGTGTCGGATTGACGATTGGACAGGGTGGTCATAAAGGTCACTTCCAACCTTGGTTCTATGAAAAGTGGCGGAGCCCGCGCCGGGGCAGAGAGACTACGAGTCCCAGGGGGCCGTGCGAGAAGGGGGCGGGGCTCGCGCCTGCGCAGGCGGTGGGCGCCGCCGGGCCTGAAGGTGATTGTGGGGACGGGCGGCGCCGCACGTTGCGCGGGGCGGGCGGGGAGGGGGCGGAAGGGGGAGCGGCGGCGGCCGCTGGTGACACCGGCGCGTGCCCGAGGCTCGCGGGGCCCCTGGGGAGCGGCGCGGGCCCTGCCCTGCACGAGGTACCCGCGCGGCGGGGGCGGGAGCGGGAGCGGCGGGACCCGCGGGATCGGGACGGATCTCCCACCGCCCCGGCTTGTGGGGGAATTCGGCTGCCCGCGCCTTCCTCCCGGCTGCCTTCCGTGTGGCGAGTCCGCCTTGTTCGGCGTTGAGGGATGTCGGCCGCGACACAAGAAAGTGCGGTGGGAGATTCGTTTCTTGGTGGGAGGATGAAGCTAGGTGGGCCTGGGTGTTCCGTGGTGGATTGCTGCTGCAGCATCTGGGTGGAAAGGAAGAGATTTGGGGATGGGATCTCAGGCCGTGAGTTCCTCACGAAGGGCAGCGCCGATCCCGGCTCTCTGGTGCCCAGTGACAGACCCAAGGGAACGGCACGAAGCTGTGTCAGAGGAAGTTTAGGCTGGATAGTAGGAAAAGGTTCTTCACCCTGAGGGTGATTGGGCACTAGAATAGGCTCCCCAGGGAAGTGGGAAGCCTGACAGAGCTCAAGAAGCGTTTGGCAATACTCTCAGTCACAAGGTGTGATTCCTGGGGTGTCCTGTGCAGAGCCAGGAGTTGGACTCGGTGATCCTGATGGATCCCTTCCAAGTCAGGATATTCCATGGTTCTATGTTACCACTGAAGGACTACGGGTGGCTTATGTTCCTTAAGGGGGTTCTCTCCCAAGACCTGCCTATGTCTTGTCTTTTTAGAATGCCTGAAGTGGCTGTCCAAGTGCTTTATTGTCTAATGTTATGTCATTAGTAATCTGCTCCTGTTAATTAAGTATATCCAGAGAGTCAGACAGAGAAGTCATCAGAATTTTTGTTAAGGCTGTTAAAGTGAAACATGGGTCTGTGTTGGGTATTACAAACTATAGTTCCACCCCACTAATGTCTATTTCTGAACCCCCCTCTACAAACTGACCTGAAAGAGAAAACATTACTTTTGACAGTAGTACATAAAGTTTCCTAGAATTCTTTACCAAAGCCAGTTCTTAAACTGAAAGTGTTCCTCAGTTTACCTAATCCCAAGATGTCATTGCTGTTACAAGTATAAATGTAAAACCGCTTGCCAAAGTTTTGCTGCTTTGGGAGAAGATAGGGAGCAGGTTCCTCATTTGGAATGTGTTTTGCTGCCTGTGCTTATATGACTTGCAGCTGCTTCAGTGTGGGGATTGCATGCACAGAGGATAGTATGTCCCCACCATCCATCTCCCATGGGGGTGACAGCAGGTGTTTATCTCCTCTTCTGTTCAATGGCTGCTTGAGGTTAAGAGGGTATGACTGACCTCTATGGCAGCGTTATTGAATTGCACTCACTGCCTAAGAGGCACTTCCATGGGGGAATGGAAAAAAAAATCGTTTGATGATTTGGGTGGGTAGATATCAGGTGGCTTGCACATGGCAAAAACTGAGTAGGTCAATTCAGACTGTTAAGGAGAAGGTAAGGCATGTAAGAAGTTAAAGATTTGTCTAGTGTGACTGTCTGCAGGTCTGCTTCACAGGCTGTAGCAGCTGTAAGAAAAGTTTTGATCTGGTTAGGTTTTTAAAAGATTCTGTGTAATTCTCCTGCTGTAGATGGTCTTTTCTCCAGATAAACTGGCCCAGCTCTGTGTGTATGCTCGTAGGTATCACTTAGAAACTGAAGTCTGTTTTTGCAAGACAGGGAGTTCTTGATGTCCCTAATCTCTGATAAGAGACCTCAGTTTGCATCTTGGCACATTTCTGGATCTGTAGGGCATCTTGTCTAGTCTTGAAGACAAGGGCATGAGAAATTCAACAACAAGAGCAAGAAGGACACTGATTTTTTTTAAAATGTAAAACTGCTAATTGAATCCCAGAAAATTCCTTGTCATCAATTTAGTCCTGCAGATTGGAAAGACAATTTAACACAGTTCTTTTTGGTGTTGAATCCAGATAGTTGAAGATGTACTTATTTTGAAAATTAGATGCTGAAGCAAATTCATCACCATCATCAATATTTCAAAATTAGGAATGGAATAAAATCACTGAAAGTACTGAGACCTGGGCCCAAAACCTTATTGAAATCTTCCTGGACAACCGGGTATCATGAGAATAGATCATAAGGATTTTACCTTGATATTCTGATGGGTAACTACCTAGTTCCATCACTTTAGATCAAGGCTCAAACTCAGAGTCAGAGATTCTTAATGACCATTATATACCCCCAGCAGATTTTTTGACTTGGGATGAATGGATTGTGCAGTATGACAATAACAACAACAAAAAAGAGCTGATTTTTAAGTCTTGAATCATGACACCTCTAAAAAACACAGATTATTCATGTCACTGTTGCTATAATTAAATTTCAGTAAGAGGAAAGTATTATTATTCAATTAAGAAATCCTTATGATCTATTGTGAGTCTACTTTCCTAAATTTAGTTGAATCTTGGAGGTACCAGTACAGGTGTGCTAAGTCCAACGTATTTTGTCCATATTAAATTTTGTCCAGAATATTAAGATTTAAGCAGGTGCTGGCAGGCCAGAGTGGTGTGCCAGCTTAGGACTTTTTGTCTGGTAAGGACAGAAGCCACATCTTGTTTTAGGCATTGGTGTTATACAATAGGGTTTACTCTGGTTGGAATTTTGTGCTTTCTCTAAAAATCTCCAACCGTTTGTAGCCCAGTGCCTCCCATCACTCAGTTTTCCTCTCATCCTCTTCAAACTAGCCACATATTTTGTTATGTTTCCAGACATGACACTGCCCCTTCTAAACAAATTCATCTGAATGGTAAAGCTCTGTTTGTGCACATCAGAAAATGAAAGTGACACTTAGCTGGGCTATGAATTTTAATTCCCTAGATCTACTATTTTATCTTGTCCTAAGAACTGAACTTGACCCTGTGTAACAGTTCTTGTGTAAACAAAACAAGAAGTTGTGTGGCTGTGATTGTGGCTTTGTAGAACGTTGCAGCAGATGATCCCCTGCAGCTCTTTAGGACTTGCCTAGTTTGTCCTTGAGGAGTGGGATGGGGGAAGGGAATGGCGGTTAATACACTCAGGTGCTCATGAACAAATTATAAAACAAATCATTAGCTTTTTTTCCAGTGGATGAATTTTATTGGTTGTTAATAAAAATACACAAGTGGCTTCACAAGAGTTCAGTGAATCTCTTCCAAGAGTGGTTGGTAAAAGATTTTAGTAAAACCTGACAGCACTTACCTTTAACCGCAGTGGTAGTGCTTAGCCCCAGCGTGTACTAGGCAGTTAACTATTCACTCTTTGTGGATTTAAAAACTGCCTTTGCTGATGTTAAAATTAGATGGCATCTTTTGCTTCCTGCTGTCTCAGGCCATAGGACTGTACTTTCTGATTAGGGATGTTTCTGTGCTGAACCACAAGCCTTGGGCCTTGTTGATGACATCTGGCAGAAAGCAGTGTGCTTCCAAAGGTTGCAGTGTTGCAGTCACAGGATTCCTTTCTCAATCTGAATACAGCAGTGTTGTAACACTGCTGCTTCAGACTGTGAATAGGAATGTTATTAGGATTCTAATACTGAAGTCTCATCAGAGCTCCTTCTGGTGTAGGCACAGCTCTCTGAATCCAGTGCACTTTCAGACACTTGTAGGTGGTGTCATTTTGTTGTTTGCATGTCCTCTGTGCAAAAGATGCTGTGTAAGGCAGTAAATTCAACAGTGGGAAAGAAGGTTTTGCCACTCAGGTATCGAGACCTTAATAAAAATAATACTTCTTTTGTAAGAACTGTTCACATTCATTTGTAGAGATGTTGGGAATAGCATTTGCTGAAAATTAGATGAAGACTGTGGTTTTGAGTGTGTGTGTGTTCTGTAAATGTTATGATCAGCTTCTTCACACATAATTTTTCAAGATATTCTGATTGATACTGCACATATTTCCCCATATGGAGAAATTTGAATTCACAACAGAGAATTCAGCACTTACTTTGAATATTTAGAAAAGATTTGTACTGGAAGTGAATGTCTGCCAACAGTAATTCTGCTGAAAGATGAACGTTCTGTATTTTTTGCTGGGAAAAATGACAGCTTTTCAGTGTTTGAAAATGTGAAATAACTGTGGTGAGAGAATAAAAGAAAAAAATCTTGAACCCAATGCTTCCACTGTGAATTCTGTTCTTATGGAAGCTGGGATGTTTTTTTTTCCAGTTTCATGTTGCTTTACTTTTATTCCTACTTTGTTTGTAATTGTAAGGCTTCAGACTTCTTCCTTGAGAATGTTTTTTTGGACATCTTAGAAGCATTTTGAGTAAAGTTGATGAGTAAAAGACTTGGTACTTCAGGGTTGTTGTTTGAAGTGTTTTATAAAATTATTACATCATATATTTTGCATTTAATACATTATTACAGATGGTATTGTTGATTGCTGTTGGGTTATGGAGAGAAGAAACACAACAATGAGACAAGACCTGTAAAGATAAAAGGTGGCAAAAATGGCATTTTTCAAGGCTAGAAAGAAAACAGGTTTGGTAGTCACTGTGGAAGGTGAGGCAGAAGGCTGTATAAAGCTGATTCTAAGATCTAAGTTTAAGCGTATTCCTAATAAATGCCTTTTGTAATTAGTCATGATAAAGTATTTCAATACCTAGGCTCTAACTGTGGTTTGGTGTGGTGGTTTGACTCTGGCTGGATGTCAGGTGCCCACGAAAGCTGCAGTATCCCTCCCCTCCTCTGCTGGGCAGGGAAGAGAAAATACAATGAAAGGCTCTTGAGTTGAGGTAAGGGCAGGGAGGGATCAATCACCAATTGCTGTCATGGGCAAAACAGACTCAGTGTGGGGAAATTAATTGAATTTATTAGCAATCAAATCAGAATACAGAAATGAGAGGTAAAAGAAATCTTAGAAATATCTTCCTGACACTCCTCCCTCCTTACCAGGCTTAACTGTGCTTCCAATTCTGTCCCTGCTCTTCCTCTCAGTGGCACAGGAGTTACAGTCACACATCACACATTGTCTCTGCCACTGCTTCTTCCGCAGGGGGAGGGCTCCTTCCCCTGCTGCAGCATGGGGTCCCTCCCATGGGAGGCAGTCTTCCACAAACTTCTCCAACATGAATCCTTCCCATGGACTGCAGTTCTTCATGAACTGCTTCAGCATGGGTCCTTTTCCACTGGGTGCAGTCCTTCAGGAACAGCCTGCTCCAGCATGGATCCCCTATGGAATCACAAGTCCTCCCAGCAAACCTGCTGTAGCATGGACTCCTCTTGCCCCAAGTCCTTACAAGACCTTTTCCAGTGTGGGCTTCCTACAAGGTCACAGCCTCCTCCTGGCATCCACCTGCTCTGGCATGGGGTCCTCCACAGGCTGCAGGTGGACCTCCATGGGCTGCAGGGACACAGCTGCCTCACCATGGTCTACACCACGGGATGCTGGGTTGTCTTAGTTCCTGTGCCTGGAGCAGCTCCTGCCCCTCCTTCAGTGACCTTGGTGTCTGCAGGGCCATTCCTCTCACATGTTTTCACTCTGCTCTTCCCTGGCCTCAATTGCATCTGTGCAACAATTTTTTTTTTCCTTCTTATCCCAGAGGCACTACCACCATCACTGATGGTCTTGGCCTTGGCCAGTGGTGAGTCTCTCTTGGCGCTGGCTGGCACTGGCTCTGTTAAACATGGGGGAAGCTTCCGGCAGCTTCAAAAAGAAACCACCCCTATAGCCCACCCTCCACCAGAACCTTGCTGCACAAACCCAGTGCATCTGGGCAAAAAGGCTGAACTTTATTTGAGTTAGCACCATCTGTTTAAGTAAAAGTCACTGTGTCTGCAGTGTGTCTCTAATTATTAGTTTCATTACATTTTTCATTAATAAATATAATTCCAGAAACTTTTAAAATTAATTATTATAATCCACATTGTATATATCAGTGAAGTGCTGAGTGACCAGAAAAATTATGAATTAAAAAATGAGCTTGGCTACTAGACTGCAAGTTACGAGTAGCAGGAAGTCTTGAGCAAAAGTTCAGGTTTTGGCAGCAACCTTTTGACTTCCATGGATGGCTCTAGCAGTGAAAAGAGGTGTTCATTGCAGCTCTGAATTTCATCATGAAAGAAATATCTGAACTCTGAACATAGAATTAGTAACCATATTTCTAATGTGTTTCAGAATGTGTTAAAGTGTAGAGTCAGAACGCTTGGGATGCTCAGTGAAAAGTTGAAAGAGGTGAGGAATTTGTCAAGTAAAATACAGTGTACTATTGAGAGGGAAGATCCTAAGAGATTCTCAAACAATGTCTTGGTGAAGTGTAGAAAACTGATCTATGTATTTGTTTGTTCATGTTTTAGCATCTAACCCCTCATCAGTTCAGTTGTGGGTTGCTTTTTTTTCTGAGGGAGTTCAGAGTCATATGCAGGAAACTGCAGACCTGAAGCTTGCTTATGTGAAGTCCTTTTGCAGCCCCCTTTAGTTATTCAGTAGAAGCTTTCCGCTGCTTTGTAATTGTAAAACTTGTAATTGTAATACCACTACACACATGCCCCCACAGCCCCCACACCTGCATGTCAAGGGCCCTGTGGTTGAAAACCCTCTGACAGGAAAACAGAAGTGTTTTGGGAGGAATGAACTAATGATACCTTGGGAGATACAAGGACAAAAGAAGCTGTTAGGATTTAGAAAGTTATTACCTAAGTGGACTAGAAAGAGATATTATTTTGATCATTAGCCTAAAGTGGAAGGTAGTGTGAAGAAGCAGATTAATACAGTCCCTGCTTTGAATTAACATAAGGCTTTTTTGACCTTTTTTTAGCATAGATATATAATATGCCTATTTTTAAGCTTAGTTAAAGTCTGTAGGCATAACTTCTCTACCTTGCTTATTGAAGACGTCTATAGAGTGACAAATGGACAAAAAAAACCACAGAGCACTTTAAAAGCCAAATTTTTCCTTGATGCGTGCCTATAATCTGAGAGGCTCTGGAACTAATATAGAAGATGATCCAGCAGCACTTGTTGGAAGGAATCCTAGAGAGCAGAAACCTTTTGTAGTACTAGTATGAGTTGTACTTACGTAAAAATTCAGTAGAGGGCAGAACGAAACTGGTGAAAGAAGGAACCAGCGTTAACATGGAATAGCACCAGTTATTAAAAACAGTTCTGAAGAGCAGAATGCGCTACAACTGATTGTGATCCTTTCTTTTAGAAGCATTTGAGAGAGAACATTCACATTTCCATATAATGGTCAGCTACATGCAATCTTAAGATCCAGTACTTTCCATCACAGAGGAAAACGGAGTTACCATGGGCATATTGACTGTGCAGATCAGCTGTGAAGGCTCCTGTTTAGCATTCCAGATGTATAATTCAGTACGCAGGCATTGCATTACGTTCTCCTGCTTTATTTGTCTTCTGAATCCAGTGTGGAGACTTTTTACATGTCTACAAGATCTTTTATTCTTCCTAAAGCTACTTCTTGTTGGCCTTTTTAGTATTTGAGTATCAGAAGATTGTAGTAGTGAAGATTGCTCCGTGTATAAGGACCCTGGGAGAGTTTGTTTTGCTTTCTTGATTTTGCTCAGGGTGTTTTAGCAAGAACAAGTGTAGTTTAGATAAAATAAGGGTAACAAAGTTGTTGGCTTATCTCCACTTAGCAGTATTGAATTGTAGTAATATGATCAATTTTAAAAATTATAGCATAGCATTTACTAAGTGAAGATAGTGTAGAGGTTAGATGTGATGGAGGTAGGGTGGGGCTAATGCTTTAGGGTCGTTTGTCTGCGAGGATTAAGTCTTTTGTTTGTTTTAACAAGATTTTACCAAGTTTTAAATAAATTCCACTATGATTTATTTTGCATTACTCCCTTTAACCTAAATTGTAATGTTGTATTTTTAGACAGTTCTGAATGGTAGACAAAACTACAAAGCTAATGATGCTCAAACTTCAAATTCTAAGCAAGTTTCTTAGTTTAGAATGAATAACAGTTTGAGTGACACTGCAAAAGTAGTAAAGGTCAAAATAGAAATTCTAAATGTTCATTGATGCACTCAAAAGTATTAATACAAAGCATAAAAATTCCCTATGCACTGTCACTTTCCCATCTGTGGTTAGTGACTCCATGCTGTGCCAACCCTTTGCAGTTACCAAGAGGTTTATAGTTTTATTTTACATTGAATTTAAGAAAAACAGTGCTTTGCATGTATTGCACCACTCTTAACAATGATTTTAAAATGTGTTCCCAGATTTTTAGGCAACCTATATTATGTTTTCAGATCAGTTGTGTTTTTCTTATTTTCTTGTTTTGGTTTATAATCTTGGCAAAATCCTTTTTTTTTTTTTTTAAATACTGTCAATTAGTTCTTTAAAAGAACAATTTAAATCCACAAACAAGCTTTGGGGTTTTTTATTATATTTAGTAAAAATGTAAGCAATATGATGGTGTTATTTATTAAACTGAGCTGCTTGGATGAGATCTCGATATTTGCTTTTTATGCAATCTAAAAGATGAGTTGAAAAGGATTTCTGAAAACAGTTTCAGAAACCTTTCAAAATTTTTCTCTGTCTGCCACACACAACCTTCAAAGTTTTCTTGATTTTACACTAAATATGACAAGAATGTAAATTAATTCTCTTTTTTTCATAGAAAGGTGCCTTGGGAGTGGAAAAAGCTCATGGATTTTCATTGGGAACTCTCCTGTGGTATAATTAATGTTCTTTTTTTAAACAGTAACAGAACAAGTGAAAATGTTTTAAAGTCATCCATATTTACATATTATGTCCAGAGTGTTTCTGCTATAACTGGGAAAATAAACCAGTGTTCTCTACATATACCATACCCTCAGTTCCCTCAGATGCTTTCTGACCTCTTTTACAAAAGAATTTAACACTAAAATTTTTGCCATCTTATATCCACCCCCCTTCTCATATTTTAATTTCTCTGGTAACTCGAAAAACATTAATTGTAACAGGGTAACCATTTTTATACAAATTATCCTGGCAAAAGTTTCATGTGACAGCATCTCTGGCATGTTTTCTCTTTCCAACAGCAAATATCCACAGCAGCCTTTGCCATACCTATATTGGCCAGGCTTGTTACTTCTGTGTTTTCCAAAGATTCTCTGGGGTCTTTTGGCATAGAATGTTAGCACACATCCAAAGCCAATGACTTTGTGGTAGTCACATAAAGCAGCTCTGTAACATTTAAAATTCCTGAACTTTTGCTGTCCTCAGGAACAAACAGCAAATCTAATATCTACTTCCTAATTATCACTGGAAAGTAGAGTGAATGCAAGAGCTAGGATGCTCCTGCAGTATATCAGATTTATGCCAAAGCTGATCTGAATTGTAACGCAAGTACAGAAGTTTCCTAAACAAAAACTCCAGCACTGTAATGAGAAGTTGACCTATACTTTTCCTTGAGAGGCCCTTAGAGCACTCCCTTTATGTCAGAGGCCTTGTTAACAGCTCACCATGGGACCAGGGGTGCCTTCAGGAATTAAATGGATGTCCAAGAATCCCAACCAGGAGTTTGTCCTGAGCAGCCAAGATCTCTACAGCTCAGTTTACAATCAGCTGGAGATACTACCAGTTAGCTGGGATGTGACAGTGCTGAAGAGACCTTATCACAAGTGTTTGTATAGCATTTCATGGTTCGTGTAGCTAGTATCTGTTCAGTCACTGACCACATGGGATTCTTGGAGCAGAGAACTTGGAGCTGTATTTGTCCTTAGACATAATCTTTTTTTTTTCTTTGTGGCATTTTTAAGAGAAAACTAATATAGAAATCTAAGATGCTTTAAAACACTTTTCCCCTTGCCCCCACCCCACAGACAAGCTTTCCCACCTTGGTATCTGGAGCTTGTACCTTCTTGTCCTTTTCTGTACCTTTGCAGCATGATGCAACAGCAGGAAAAAAAATGAAACACATTAAAATGAAGAAGCAATTTTCCAAAAGTCACTAGGTGCAATTTTGGGTGACATTCAGGTTACTGTCCCGACTTCCTTAGAATCTGAGTGGTTTTAACAACCTTAAGTTACAGGGACAATTGTATAACTTGTATAGCTCCAGTAATTTCTTTGAGAAGTATTATGCTTAGAGAAGAAAATTGTGTCTCAAGTCCATAGGCTGACACACTTCCGGCTGCCTGTTGAGTGCATAGAGTACTAGGAACTTCCTTTCACTAACTGTGAATTAAAGGACAAGTTTCTCTGTATTCATCTTCTGTTTTAGAGAGATGAAACAGCTAGTTTCATATTTATTTGGACCCCCAATTATAATTATTGTGCACTTTATCTGTCCTGTTAAAGATTTGTTTGCATTGTTGAGTCAAGTAACTAAAATATTACAACTGAGCAGCTGCACCCATCATCACTTTAAAAATATGTTTATTTAAAATGAATTTACAAAGTATATGCTGTATTAATCTGTTACTTTATTCATGTGCCCTTCCTACATCATGCTGTAACTGCTATAATACTTCCCTCATGCCAGTGCTTCTGGATAGCAGTGTAATCCTCAATGTACCAACGCTTCAAAAGGTCTCTCCTTTGTTCATTTAGATAAGCAAAGCACGTGCCTGTGACAAACACTAAGGTCACTAGGAAAATTTGAAAACCTTGTTTCAAAAAACATGTTTTCTTTCATTCTCTCAAACATAAGCACTATCATATCTTAGTCTTTCCTTATATATCAAGCTATTGTGCTTCTCCACATTTTAAAGTGGAGAAAGAAAAAGTAAGCAGTTGTGCAGAATATTAGCTAGAACCATACTGTCTGCTTACAAGGTGCAAAACCTTTTCAGGATCTAGTGTAGATGTTATGGGAACATTCCTTTTGACCTGCCAGGTCATGCATCATGGAAAAAAAAGCCTTTAATTAATGACTTTCAAGTCCATCTGAGAATATAGGAACAAAGAGTAGCATGGCAAGTCTTGTAATAGCCCCAGAAATTTCTCTGCTTTAAAGCCATTGGTGACATTCTATTTTTAAGTCTTACACGGTGCATGTAACTCAGTGAGCAAAGACCTTGAAACTCATTTACTGATCGCAGCAGTGTTATTGTGCTGCCGGATGACCACTGGACACAGTGGTGACCCACACTCAGGAGAATGGAGCCATTTCCTGCCTCATTGTTCTGCAGCCACTGCAATGGATCAGAGGTGTTTGGACAGTGCTGGAATGCAAAACCTAGAAATGGTGCTCTGAGAAGTGCCACTGTGTATGCACTACAAGAAATGGAAAAATTCAGAAATGCTTGTTCAGCTTCTTAGTCCTGTACCGAAGAATGATCTCTCCAAGACTGCTGGAATGCAGTGTCCTGCTAATAACATTAATGACTCAAAATCAGAGTGCTCACCATGGTTTCCCTCATGCTGTATGGTGGCAATTTGCAAAGCTTGTTTGGAACAAGTATTTTTCAATAGGCCACTGGTGAACAGTAGAAGTCTGACTCAAGAGCTCCCAGATTCCTATAGATGGATGCCTTTTACTACATCTGCTGGCTGGATACTGAGAAAATCTACTTACGGCAGATGCTCAGTCTTGTGTACTATTAGTGAAAGGGGAAAACAGTTCTCTGTGGAGAGTGTTATCCCTCAGGAAAGAACTGTAATTGGCAATAGGCAAGGAATGCAGTTCTCGTGTTCCAAGTTTGTTGCTACAATTTCTATAAATCGGTTAAGTAGTTGGCATATGACAGAGTGCCATCTGAACACTTGAGTTTTTCTGAGTGTTTTCACTACTTCTTGTTTTGAGAAACAATTGCATTTGGATTTCAGAAAGCAGCAAGAATCTCTGCTTCTTGTAAAACTAGAGAAACCACAAGCAGTTGCTGCTTCCAGTGAAGTCTTACAGAAAACCGAGTTGTGGAGAGCCACTACCTGTAGCTGATTTACTGCTCCATGAACAGCAGCAGCACTTCTTGACTCTGTCTGAGTTCATAACTCAATAGGATGGAGTAACTGCTTCCTTATATAGAGACACAAGTTCCTTTTTTCCCTGCTGATGCAGTACCTCCTGTTAGTAGGAGTTCAGCAAAAGTGTATGTCTGCGCTTCACAATGTAGAGGTTCCCAGGGAGTTTGAAACCATTACTCTATTCCCCACATCAAACACTGTAATTCTAGTAATTGTCATTAATTCAAACACAACAGTAGCATAAAACTACCTAGAAAACATACAGGCAGGAATGTTCCAACAGATGCATTTGGATTATGAAACTTTCCTCTCTTGGAAGCAAACAGTAATGCACAGTTGAGGAGCTTCAAAAATTACACAGGAAAAAATCTTCCATTAGCATGTCAGTATTGGAAAGGGAATTTGCGCCAATAACTTCTTCAGTAGCAAGGTTTCAGGCTGCCCAAAAATCTTCATAGGATTAGTTTGTTGTTGTTGCTATTTCTCTAAATGTGCCCTTTTTTCACTTCAGCAGAGTCATCAGTGTGTTCAAGACATATATTTGAAAGGTGGGGAACTAGTGGAAGAGTTGCAACTTTTTGAAGATACAAACCTTACCATATCTAGAAAGGAATAAAGGGTATGTATGGTTTCACTTTTTTTTTAACTTCTGCTTATGTTAGGAAGTATTGATCATTTTCTGCAGCCTAGATAAATTCACTACTAAAGCATCTGACTGAAATATATCTAAGCCTGCAGATGAAGGGAAAGCAGAAATGAAGCTTCAATTAAATTTGAATGATTTCTAGTTTGGATAAAGAATTATTATGACAATTAAAAATAGAAAAGCATTAGGAATATACAAAACTTGTAACTAGCTTAAGTGGCATTTGTTACATCAATGTGCATCACCTTTTTTTTCCTTTCTGGAGGTAAGGAATATTAGTTCTGTAACTTGCAGGCATTGAATAAAGGAAAGGAGAGAGTATTTCATTCGCAATTTCAAAGCATGCATTTTGGGGGGGGAGAAATTATTTCTTGATGTCTATGAATGCGAAACGAAATTCCTTTCTTCTTTGTGGGGAAACTCTCAATAGTTATTTCAAACTTTCAGGAGTAACTGGTAAGTATTCAAAATCATAAAGTTAACTGGGTTATTCCACTGTTTTATAATATTCTTTGCATTGCAGTATTTGGAAAATTGCAGTTCAGTTTTGCTCATGTTAATACATGACATTAAACAGTACCTTCCCCCTTCCTGACAGATGTTACTGGCAGGCTGATACAGTTAGGTTTGTTACTATTTAGGCTATTGCTTGATTATTATTAATTATTTCTATTGGGTTTTTTTCAACTGTATGAACTTTTACTGAAAATAGTATGGAACATAAAAAATTTTGCCAAAACTAAGAATGCACTGACACCAAAAATACATTTTAATTGTATTTACTTCAGTGAATTTATAATGCATTTATGTAGGCTCGAAGTATCACTCAAGCTATCAGTTGCTACTATAAGTGAAGGGTAGCTTTTCAATGGCTGTGCCAGGTTGTGTAGATAAAAGCAGTAGATAGTACTAAACTCTTAAGGGTGTTTTTAGGGAGTAGAGTGATCATTTAGCAGTGAGGAGCAGAGTATGTTAAATGAAGGGGCTATTTTAGTTCAGAATACTGAAGAAATTAGATGGAAAATCATTTCCTTAATTCTAGAAGGTAACAATTTCTGCAAAGAAAGGTAAGGAAAACCCTTTTAAAGTAGAATAGAAAGCTGTTTTAAATTTGAGAATTTCAAGTGGCATTGGAGCAAATAGAAATCACATCATTAAAATGCAGTTTGTTTACTCTTGTTTCTTCTCTACAGAAACTTCATCCACACTTCGTCAAAATGCAGCGGAGTCTGTTACATTCTGCATCTCAGCTGGCGCACGGGACGTGTTGGTTCTTCCCTCGCACTGGTGTCTTTCAGTGCTTAAAAGGACAGTCTGTGTTGTCTAATGTGGGATGCAAAGTGATTCTGGCATTGGACCCTCCTAAACGATGTCTTCATGCAGGTGCAGCTCACTTTGCCTCAGAGAAAACTGCTTTTTCATCACAACCAGCAGACTCTTCTCACAAAGTACCAGAAGAGAGAAATCCTTTGCATTCAGCCACTGATGCGCCCAAGCAGAGCCCTGCAGAGTCAGATTCTTCAGAACCCGATCCATTACAAGACAAATCCATTAGTCTCGTTCAGAGGTTCAAGAAAACTTTTAAGCAGTATGGAAAAGTCATGATTCCAGTGCACCTTCTGACTTCCACTGTATGGTTTGGATCCTTTTACTATGCAGCCATGAAGTAAGTTGTTATTTTGTTGCAGTGCTCAAAACCGTAGTTGAATTGAGGCCTACTTTCACTAGTGAAAGGACATATAAATTATTATTGCATGTTAAAAAGTGCCTTTATATGTAAAAGAGAAATGTGGCTACATTTTTGACTAAAGCATAAGATTAATATTGAAATTATATAGGATTCATGAGACTGTCATGTACATACTATTATCATGCAGTTATTGCTACGTACCAGGTATGTTGCTAACATTTAAAGGAATGCTCATCTCCCCAAAACGATGCATGGATGTAAACAGCATTGAAATTATTAGTAACTTCTCAAAAGGTAAAGATAGGGATTTGGAATCCTGATTATGAATGGCCAGCTGAGATCTTTATAGACCTTTTCTTCTTTTTTTGCCCTTGGCCTTAAAGGTATTTTACCACTTCCTTTCCGCTTCATCCCCACTCCTCCCCCATAACTGGATTTTCATTTCATGGATTTACCTCACTTAGCTGTTCACAACCTATGTGTATCCCTTCCTTTTTTGTTTCTGTTTCCTGTTTTTCCTGCCATGCACTGAAAAAATTGCTTCTGTAGACCATACTTTTAATTGGAAATTAAATATTTGTGTGGTTAAAAAAAAGAGAGAGAAACTAAGTATTCTAATTTTAGTTTATTTTAGTTATAGCATGTGCTACATACCATTCTGGAAAATGGCACTTATTAGAAAAAAACTACTACATCAATTATGAGCTGCTAGTTTGCTAGTTCAGATGAAAGAGGCTTTATTTATCTGGAAATAGTTTGCTAAATATGAGCAAATGTTTATCTCTGGACTGCTGGTGTTGTATATTTAATAATAGAAAGCATGAAACAACGATGGTTTGTGGTAGCAAGGATGGAACTCTGACATCAGAATGCCTTACTGCACAAGTGTTTGTTTTAGTTACTCTAACCAGCTGGCATAATTGCCCTTTCTGGGAGCTATAGATCTAAATGTCATTCTAAATTTAGCTCATGTCAGAGGAATAAAGGTCTTGAGCTATAAAAATATTTTGCTTTGGATGAATTCAGGTTGATGCTTACATCCAGACATTTCAGATTGAGTGAAGATTACTTTTCTTGAAACTCTAAAGCCTGCTGCTAAAGTAGGTATTTGGCAGAAAACAACTGAAATATTCAACCAGAAACTAATTATAACAAAGCTTCAGTTTGTTATGCCACAGGAGCAGCACCCTCCTGAAGTGGAAAAATAACTTTCAGAATGACTGTTCATACGAGACTAAACAGTGGTGGTTTATGAAACAGCACAGTTAGCGCTGTCTTTCAGCTCTTACTAGGTCTCCATTTCCTACTCTGGGAACAGGCCCTCAGACTGTAGGTTCTAGTAACTGTTGGTAGATTACTGCCTCTTCCTGTTCCTGATACTAAAGTGACTGCATGCTCAGAAGAATGCTTAAAATACTAGATAGAAATGGATAATGGTACTAATAATACAAAATGTCTAAATATTGGAAACTCAGGTCTTCTGTAACTGTGTGTAGCTTTCTCCTATAATATAAAGATGAGCTTTCTTTTCTCCTTTGGTGCTTCCCTGGATTTCAAATAGAAGGAAATTGTGATTGGAGCTCCCTCCACCCATCTTATATCGACACAGTAGAGCAACTGAGCACAAAGCCCCTGAAGTCTTGTCCATGTAACATGTTGCTTCCTTTTCTTTTGCCACATTCCATTTGTTTGATATATTTAAAAGTGAATAAAGAACATTGTCTGAAATTTTAAAAAGAAAAAATAGGTAATTTTGGGCAAAACAGAACATGAAATCAAATGTGCACAGCTGGAGCCTGAGTAGCTGTCTTACCACCATTACATCTACTTACCTTCAAACATAAACTGGGACACAGGTAAGTTAGAAGCTATTCCCACCCAACAGGGATAATATAAATGGGTCACCTTTTGAAATGCTGAAAAGAACATTAATTTTCCTGTGGTCAGAAACATAAATCCTGTAAGTACATTGCTTAGACAAAAAAACCATTTTGTTGTCAAATTACAAGGTTTGTGTAATAAAGAATAAAAATAATACTCAAAATTACTTTCAAATTCTAATTCAAGTTACCAATGTTTTTCTCTTTTATAGTGGAGTAAATGTTGTTCCATTCCTAGAGTTGATTGGCTTACCAGACAGCGTAGTAGACATCCTGAAAAATTCCCAGAGTGGAAATGCACTAACTGCATATGCATTATATAAAGTAAGTATAATTATAGTTTGTAAATAAGCTCTAAGTCTTGCCTGGTGAACTAAACAGGGTTTACTTGTTTACAGCAGAAAGAATTAATTAGCTTTCTTCGATAGTTACAAGTACTTGAGCATTCATTTTTGTGGTAAAAATAGTCCCATGCAAGTTGGTATGTGTTCTGTGTTCCTTCAAGGAGTCTATCTGTATTTCTAAAATAACTTCTTTGCTGCAGAGCTATTGCAGCCCTCTGAGATTTAATGACAGTTAAGTTATTCTTCTGTATCCCTGACATAATTAGCAGGGACAAAGAGTCTAAAATCTGAACACCACACTGAATTCCAGCTAAAAGTACCATTATTTTTATCCTAGATGATTTTTTGTCTTCCCCTTAGCTGTCCATCACTCGCAAGCATTTTCATTGTCCATTTGAATCAATTACTTACATTCAGATTTGGGTTTCCTTTTATTGCTTTATATGGGCAAAGTCTATGTTTGGGAAACTGGAAACATGTCCGACCATGCAAAAACAAGGTACCATACTTGCTGTACATGCCACTCATTTGTTTTGTTTCCAAATGTGATGTGCTTCCTGCCTGTTATTCAAAGGGGTTATTTTCCCAAACAAAATGTGAAAGTACCACTCTTTCCAATTTTTCCTGTGCCTGAAAGAGACCAATAAATAAATGTGGTTAAACATAAAGATGTTGTTATAGCTGGGAGATCTGGCAGTGTTGGAAGGAACTCAGTTTTCACATGCAGTCTGTTCTGAATTGTATTGAGATGCCTAATGCTTGTCCTACAAGCTGCACAGGGAGAGTTTGTGTGATGATCATTTTTTTTTAAGGGAAATCTAAGGCCCTTGCTGGCTCTGACAAAATGATACTTTTAAGTTAAAGGTATGTATTTCTAGGGGACACACTGTAAACTGGCTTATTTCCTTATAAATTGAAGATACCTTTAGAATCTGAAACTGGTCAAAATAAATTTTCAACATCAAAAATACCTTTTGCTGGATGTTACTGTCCTGTTTTATTTATGTGGTGTGTTCTCTGCTTTCTTTAAGATTGCAACTCCTGCCAGATACACTGTGACTTTGGGAGGAACATCCGTCACTGTTAAATATCTACGTAAGCATGGCTACATGTCCACACCACCACCAGTAAAGGAATACCTACAAGACAGGATGGAGGAAACAAAGGATAAAATTACGGAGAAGATGGAGGAAACAAAGGATAAAATTACAGAGAAGATGGAGGAAACAAAGGATAAAATAACAGAGAAGATGGAGGAAACAAAGGATAAAATTACAGGGAAGATACAAGAAACCAAAGATAAAGTTTCATTTAAAAAAATAAAGGAGTAGGAGAGATGCTTAATTTTTGGATATATCAAACTTAGCACTTTAACCCTTTCTGAGGCAGGATATGCAAAGTGCACTTCTGAGCTTCTTTTCTTTTTTTCTTTCTTTTCTTTTTCTTTGCCCCTTGTCTGGAGACTACAATTGCTGTGTGGATTTAAAGGTTAAAGTTCCCTGGGGTAGAGGTTGTGACTATGTTTCAATATACAGAAGGAAAAGTGAATCTCAGAAGTTAACATGTCCCTTGGTAATAATGTTAACAATTACTCTTCCCTCTTTTTTTTCCACACCCTCCTCCTCAAAATGAAGGTGATTTCTGCAAAAAGCCACTACTCTGTTCTTCTTCCATCATAGTGCACAGCCATTGTTCCACTAAGCCGAGCCTTCCATTAAATGAGAATGACAATTTCTCTGTTGGGAAGGGCAACGTGTAGGTTTTTAGAGTATGTGGACCCAAGCCTCTTCAATTGTGATCATCTCTCAACTTGGAGCAGACCATTGTCACTGATACTGCACATGAAGGAATTGATGGATCAGCTACTCAGCAGGAATTAATTACAATGGCTTCCTTGGCTTCAGCCAGGCTGCAGTGGTTTACAGGTTGAAACTATGAATCTTTCTTGAACACTGCATCTCTTCAGAAATCTCAACTGAAAGCTATAGGAAGATGAGTTAATCACAATAGCCATATTGTCAACTATACTTTGTTTCCTGAAGTTCATTTACAGTAGAATGTCATTAAATGAAATTAATCAATAATTGTATATTAAACACTAGGATGTTTTATTGTGTTAAAGTTTACAAACCTGCTGTGTTTCATTTTTAAAACAAAAAAAAATCTGAAAGAGAGGGGTTTTTTGAGAAATTGCTATACTAAGGGGCTTTTTAAACACATGGAAAGTTAAACCCCCGAAGTTCCTCCTGCTATTCAGAAATCCCTCAGACTTCAGTAGAACAATTTGACTAAAATAAGTATGATTTCTGAGACAGTGATCACAGTCTACCAAACTTTTTTTCCCCTAGATTTTCTTAAGTCTTATTCATACCTGAAGGCTGAAATGCTGTCTCAGATGTCATAAAGGACTAAAGTTGAAACTGTTCTATTTGACTGGGCAGGCAAACTTCTCTCAGTTTTACTAAAATGTAGGCTAAATTGAAGTGTGTTTTTCCTATTTCTACTACAGATCTCACCTTGTAGCAACTCAGCATGTGTAAGTTGTTTAACAAAGGTGCTTTTTTGCAGGGGGATATGGGGAAAACAGAGTGAGACCCTGAGCAATTGACTGGAGTGAAAAAATACAGCTGACGAAGTATCAGCTCTGCCCCACTGTCCTGTTTACATTCAAGTCACTGGGGGCCTCTCAGTGTTTGAGTTGAACTTCATTAACTTAATTGTGCAGAATTGATTACATACTTCTCTGCCTCTGTCCACATGTAAAATAGTAACTGCAATCTAATGCCTACCTCACAGGGATGTTGTGAGGAATAATCATTGTATATTCAGTGACCTGATGTAAAGTGCCATGTTTCTGATAAATATTATTAAAAAAAATATTTCTGTGAACTCTTATACTGCTAAGTACTACTGTAGGACTGAAGTTAATAGATGCTATTTTGGTTTTCTATTTTAGTGTGCTTTTCCTTACTGTCCCCATGCACACATTCTTCTGATGTTGGCATTTGTTCTGGTTTTCCACTTTTGGGGGCAGTGTTACCCACATCCTGCATCACCTTGCAAAGCCCGAAGTGTGCCCCAGTAATACTGCACGTTCACTCAGTCTGGGGCCACATGTGGGACCCTTTCAGTGCAACTCACAGGATCCATCTCTTTACACATGGCAGGGATTGCACAGGGGCACCTTGGTGTCCTAGGATGAGTTCTTAGCCCTTAGACACGTTAGAACTTGTTCATTACACCACCTCTTCTTGCCCTTCCCCTTGTCCAGCTGGCCTGTGACCACTCCAGTGTTTATATGATCCATCTCTACTACTGCTAACTACAAAAGCTGACATGTTGACTGTCCTGTGTGATCCTTTCTGCAGCTGCAGGAACAGCTCATAGTAACTCGGCAAGTGCCTACTCTGTGCCGGTCGATTTTCCAGCATGGAGACACTTGAGTTTCTGGGGCAGCATTTCAATTAACGAAGCACAGTTACGTGGATCCATTTGCACAAAGTGACGGGGAATCTTCAAGACTTTGGAAGTGTGGCCTGGAGAGCTCTTGTGACAATCAGTTACATGCTTGGTTGTACCGGTGACTTTGTCTCAAACTGGCCTCATATGGAACCAGGGTGCAGAGACCTCATTAGTGCAGAGACCACCTGGGGAGTTTCCTGGGCCATCCAGGGAATGAATGTAAGTCCACTGGGTGCCCAGTGGGTACCCAGCTATGCTGCAACTTCAACTAGGCTGAAGTTGACTTTCATCCTGTATCTCACTTACATGAGGCGCAGTTCTTGTCACTGTAGTGACAGTCAGACTTTGCATGAGTCTGCGTGGCTGGAAGCCAGGGGCCACCACCCTTTGGAGAGGCAGTGTGCCTGCACTGTGCTGGCAGGCTGGGGCAAGCAAGGGGCACCTGGGGACAGCACAGGGTCTCCTTTTGGTGCCCAAGCCAGCACAGTTGGCACACTCATGTGGCAGCAGTGTCCCTTAAGGTGGAGCAGCATCAGTGAGTGCCTTCAGCAGCAGAGAAGGAACAGGGGAGCAGGTGCTCTGGCCTGGGAAAGCAGACAGTTTGGCCACAGCACCAAGAGCTGGCCCTGAGGCAGCCCACAAGTGACCCAAGCAAGGGAGTACCCAGTGAGTGCCAGGAGTCCTTGGTGAGATGCAAAGCCCAGACAGAAGCTCAGCAGCACCTTCCACTGCCCGCAGGACTGTTCAGTCAGTGCTACCAGGGCTTGCCTTCCTACCCCTGGCAGCTCAGCATCCTCGTGGGAAAGGGCTGTCCCTTGAGGCCTTAGAGGGTGGCTGGGGGTGTGGGTCCCTTCACCTCAGCAGAGCTTCAGAAATCTCATGAGACCAGGACTCAGACATCCGTCACTACGTGTACGGCAGGGCAATTGCTGCTTCGGCAACTTCCCCCACTCGTCTGCTCCCTGCCTCACACGTAACACCGCTGCACAGCATCACCTTGGCTGCCTCTGCTCTAGGCACCGGCACAAAGGCACTGAGTGGCTGCCAGAGCAGAAGCTGGAAACAAAGGCACAGTCCAAGTAGAAGCTGAAGTAGTGCCCAAGCAGGACCTGGAACCAAAGTTACAGCCTGAGAGTTGACCAAGTCACAACCTGCGATGGGGCTGGACCTGAAACTGGGACAGTGTTCAACTGTAAGCCTGAGCAGGCTGGGCCCACAATTAGGCAGCCCAAGATGAGTCCAGAGTACAGGCTGTGATCAAAGCAGGGAATCAGTGTCAAAACTGGGGCCCCAGGATGGAACTGGAGTAGATGTCGAAGTCCAAACAGGGGGCAGACCTGAAATCACATCCCAAAATGGGACTGGAGCTGAAGTTGCAAACCAATGCAGAGCCAGAGCCAACATCACAACTCGCTACTTGACTGGAGACTGAGTTGTGCCTCGGGATAGGGAAGAGACAAAATCAAAGCCCAAGCATTGTCCAGAGCCAAAATTGCAGCTGAAGGTAGGCCCAGAGTCAAGATAACATCCCTACAGGGACTGGAACAGAAATCATGGCCCAGTATAAGGCCAAAACAGCAGTCACCAGCTGAGGTAGTGCCAGAGCCAAAAAATTCATAACCCAAGATGGGCTGGAACCAAAGCCATGGCCAGAGATAGGGGCCAGAGCCTACACTGCTGCCCAGACTGCTGTGGCACTCACTGCCTGAGCATGAACCAGAGCCAAATTTGAGTTGGAGGCAAGTAGTGGCCCAAGATAGTGCAGGAACTGAAGTCACAGACAAGTATTGGGCCAGAGCTGAAATCATGCCCAGAAATGCCACTGAGATGAAGCCACAGACCAATGTGGGGCTACAGCCACAGCCACAACCTGCTATCCAGCCCTAGCCACAGTCTCAGACCAAACAGGCACTGAAGTAGCGATCTGCTATTAGGCCAGACCTGTCTCAAAGGCCCAAGATGTGTCTGGAGCTGAAATCATGACCTGAAATTGCAATGGAGCTAGAGTCACATCTACAGATGGGGCCAGAGCTGAAGCCATGGCCCAAGATTTCCCCTAGAGGCAAAGTAACAGCCCCAGGATATGACAAGGGACAAATTAGCAACCCAAATAGGGGCCAGAGCCACAGACATGTTCTGCGATTGAGCAAGAGCCAAAGATGTAGCAAAAACAGCACTGCCACTGATGTGACAGCTCAGGATGGCGTTGGAGCTGAAATCATAGCCTGATATGGGGCTGGAGCCAAACTTTGCCTTGAAATGGGGCCAGAGCCAAAGTCACAGCTCAATATTGGACTGGAGCTGAAGTCATGATCCTTATAGGGGCTGGAGCAGGGACCACGGTTGAAGCCCTGATCCAAAAACTGGGCCAAAGTCATGGCGTCACATTGGACAGGAGCTGAAGGCGTGGCTCAAAAATAGCCACTACTCATTGAGCAGGGAACAGGTCTGAAATCACTGCCTGAGAAGTTGCAGCCTCAAAGGGGCTAAAGCAGAAGTCATGAACCAAGGAGGACCAAAGCCAAAGTTGCAACTGAAGTATCAAAGCAAAGACAAAGATGTGGATGGCAAGGTGGCCAGAGTCAAAGTCACAGCTTGACACAGGACTGAAGCTGAAGCAGCCCAAATAAGAGCTGTAATAGCCTCCCAGTCAGAGCCAGAGCCAAAGCTGTGATCTGCTATCAAGCTGTTGGCAAAGCATCTGGCCAGTATCACACCAGAGATTAAGTCACAGCTCAACACCAATCCAGAACCAAAATTGCAATCAGAGATCAGGATGGAGCCAAAGCAGGAGCCCAAGATGGAAATTAAGCCAAATTTGTGGCCTGAGCAGTAGCTAGAGCCAAAGCAGCAGATGAAGATGTGGCTGGAGACAAAGTCACAAGCCAAGATGGGGCCAGAGCCAAAGCCGTAGCCCAAACAGTGGCCAAGTCACAGCAACCTCCTGAAGAGGGGTCAGACCCAAAGCCTGAGCAGACCCAAAGAAGCCATGTGAACAGTGGCCAGAGCAAAAGTTATGGCCAAAGATGGGGCTGAAGCCAAGTTTCAGTCCAAGATGAGGCCAAGCAAAAATCTTGGCCCAGTATTGAGCCAGAGCTGCAGTAGCAGCCTGAGGTGAGCCAGAGCTCAAACTGCTGCCGTAGATGGGGCAGGAGATAAAGTCTCACTCCAATATCTCTACAAAGCTGAGGTTACCAGCTCAATTTGGCACCTTGCTGAAGTCACAGCCCAAGCAGGGACCAGAGCCAAAGTTGCTGCCCAGTATCAGGCAGGACCCAAAGTCACAGACTGAGAAAGGCAGAGCAAAGACCAAGCAGGGGCAGGGTAGACATGGGAGCCTGGGCCGGAGTTAGAGCCCTGTATCAGGCTGGGGACAAGTTCATGACCCAAGATGGGGCCAGAATCAAAGCTGTGGCTCAGGATGGGTCCTGGAGATGCGATCATTGCTAAAGATGGGGCTGGAGACATGATAGAGGCCCAAGATAGCTCCTGATCTCTACTTACAGCCTGAACAGAGGTCAGACCTGCAGTCACAGCCTGAAATGGGAGCAGAACCAAAATCACAGCCCAGCCAGAAGCCAGAGCTGAAGTGACAGCCTGATACCAAGTTGGAGCTGAAGAGACAGGGCCAAGGAGCAGGGGCTGGAGCCCAACTCAAAGAGTGATACACAGCCAGAGCCAAACCTGTGATCAACGCTGGGCTGGCACCCAAGTACCCACCCTGAAACAGGCAGGATCCAAAGTTGCAGACCAAGATGGAGCTGAATGGAAACAGCAGCTCAATACTGGGCCAAAGCTGACTTTACAACCTGAGCAGGACCCAGAGTCAAAATCATGACCCAAGATGGGCCCAGAACCAAAGTCAGAGGCTGCCAGGGGAATGGCTGAAGTCTCAGCCCAAAAGGAGCTGAAATCTTGGCCTGAGCAATGACTTGAGCTGAAGCAATAGTGAAAATGAGGCCAGTCAAAATAATGGCCTGAACAAGGACCACAGCCAGTCACAGTCGAAATTAGTGCCCAAGCTGAAGGTGCAGCCGAGCCTTCTGAGCAGGGTTGGAACCAAAGCTGTGACCCGGTAACAGGACAGAGCAAAAGTAGTGACCCAAGATGGTGCTGGAGCCAAAGTTGAAAGAAATTCCTCTGATTGTGTCCCCTTCAGGATGTCAGCTTAGGGCATTGCACCACATTCATCTTTGTTCACCGCTTACCATCAGCAACAATAATAATTAGAGAATTGTAATTATCCCCTGGCAATTAGCTGCCTATTTTTATGATCTTCTTAAGTAGAAAGAATACATCTTGATTTCAAAAGCCCACAGGGTAACATGTAGTGTTAAGTTTGGGCTTGAGTTTGATGAATTGATTGGACAATCACAGGGGAGGGAACACAGGGGAGGATATTGAGGAATAAAAGGAAAATTCAGGAATAAAAAGAAAAAAAAAAAAAAAAAAACAAACCAACCAACCCAGACTTAATACAACAGGGGCACAGTTTCATAAAGAGATGTCATAAAGAAAGATTTCTAGCTGCTTCTGGGTCTGACCAAGTGGCCAGAGACTAAACTGCATGCAGAGGAGACCCTACCTCAATTCAATTCTCCCGCACTGTTTAAGAAAGTTCTTTAAAGTTTGTTTGGTTTGTGGGTTTTAATGTACTGTTTAAAAAAAAAAAAGTCTGAAAATCTGCTACTTTTTCTGTGCTGAATTGGTATAACTGAAACTTCTCGGTCTTGTTTGCTGCTGCCAGATAGAGGAGGGAGACATCCTCGTGACATGTCATGAGCTCCTCTGAGCTTTGTGATGCTCAGAGAGCAATTGCTCCTTACAGACACAGCAGCAAGTGCAGCTCTCACTGCCCAAGGACAGTGGCGGTTGTGACAATGGCCACCTCTGAAAGTGGAGTCCCACTCCTCTGAACCTTGTCCATTACCATTAAAGAAGAGTCCAATACAGGAAAATAAAGGTTCAGGCCATCCTGTGTCCCAGTGCTCTGAGAAAATGGTGCTGATGATATCAGGGAGATATGGGTGATGCTGGCAAGATCTCATTTGCAAGTTCAGGGCTTAAGCATTCCCTAGGATGGATCAGGCTACACAGAGAAGTGGTGGAGTCACCATCTCTGGAGGTATTTAAATGATGTGTAGATGTGGCACTTAGGGACATGGTTTAGTGGTGGACTTGGCAGTGTTAGGTTAACACTTGGACTTGATGACCCTAGAGGTCTTTTCCAAACTAAAGGATTCCACAGTTCTGGAAGTAACTCAGAAATGTGCAGTGGTACTGCTGTGTTGGGTGGCTGGATGAGCTGGAGGGCTGGACTGCTGCCAAAAACTGTCTTGATAACGTTGTCCTTTCTCCAATGGGTAAATACAGTTTTAGCTCACTTAGTACCAGATTACTCGTGCCATGGCTTCCTAACGTGGACGATGCAATATGGCCTCATAATGCCCAAACATGCTACAGTTCCTGAGTCAACTCCATTGCCAGTCTGACTCATTACAGTATCAAATAGCCTGTGTCCTCCTCCCAAGCTCATGCTGAATCAAGAAGAATCTTACGTACATTTGCAATCAGAATAAAGTCATTAAAACTGATGTAATTTCCACTTGAGATGCTATGCTGAATCCATCAGAAATTTACTTGGGATTCTACATATAATATGAATCAAAACTATTCTGCTGGGGGGCTGGTACTGGAACAGATCCAGCACTGGTAATTTCAGTGGGCTGCCTTGGTGACCTAAAGCAGGCCTGGAGAGACAGCACAGGCTCCTTGTGAACACTGCCTTGACCTGGCCTTTGTGCTTACTGATGACCTCCCATCTGGGGTCACAAAGCAGGTGGAGACAAAATCCAGCTCCACCATTAGGTTCTGAATACATAAGATGCAAGTTTAGCACGCATCTTTTTTTTTGTTATAATTTCATATTGATTTGTTCATAGATGCAAAAAGAATTGCCAGACCTTGTAAGGATGTGGATCTGAGAGAACATGAGAGAAGTCAGAGATGAGAAGTGGTGCTGTACTTGCCCTTCAGCTGAAGAGGCTCTGCGGTAAGTGGTGCCAAGTACCTTCAGCTGGCACTGACAAGCACTTCCACCAGCACATTTGCACCAACTCTTTATCCAGGCACTGCCTGAGAGCTGCCTTGGAGCACCTTTCCCCCAAAAACAGGTGCCTGCACACAGCCGTGGCCTCCAGCTACCACCCATATGTGGCAGCTGTGTTTTAATGTGGAAGGAGACCTTTGGACAAATTTTAGTGGAGGAAGGGAAATTTCTCAGCCTTGGCTGACTGATGATATGGTCAGCCAAATACCTGAATTTAGTTTTTATCCTGGATTAGAAAAGCCATGAAAATAAAGATAACAGTGTCATTTTATACAAGGAGTACTCAAAGTTCTGCCTAATGTACTAACAGCATATTTTCTATTGCTGGATTGCTGTGCACTAGCCCTCTGTTTAAGCAGTTCACACACCTCTGCACAGCATGTACCCACATACAGCCAATCTCCTTCAAAAAAAAGAAGTCAAAGTGCCAGTGCCCAAGCAGCACTCAAGCTACAGCTGCATGGTTTACTCTCGAGTACAGTTTTACTGCAGACAGGCACTTTACTTCTGTGTCACTGTCAGATGGCGATTTCAGTGTACCTGATGCCATTTCCCTGACAGAGCACAATTTTATAGTAAAGTGCCTGTTTGCCCTAGCAATATTATCTTATCTATAGGTGTAATATACAGCATGACTGTAGAAGGTGAGAGGGCTTGCATGCTGAGTAGTTAATGCAGTTATCACCCTGCCACAGGCCTTTTCATGTTTGCCAATGCACCTCTCACTGAAAAGCTGTGACACCCAGTACTGCCCCAGTAACCTCCCAAAACAAACACAGTCAGTCACTATCAGCACCTCTGATCTGCAGAAGGAGGGGGGTCAAAGAAAGCAGACTGACTCTGCAGTCCCTCAGTCAAGCCTTACCTGTTAGGCTTTTCCTGACAATAGAGCAGTTGAAGTTACCAGCTCATCAGCTTTTTCCCCAAGAGCTACAAAGTTTGCAGCATAAGCAAATTTTATAGCACTTACAATCCTAACCCCATTGTCAGGAAAGGACTAGCTCCTATTCCTTTTGCTGTTGCCATAAACCCTGCTGAATGGCTATGCAAGCACATTTGTGCTTTTATATTTGACTTACATGTCTTCTTCACCAAGTAAAGCCAACCAGGGCAAGCTTGGCTCAGCTCATGAAATATTCACAGCACTCTAATACAATTACATGTGTATGCATATACACAGGGACGTGTAATAAGTGGGAATGTTCTCACTGCTTTGAGATGAAAACTACTTTTTTTCTTTTCTCCTAAGAGTTTCTTGCTGCCCAGGGTTAAATGTAGGTCAAGCTGTCTGAGCCCATGTCTGTGGCACACAGAGCAGGATTAAACTGGAATTTTCCACTCAACTCGACTGTCAATCACTGTAATGTCTGCAAATGTTAAATTAAGCTGGAATGATCTGGTGTTGGCATTGATGGGAGTTTCTGGGGCTCAAGGATGGCATTTTGGCCTCCATGAAAAAGATGCCCTCTTCCTCTGAACAAGGGGTGGCTATGTCCTGGCTGCTTGCTCAAAGCCCTGCCAAGCACAGAAAATAGCTCTGTACAAGACAGTGGGATGTGCTGGAAGTGAGCAGAGGGGAACTATACCTCGCAAGTGGAGGGACTGGGAATGGTGGTGAGGGAAAGGTTATTCCCAGCATTGCCATAGGCTGCGCTGAGACCTAGCACACACTTCTTCATGTGTGTTTCCTCATCTTTAAAATACTTCTAGCACCTTTCTGCTGCTGTTCTACAACACACTTCATAGGGGAAACCATTAAAGGATACAAAATATTTTATCTGGTTTACAGATCAGCCCCCCTTTATTAAGGAGAGACAGCCTTTAAATGTCCCCCTCTAGCCATAGCAGAGCATCCACTGGCTTAGCAAGTGGTGGCTATCCCTGGGATGGGTCATGCAGTCCTGCCAAAATAAATTATGTATTTAAGGCAACTTGGAAGACCTAAGGCAAGCAGAAATTTGCAGTTAAATAGTCGCAACTACAGCATACAGCTCCCCCTTATGTCCCCATTCTGGAGACAAGTAGGGTCACTGACTACACAGGACACTGAGAAACTCAGCTCATCCATTTTACCACATGTAAAGAATTCAGTGTTTCAGCTCTAATCCCCATTCTCAGGCACTCAGGAGCAATCATTTGGCAGCCAGTCTGGAAGAAAATGTAGAAAACAGGCAAAAAAAAAATCATGCCATTTTTTAGTTTTCTTAGTCAATGTTAGAGTTCTGCAAAAGCAGCACAATGCAAACTGCACAAAAAGCAGGGCATTGCTGGAGTAGAAGCAAGCTATTAGAAGAGGATTCAGCAGTAAGGGTTTTAAAATGTGCATTTTAATTAGAACTCATTTAAAGCACAACCGATCAAAACAGTGATAATGAGAGAAGCCTAATTAATTTTTGTCTAAGTAACGAAGTCTCATTACAGAGGGGTCTTTGGAAGAAAAGGGCTTGGGATGTTAAAAACAGGGTGTTTGTAATGAGACACAATACTGCTGGGAGCCTGGAAGCCAGACCTAGAGGTTTCACAGAACTGCTGCAGCCACTATATTAATCTTTTAGCAGAAGAAAAGTAACCCTACTGAGATGAGACATCCCATTTATAGCTGAGCTCTGAGTTGCAACCATTGGCAGTGATATTAAAACACAATCAAACAGAATGGCATATTATAAACCAAATATAAATACAATTAAAACCAGATTAAGTAAAAGATCAAAGCAGCCTCAAAAAATGCAGTTTCCAGGGAGTTCAGGGTTCAGACAGTAGAGGAGGAGCAGAAGCTTGGAGATTTAGAGCACTTCTAAGGACTAAGGAACTAGCAATTTTCTGAAGAAAAATTAAAATGCTATAGATAGAGGAGAGCAAACTCAGGGTGGTTATAGGAAAAAAATATGGTTACTTTTGACCCAAAAATAAGTACTGTAACATTTAAAGAACTAAGGTATTTGAAAAGAACAGCAGCAAGCGGAAGCCACGCGTTTGCTCTCTGAGTGGAATATAAAGGCAGCTCCATAGCAGGGTGTCAGAAGTGGGCTGGACCATGGCTCCCACAGCAGACCTCTTTCTGGAAAAGACCTGCAAGAAAGCCCCAGGTTTGAAGTACTCCTACTCAGCATCACATTGCAGCAACACAGACATCAAACTCCAGCAAGCACAGGTATAAAAGACAAACCAAGATAACTATGTTATTATAATCATGCCAAATAGAGCATCACTTTATACACTTATGAACAGAAATTACCTGTTCTTTCCCAGTTTTGTTAAGC
This sequence comes from Corvus kubaryi, assembly GCF_017639235.1. Lineage (NCBI taxonomy): Eukaryota > Metazoa > Chordata > Aves > Passeriformes > Corvidae > Corvus > Corvus kubaryi. Next base: position 9,151,325 of record NW_024580666.1, on the reverse strand, counting down.
GTTATTATGGCAAAGTGGCAGGTACCAGCCAGGGATAATTAGATCCATGTTGCAAAGATCTGTATTACCAAAGACAAATCTTTGAGTGTTTCACAGGACCCTTTCATCCGGTTTCTTACTAAGAGTATCATTCCTCTCTTCACCCCATTACTGGACCACAACTGCTCTCATCTCAAGCACTGGCCAAAGCAAGTCCCAGCTTTCTTAAACCAGGCTGTGAATCCCCCTCCCACAAGCCATATTTTGCATCTTCATTTTTTAATGAATTTTTGCTACTCAACGCTTTGGGGTCACTGCTTATCCCCCAGCTGGTCAGTCAGCACTGCTGTGCCAGAGGCTGCCACCAACAGCCAGGGCTTTAAACGAGATTGAGGTGGGGTTGTTAACTTAAAAGAATTGGAATCACGAGCTGACTTAGATTAAGTGCCTAGACTTAACTACAGCGGGTGACAGGCTGTCTCCTGCTACCACCCATCCTATGGTAGAGGCAGGGCAGAATCGCCGAGACCATCCCAGCGTTAATCACCAGAGTGTGAGGATCAGAACACTGCTCTTAAACCCTCATCAGACATCCACTTCCCGGGGCCCTCACATGATGCTTCAAGGACTGAGTCCTCTCTGATTCCCTAAAGATCTGCTACCTGGCTGCCAGCAGCTAACCAGCAAGGGAAAAAGACAAGTACTCATTTTACCAAGGCCACTGTAGTGTTTCAAGCTTTTTTGTTTTTTTCACTTCAAAGGGAAAATAAATCCAACAGGAGACAAATGCATTTAATAATTTTTAATAATTTTGTGCCATGGTTTAACCACAGCATATTAAGAACAAGCATAAAATCTGTGTTTAAAACTAACAACAGCACTGAGAGCAACATCTTCCTTTAAAAGTATTGCAATAAACAGACCTTAGGTCTAAAAACTAGGACATCACCATTTGCTCAATTAAAAGAGTCAGATACACAACAGTTGAAATCTTTTTCTGTATATAACTGGGAGTTACGGTGGAAAATAAGCAACAAATTAATTGTGTTAAACAGAAAATAAAATTAAAAAAAAAAAAATAAAGCAAGCCAGGTTTGTCACAGCATCACATGAACAGCTATTGAGAAATTCCAATACAGTTGTAAAAAGACTTACTTGTTTTTAATAGCTTTGTTTTACAACAATAAATTTTAAAAGAAAGATTAAATATTGTTGATAGTGCTGTACATATTTCAGAATAGCTTGAAAGAAAATGGACAAAAATAAGAGATGTGTTGAAAACGTGATCTTGAAAGCCACAATGTTGGAAATACAAAAAAAATATTAAAAATCCATACAGCAATAAAGCATTTTACACTGTAAATTAACTAGCAAGAAACAACAAAGAAAGGGTAACACTCTAAAACCAGGCATTTGATGGTTAATTTTGAGTGTAACAGCCTGACTGATGTACATACCATTGTGAAATGCTCTGAGCACAGCAGCATTGGGCAGTTGAGAGTTATACAAAGATAAAACCCTATCGACGCTTATGTAGTCTTTATACTATAAGTAGAAAAGCTTTGTTAAAGAATATTAAAGTCATTTTTTAAAAATTATTATTATTATTTTTGCTGTCGAGGTCTATGATGCCTGAGGCTCTCCTAACTTCTGCTTATAGTCCTTTTAAAATCTTGGCTGCCTGCTGTGCTTTGTGGTAAATGGAAAAGCGTGAACACAGCTGTGAATACACTTAATAGATAGTCTGGTCTTTCCACTGCAGCTTCAAAGCAAATTAGTGCCTCTAAAAGGAGACATGCTCATGTTTGGTCCACTCAATATGCATGTTTTGTTACGATAAATCCTACTCTAGATTCCTCCAGCAGGAGGTTTACTCTGTACAGTCTTCCTAGTCAAGGCCCGGGGTTTTTTGTTTGCTTTTCTTCTTTCATGCACAGAAGTGGTACTGCAGTGCAAACAGAAACGTGAAGGTGGCCAGGCAAGGCGCACTTCCAAAACAATTACTCCATGCCTTGACAAACAAGAAATGAATTAACAAGTGACAATCACGAAATACGCATATTTACCTATGGTACATGCTTACTGACAGAACAGCTCAACGTATTGAAGGATGTGATGATACAAGCTATCTGTAAGGGCTTGATGATGCAGAACTGGCCATAAAAAACTTAACACACTTCTTTAAAACAAAAAAACCTAAAACAACCATGATCAACATTCAGATAGATGACTCCTGTGAGGGCTTTTAAAAGATATTTACAGACAAAGGTGTAGATGATGCTTCAGGCTGACAGAGAAGCAGTGAAGGACCATGCCCCAAGGCACCACCCTCCAGTGTGACGGACTGGGTTGAAAGCCCACTCAAACCAGAGGAAGCCCCACCACTAACTTCACTGGCCCCGGGTAAGGCCCCCTGAGTTTTAGCGCAGCGCTTTGCGAATCATCTGAGCAACCAAACCAAAATGCCATCCCAAACGTCTCCCAACGCCTTGCTACCTTACATCTGTGGTTAAAGCCTGGCAAGTATAAAAAAGCTACATACAGACATGAGTATCTATGAAAGATTAGTCGGTATCCATCTGTGAGAGGACGAGTCTGTCTCAGACCGATAAACTTTTATGTCACCTACTGTCCTCGGATAGTTAGAACAAACAGTTTAGAAAAATAAGTACAGCATCTGCAAGTCCCTACACTAGAACTTCATGTTGAGTTTTCCTGAGGTATTTGCTTTACTGAAGAGCGTGCGGGGGCACAGGGATGGAGAGCCAAATGCAGGGAGACGCCGGGGGAGAACCAAACTGCCAAGGGAGCCTGGCAGGAAGCTGAAGCGTCAAATTACTTCCCACACCACTTCCCAGGTTGGGTCTGAACAGGTCTAAGCATTTCTCTGTAATCTTAAATATGAACCTGGGTTAAGCCATTGCTGTCAGAGACCAACACAGCAGCAGAGCTGCCAACTCAAAGCTCCCACTCAAACCCTGCATTCAGCTCGCTACCAGCTGCGGCTGTTCTTGTCCACCCTGCAAGAGCACAGGTCACCAGCGAGTTCATCCACACCCCAAGCCCAAGGACAGTCTGTAGTGGCAGCATGGCACACCAGTTGTGGGCACAGAGCAAGGGCTGGCTGCTGTCACAGAACTCTCATTGGCCTAGTTTTGACTTTGCAGGGATGGTTTGGGTCAGTTCCCACTTGTCTGAGCTTCACTTCACATCGAGGATGTGATTAAAAAGGTTCAAAAAGGTCTAGCCCATTTCTAATTTTAAAAAAAAAGGTAATCAAGGATAGCAATAAATAACGTATCTGCTGGAGAAGTAGTAACTAATACTGGTCCAACTCAGCAATAGCAAGGCAACAACCAATACGAGAAGCATCTAGTTGCAAGGTTAAAGCTGTGGAGGTTTTGTTTGTTTTGCTTTTTCCTTTCTTTTTAAAGTGACACATTTAAAAAAAAAAAAAAGAAGGAATCTTCACAGCAAAGATGCATCAAACGACTAATTGCTATACACAGACAAGTCAAAAAGGATTTGTTTAACCTTTTTCCCTTATGATATTATATTGATATTTAATAGGAAAATAAAATACATAGACTTTTTGTCATTTGTATGCATTCATTTGCAAACTTTCTTACAAAAAAAGGACCAAGCACAGATTGGCATTCAAAGTCTACGCCATTTTTTTGTGTTAAAATTGGTATAATCTGTACATTATCTTACAGTATTAACAACATCTATTTGTTTTTGTATGTTTGTTTGTTCTACCCATTGGGTAGGATATGTGCATAATATATTCAAGTTATACACAGCACCATACAAAGAAAAAAAATACAAACCAGAAAAAAAGACAAACAACTGAAAAAGCACCATTTTAAGTGAGGCACAACAAAGGTGGGAGTGTAAGGCCTGATGCAAAGCCCCCTGAAGTTGGCAAGAGTCTTCCTACCAACTTCAGCAGGCTTTGGATCAGGCCCTCTTGAGTGCAAGGGGATTCCTATCTGCTCAGACCTGGACATGAGGCACCTTAGTTGCTAACAAACTATGGACATGCAAACCTCCTCAAAATTATATCTAATAAGGATGTGTTTAATTTATTAACAAACCTACCACAGCAGACAGACAAGCACAAACCAAGGAGAGAAAGGAAGAAGAAAAGAGACAGCTTCATCACCCAGGAGATCCTACACACACCATGTTGTTTCAGAAAGCTCACACACCAAACCACTTAAAACAGCAGCAGCAGCAGCAGCAGCAACATAGCAAAGAAATGACAGTGTCATCTCTGGCAGTAAATCACACGGCTGTCAGAGGGAAGGGGAAGTATATCTAGGTTACGGTTTTGGTTTTTTATTGTTAATCAACAAAAAAAGGTAAGCTCTTTTATAGCAAGAAAGCAATGCTAGCAATACCCAGGTTGCTTGTGTTCAGTCTAAAAACAGAAGAGACACCAGCAAGGCAGAAGTAAGAGCCAGGAGAGTTTGAGACACTTCTCAATACAAAATTGTCCTTGGTCTTCCCTTTCAAAAGCAGGAGAACTGTACTGGGTGGTTACAAAAACAGCATTAGCAGCCCTAAAATACATTTAATGCCAATGACAATTTCAAGGAAACATCAGTAGGCTCCTCCACTGCATGTCTGTGGGACTAAATAGTGTGGCAAAGCACTTCATTGAAACACCTACACTTCAGTTTGCTGGGAAGAGGCAGCGCAGGTCTGATACTGGTTTTGGAGGATGAACTTAGTGGCGCAGCTTCTGTTAATTCCCCAGAGCTGTACCAAGAAAACGACTCTTTTTTTTTGCTGGTGCAAGTGTGCATTGTTAGGGCTGGCAAAAGCCCCATTGGGCAATCAGAGGTGGGTCGAAAGGTAATTTTCATCCCTGATTACTGAGGACAGGCTGGCAAACAACGTATTAACTATGAAAAAAATCTTACCAACATTTTCAGCCAGCACACTCTCAAAACGTTTAACTTTAATTCTGTAACAAAACATACAGAACAGTTTTTGGACAGGAAACCTCTCTAAGTTCAACACATCCTCACAAGGGACTTCTCCATGTTCTAAAAGGCCTCAACAGGTCTGACAACTCAGTAAGACTGCCTCTTTCCAGGGATTGAAATGATTGACACATTTGGGGCTAGTGTAGGAGAAAAGTTGCAATTACACTGGTTGGCAAACAGGAAACACAGTGCAGGGAAAGACCAGATATGTGTAATTAAATTATGCGCAACAGCCTTTATCTAAAAAGCAAAGATGTAATCAAAAGCCAGCCCTCATCTGAACCCACTGCACAGAAGGATCACTTGGTTCTCATCATCAGCTAGGTCTGGAAAAACATGCTTATGAGACTGAGAGTACACTAAGTGTATTTCCTTCCTGTACATCAATACATGAGGTCTGCATTGCAGTTATCCCAAAGCGCAAAGACTTTTCAAAGCTCACTCAAAAGGAGAGAGAGCTGTTGGATGCAGGATGCACAAGCATACCAGGTGACAGGCAAGAACTGGGGCAGCAAGAAACCCCCCTACTGATAAAAACATAGGTCATGACATTTACAGGACTGAGAAGCAAATATTCCTCAAGCTTCCAAATGACCTGCCATTGTTCCTGAGAGCACAACATACAGCCATTTAGCACTTCTGGAGGGTGATCATGGAATAGCAACTAGCACAGAGATAATCAAGGGGATAAGTTTGCATGCAGGTCTGTATGTGCACGGACATGACTTAATGGCAATGACCAGAGAGAACCTGTGAATAATCCTAAATACTTTCAAATGTGCCAGCAAGCCTTTTCTTTATCCTTGGAAAAAAAAAAAAAGGCAAAGAAAAATATTGACGTATATCTGTTTTTCACCAGCATACTATTTTTTCTTTGCCTACGAAATCAGGTTACCTTAGCTACCATGAGGGTTCAGGGATAGAGTCAGAGAAAGGTTAGCAATCAATCTTCTCCAAAACAGTCAACATTCCTTACAGATCAGAGCACCAGTTTTAAGGTCCAATATCTCACTACCTGGCAGGGTTAGAAACAACCACCTCTAACAGCACGGTTCCAGACACAGGGCTCCCCAGCAGGACAAGGATTTCTTCTCTATTGCAAAGAAATGCATTCTTTACTAAACAGTGTAATTTTGCTCCTTACCCTTCTGTGCACCCCATTCACAGAAGAAAAAAATAACTCTCAATGACACTTTTAAAAAAAATATATCTGCAACAAGAACATTCAGAGATTGGGCATAACAGAAGCAGCTTCCAGTTGGGACAAACGGGTGGAAGAAGTGGGCAAGCAGTAATAAAAAGCCAAATGAAGCACAGCTTAACCCATGGTTCCCACAGATTCCATGACTGCAGGAATGCAAACATCTTCCTCACTAGCTATCCAGAACTTGTACACGGGGCACATGCTTGAGTTGTCATACTTACAAGGGAAAATCATGCTGTAATAAAGTCCCATCAGCCCGAGACTGGGCTAAGCACAGAGTTCATCAGTGACAAGACCAGGAGTAGCCTGATTAGATCCTCCCTGATGAAAACATCATATTATGCAAAGTCCTGTGAATTCTGCACGGGCCACACATGCCAGGAAAGAGATCTGAACACTGCACTGTTGGCTGGGTAGCCCTCTTCTCATCCCTCACATCTTTTAAGCAGCATCACACTCAGCCTGCTTGTCCAGCACTGAGAGGAGCCCAACAACAACTGTGCTAGACGTAGGTACAGAATTAGAGCTAAGTGCCAAGTGCTCCATTGGTACACTGGGAGAGAAACCTTTTTTTTCTGTTGCTAAACCCACCGCCTTTTCTAGCCCTGAAAGATCATATGAAAACACCACAGATGGGGCATATTTAGCATCAAGAAGGGAGCCATGCCAAGCCACATAAGGGAAAAATTAATCCTTGCAGTAGGACAGAGGTCACAAAGCTTTATTTCATAAAGGACATTTAAAAGAAAGAATAATCTTTTAACCTGAAAATTTCTAAAGTAGGGACATCTCTACACTGAATTTTGGGAACACGGGTTACTGGGCAAAGTCAGAAGATGCAACGAGAATTCAGGCAAATACGATCCATCACATAGGAAACACCACACACATATGTGGGTTTTGTGCATGAGACACATAAACCAGAACACCAGTATGGAGGTAATATCTACACAATTAATGCTACAATGCTTGCAGAAATCTTTTATAATTTATACAAAGTTTCATGGAGTGGCTCTGGAATACAGTCTATCAGGTCTGGATATTTTCAAAGCTCATCTTCCATAAATGCTTCATAGAATTACCTATCTTCAGAGCTCACCAATTTCTAAGCCTGTAAAGACTGATATGTTGGTATTTCTTTTACCATTCTGTTCTGTTATCAAGAGCAGATTCTCTACCACTTCAACAGAAGAAAAACCAGAAAAACAGTGTTTCAGTGTTACACTCTTGGCTGCCTTTCCATTGGAGAGCACTAGTATCTGCCTGAAAATAGCCTATTTACTGCTAAAAGAGCCCCCAAAACAGAAGTAGCAGACTGCAAGCTCACCTGTAGCAAGTAAACTAGTCACTGCACTCCCAGAGCTGAGAGGTTCTGTCTGCACATTACATTTGGAAAAGCAGAGCATGACATTAAGCCACTGGAGAGTGTCCAAAGGAGGGCCATGACAATGATGAAGGGCCCCAAGAGGAAACTGTATGAGGAGTGGCTAAGGTTATTTTGTTTGTCCAGCCTAGAGAAGAGGAGGCTGAGGGGAGATCTCATTGCAGTTACAACTTCCTCATGGGGGAAGGACGAGGTGCAGCTACCCATCTCCTCACTCCGGTGACCAGTGACAGGACCCAAGGAAATGGCTGGAAGCTGTGCCAGGGGAGGTTTAGGATGGGTATTAGAAAAAGGATCTTTACCCAGAGCGTGGTTGGGCTCTCCAGGGGAGTGGTCACAGCAGCGAGCCTGGGAGAGTTCAAGAAGCGTTTGGACAATGCTCTCAGGCACGTGGTGTGACTCTTGGGGACGGTTCTGAGCAGGCCCATGAGTTGGACTCAAAGATCCTGATGGGTCCCTTCCAACTCAGCACATTCTATGATTCCAGGATGAGAAGACGAAGATGCAAGAGGAGATGCAACTACCAGGTGAGCAAATACTACGTTATTTTTAAACAAATCTTTCCTAAAGAACTGGAAAATGCTACATTTTCCATGCAGAAAACCTTTTCTCAGCCAAGGAAAATTAGGAGACAGCATAGTGGACAATGTTAATGGGAAGTGCATAAATCCACCAGCATGCAGGGAGGGCAAAAGATAGCAAAGGGCTGTTTTTAAAGTACGTTCCCAAGAGGTGACTTTGAAGGCAACTTCAAGACTCACTTTGCTGAGATCTGCACATGGGGAAAGTTGGTCTTCAACCAGCCCAAGCCAAGGGCCCAATCCAGGTGTGCTCTGCCATGACAACTGAGTTCCAGCTCTTCTCACCTGAAGGCTTCTCGGCTAACCAATCCTCATTTAGGCAACAGCACAATATCTGTGTAGGCACACACATTCTCTGGCTTAAAGGCTCACTCCTGAAGAGACAAAAGTCACTGAAGACCAAAACCAACATTTGCTGGCTTTGTCTTCTGGTTGCATTTTGGTTGTTTTTTGTTTTTAACTAAGAATTATGTTCATAGGTTGTTCGCAAAAATCTGATTTCACAGCTTTTATTCCCAGGAATCAGACAGTGATGAGAACCCCAGCTGACTGAAAGCCACCTAGTCATCTTCTAAAGACCTGTCCTGTGGGTCTGAGAGGAAAAAAACCCAAGTGAATCCCACCACACAATCTCTATCTCTCTCTTCAATTAATACATACGATAAAAGGCAGCTTTACTCTGCACTACCAGCATAACTCAGATCAAAGTAACAATTACAGAGACAAATGGGGCTGTGTATTCAGACTAACAGTTATACAAAAGTTTTCTAAACTAGAATAAAATCAAACTACCTTATGAAGAAAACAAATCTACACTGAGGCCCAAAAGACACGCACACACACACGAAGACACACACACACAGTTTTGGCATTAAAACTCTGCATAGATCAAAGATGCACTTCAGTTATCAGAGCCCCCCGTGTACAGAAGTCCTGCAGAAATCCAGCCTCTAGCCATGGGACCAGGGCATCGGTGCCCTTGGGGCACTCAACGGCTGCTGCCCGCAACCAAGCACAAGGCTCAGGAAAATAGAAAAAAGTGAAAAGATCTTAAAGTAAAAGGGTCTATGACACACTCATACACCTATATATTAGAAACTATCCAAGCTAAGACTCTAAAGATTCTTACTTTTCAGTCCATTTCCAAAATGCATTTTAAGTGCAATTTGTGCTTTTTCATGTGCTTGTGATGCCACTATCACCTTTTGTCAACCGAGTTCCGGCGCTGCGTGTGCTTCCACACAGGAACAGCCAGTGAAGAAACACCCCACATGCCACGACACAGGCAGATCACTTTCCAGCTACTCTCCAGGCCAGTATAGCAAAAATCAGGGCTTACAGACACTTGGTTAATACACGAGCCACCTTTACCCATGAGCGCAGTCCCGCCGGCATCATGCAGATGTCATGCACCCACAAGGGTTTCCGCAACAGGGCCCAGAGCAAAAGGGTTTGTAGGGAGAATTCCCGGTGCTCCCACGTCCCTGCCAGGGATGCAGCAGGAGCCGGGCACCACTGCCACGAGAGCTCTCAGTACTGCTGCAGAAACACCACGGGGGGTTTAGCCACCACGGGGGGTTTAGCCCCTTCACTTCAACAGGATGGACCTCCAGGACTGAACTTCAGCATCTGAAAGGATGAAATGGAGAGCGAAAACCACAACAGTCTCACGTATCTGAACAGCGGTGCAGGGGAAAAAAAATCCCACCCTGCATATCCAAACAATTTATTGCATAACGTCATGATATGTGACTAAATACATTTCAGGCTACAGCGAGGACAAAAATCTCTGGAACGGTTAAGTACTGGTGATACTGCATTATGAAAAGGAAAAGAATGGCAGCACTTAGAATCAATACAAATCAATACATATGGGAATTTTTGTTTTGCCATTTATAAAAGAAATAGTCTACACTGCAAAACAGCTAAACCTTAAGTGATGGAAAATGCTGGGATTTCATATTTGCCTTCTTCCAGCCAAACGTCTCCAAGACATTTCATTGATACACTGTTATCTGAATGCAAATTATTGCAAAGACAAATGTCCCTGTATTTCTTGAATTGTAAAAGTCAAGAGATGTTAGGCTAAGTCCTGTCCCCATCTTCTAGCAAACCCGGGGGGAGGGGGCAAACTCCTCCAGATTACTTCTGGGGCTCTATCATTATTCCACAGGTGAAACGACAACATATAGAAGAACTTCACATAAAACAGTTCCCTCATATATATTTTTTTAAAACATTAAGATAGTGCAACTTTTTAAAACACATTTATCACAACACAAATTAATTCCTTGCATTCATCTAAGTTCTCAACTTTATACCTTGGCACACAGAACAGGAATTTTGTTTCATATTAAAAAAAATTCACACCCTGGGAGAAAAAAAAAGCAAACTGGCCAATTCTTCCCCCATTTATGTAGCAAAACCACCTTCTTCCTTCTGCCATTCAGTGAGTATAAAATAGGCTGTACAAGCCTCATTTCTGTGCTAAGTTAACTTTTAGAATTAAATAATTGAAATAGTTTATTAAAAAAAAATAACATATCCCCCCCCCTCCCCTGAAACACTGCTCGTAGACAAACTGAATGGAAGTTTGTGTTTCTTTCAATTTGCTTTGCATGCAATTCCCCTGAAAGGAATCAGAAACAAAGAACTGGTTTGCACGTTTGGTTTTACTCAGTTGTACCATGTGAAACGTAACAACACTGTGCACCGGAGCACGGGGGTCTTCCTCCACTGCCCTGCTTGGATCTCCCGTCTTCAGTCCAAATGCACCTGGGCGGGTAACTTAGACCAGGTTTCCTGGTTTCCGGTCTTGGCCTTTGCTGGGGACTATTGTGCTCTCTGAATTGTTCTGCTGAAACTGAAGTCTGCTCCCCCTCTGCGAGGAAGGAGGCATGTTGCTGTGCTGGTGATGGAAAAAAGAGGAGCCTGGGTAATGCCCCATGACCTCGCTGTACGTCGGGGGTGGTCCTTCCATCCTTCCATTACTGCTATAGTTGGTTGCACTTATGCCCGAATTGCTGCTGGGTGGGCAGGGACCCCCATTGTACATCGAGATGTCTATCAAGTCGCTATCAAAAATGGTTCGGTTGGGCGGGGCCCTGACGGATTCCCGGTTGAGCTCCATTTGCTGCTCGGGGTCCCGGAGCTGCAGGGTGCACGGGCCCTGGTACGGCGGTGGCTCTTCCCCGTCGGAGAGGGAGATGGTGGGAGGAAGGTCAATCTCATGCTGCATGTAAGGGTAAGTGGGCTGGAAGCGACTGAAACGGTCCCGCTGCATAAAAGATGGGGTGGTAAACCTGTCCCTGGACCTTGGGGCGTACATGATCTGAAACGGGAAGAGAGACACGCGTGACTCCACATCTGCACAAAGCACTGTGCGTGCTCTGTATTTACAACAAACTCATAAAACACGGAATGCTGCTTTTTTGCCACCTGTCTGAAGGGTAAACCCAGCAGATACCATGCACATGTGCTGCCACATGCCTGCATGTGAAGAGGCACGAGGTGCAGGAAGGATCCAGCACACCTGAGAACAGCTTCACAAAGGAAGACCAAGACCCCACACAGCTCCTCCTGACATTAAAACGTTCTGAGCAAAAAGCAAATGATTCTGTTTCTGAAACCAGGAAACTAATTCTCTCTAGTCTCAGTAACTGACTAGTTCTACAACAGTGTCCCAATACTGAATTTCAGCTGCAGTCTGAGCTTCCCCCTCCTACTCAGAGCTAATGCATCACCAAAGAATTCAGATGGTCATTTTAGTACATTTTGTAAAGGCTCGGCATATCTCACGCCTTCACTATCAGAGTGTATCAGGTGTCCTCCTCCCCCTCAGTTCTCAGCCAGAACTCAACCTCTGGGGAGAACCTACAAAGCTTCTGCATTGTGATGGAAAATATGTCCCTGGTAAATTAAACCCTGGAGAAGGCCAGGCTTTAAAAAAGGAAGGGTTCAAGATACTCTGTGAGGTGCTATTGCTCCTCACTTGGTCTATCCCAGATCTGGACAGACACAGCAGCTTCTCAGCCCTAGATTGATCGAACTGCTCTTCTCTTTTTTGGATCCCTGCAGGGTCTTCAACCCCTGACATTCACAGATACAGGGCCAACCACCAGGAAGTTCTGCTGCTTGTCACAGGACAGCTGGATCACTCAGAGCAATACACCCACAAATTATTACACAGACAAGAGATGTGTGCTAGCTGGAAGATGGGAGACACTGGTGATAGGATACGTGCTGTAAATCCAAGAAAAATTCAGGGACAAGAGGAACTGGTCTCCCAGCTTCCAGTGAATACTCAAATTACTGAGCCACTGCATGAAAGAGACACACCTCCACCACTTACTTGTGAATGCCTACTATAACAAAGGGAGTTGCTGATGGAGATGAGGTGTCAGGTAGGCAGAATTTAATTCTTTTAATGAAAAGGTCTCAGGCATTTATGAAATGCACATTAAGGCAGGCTTAGATGACCATGTGAATTACACTGAGAAAGCATTCTTTACAAAAAATAGATGCATGTTTTTGAAAGGAACCAAATATACATTACAGGAAAAAAAGAAAGCACTTGGTGAAGATAGTCAGAAATCTGTCAGTACCTCTGAAGCACCCTGGCGCGAAACTGAGCTTTCTGAAGGCCACAAGCACCCCTCCTGAAATGTGGAAGAAACAACAAAATAGAAAAAATTAATAAATCACATCACCATTCTGCCTCGTTATCACAGCTCTTACCAGCAATCATCTTCTAAGGACTGGCTGTCTCCAGGAGCTAAACAAGCAACATCCCACCCCTTTCTTTCCAAAACACAAGCAAAGAGCAGCTCTGCTCCCAAGCAAGTCAAGCTTGGTCCGTTTTGCAAGCGCCAAAATGTCATCCATCCAAATGGCACCCAGCCCCACAGGCCATAAGGATGCAGCAAGCTGGTGGCGGCTACAGGAGTGTGGCAACACGAGGAGATGACAGGAGACACCTGTGTGCTGAGCAGGTACCTGTCACCTCCCAAACCAGCAAGGGTGGAAGGTATGACAAAGCTGCCAGCCAGGATCCCAATTACACACCATGGGCAAAACAGTTCACAACAAAACCTGGTGTCTGTAATCTCAGTAAAGTGACAGACACGCTAAACCCAGGGATAATCTGGTCAAAACTGTCAGCTGCCCAATTCCCACCATAAACAGTAGTTAAAACAGCTGAGGTTTCAGCCACTTCTCCAACCACCTTCTCAGGTTGAAATATTTCCCACGCCTTGAAATGCTGTTCTGACATTGCACCAGCACTCAGGGCAGAATAAAAGGGTGAAGAACAGTATGTCAATAAGAGAAAATAGCTTAAGGTGTTATCATCATTTTTCTCCTCAACTAATTGTTTAGAGTAGCAGTAACTCCCACAATGAATTTATTTCACTGGAAAATTGTGAAGCTGAAAAGGACATATCAGAGCAGATATAAAGCACAGAACTTCAATCTTGGTGCACAAAGAAAAAAATCAAAATATTGTATGGTCATGACTATTTTCTTGATGCTAATTCAAGTTTTACAGACATAAGAAATTTCAGGAACTGGAAGGAAAATGCATACTGTCCCCAAAAGCATTACCACGTATAGACTGCTTCCAAATCTTACTGTACTGCTTCTTCTCACCATAGCATCTTTCAGCATATTTCAGATGTAAAAATAGACCCAACTAGATGTTCATCATGACACTCAGAGACCAAAAGCCGTCTGTGATCCTGTCAGGAGAGTCCACCGCAGAGGAAAGCTGCTCTAAGAGTACTCTCCCACAGGATTCAGCTGCTAAGGGAAATGCTTTGAATAGCAAAGCTGGTACACTTCTCTTCTGTAGCTTTAGAGAGCAAAGACAGAGAGGCTGACAATTGCAATTATTTACAGCTACCCCAAGTATTCCCCTTTGCAAAGACATGAAAAATGATCTTATAAAGATTCATGTACTTCAGTGCCTAGATAAAGTTCTGTCAATTGAAGAAATTGTAACTGTGTAACTATACACATACATTTATATACATACTTGTACACATATTCCTTTCCATTCCTTCAGCACCCAGGTGCCCTCATTTTGAAATATCTGAGGGTATGTTTGCACAATTAAAGGCAACCAGGTTATCAGCAGTTCACCCAACAGGCTCCAAACACATTACAACTGTTTGTAAAACATATTAGTCAAAGCTAAACTTCTCAATTAACTGCCCCTGAGTTACAGGCTCAGAAGAGAAGAAAAAAGGCAAAACCAATAACCCAACCCAGATAGAAATAAAATCTACCCCCACCACTCATATTACTTAAAACTCCCTTATGAAAGGGCGTTGATGACATGGAAGTGGAAACGACTCCCATCCTAGGGCCCATCTCCCCAAAAGCAAGAGAGTGAGATGAGCTGAGGGAGATGGTGCAGCATATGGAGAAAAATTTCTTGCATGGAGATGGAATGGGACCTGCTCACTAAGCCAAGACTCCCAGATCTGGTACCAGCCAGGCCTAACAGAAATAACATGTTAGAAGAGAGGAGTTGCCTGTTACTTCTACTGCTGATGCCTGAATCCCAGAAAAGTAAAAAGCCCTGCCTGGAGGTACCGCAGTTGCTACAGGGATCCCACCGAGTGTAACCAGGGCACTGGGATAGCCACACCAAGACGAAGCCAAAGGAGCCCAAGCCTCTCCCCACTCTGGGATAACTACTTGAGAAGGTAAACGTCTTGGGATGCAGTTGAACTCCGAGGCTGTGAGATCCTTAGGATGCAAGGATACGTAACAATATCGTTCCTGTGACAGTATGTCCTACAGTTTACCTGTAGCTCCTCCCTTTCCTGAGATTTCCCCCAGAGAGAGCAGCAGACTGAATAAATGATTTGGCAGCAGCCAACCCCCAGCAAGATCTCTATCCCAGGAGCCAGAAAACTCCCCAAGCAGATGGCTGGGTAACGTGCTCAGCATGCCCACACTTGGAAAATACCAGGCTCACACACGTGCAGACCAGCCTCACCACGGCTGGTCCAGTGACACAGCACAGAATTCTCCCCTCACCAAGTCCAAGACTAACTGACCCAACACAGGAGTTTCTGTCCTCCTGAAATCACTGCATCTACCACAGGAGATTTATTGCCTACCTTTCTTGAGTCTTTATTTAAGGGAAGTTCTCCCTTCCCTGCACTGGGTAGATACAACCTAACCCAAGGGTTGGTTCCCACCAACTCCACTGTTCTTGGGGTGACAGTGAGGGCTTTAAATGCAAAGAAAGTGTTGCAGAAGAAAAATATCCCCATGACTACACCCCTCCACCCCGAGAGATACAGATTTAGGAAATAATGTGCTGGGACCACTGTGACCAATCCAGAGTGACTTACACTGAGGGTAAGTGTTATGTCTTGCTCTCTGCTTGTCCCTGTGCTTACAGACCTTCCTTTGAAAGCTCAAATGCTTCCCCTGTGCTCTTATCAGTGAAAATCAGATGAGAACTGACAGCATTTGTATTTATATTAGGGATTTGTACAAGTAGTTATCAGGTATATGCAAACAAGGCAAAACCTGAGCAAATGCAATGTACCCATATTTTGATGAGGGCAATATCTCATTTACCTGCTTCTTATAGATTGTCAATAGCTAGGCCACCTCAACTTGCTCCTTGTTCAAGAGACTTCAGACACAAGCTTCAATACTTAAAAGTAACAGGGAGGGAAAGCTTATGCATTCACTCCCTATACTGTATTCATTTTTAACATTGTTAGGCTTTGGAATGAAAATCCTAGCACCTACCAATAACACCAAGCAAGAAAAATGTTAGGGATACACCTATGTCTTTTGCTGACCATTGCCAGTTTTGAGTTTCACCATAATTTACAGAAATTAATTCTGTGATTAGGTTTTGAAATAGCAGCATCATTTAATAAACCCAGCTCAGTGATTACTTAATTATCTCATGGTGATGATTATTTAACTCATTATTTAGAGCTTAGGAGACACCATAAGGCTAGGATAATTTGCTAATTCATACTTTACAAAGCTGTAGAGCCTCTAGAACTAAACAGTGTAGGAAGATGGCTTTTTGAGGACATTTTTAAACACTGGAGCACACACTGTCATGCAACTGCCTCAGCTGAGCATCAGCCCATTGACAGCCAGCAGGAAAGACATGTACCAGAAGAACGATTTTTAACTCGGGAGAGATTATAGGCAAAATTTTACAGGCAGTAAAAAATTTTCCTCAAACTGTTATAAAGCAAAAGGATCCCTGTGCTTGTTATAGCTGGGATATAGTTAATTTTCTTCATAGTAGCAAGTATGGGGCTATGTTTTGGATTTGTGAGGAAAACAGGATTGATGACCCAGGGATATTCTCATTATTGGTCAGTGGTGCTTACACAGAGTCATGGCCTTTTCTGCTCCTCACCTCACCAGTGAGGAGGCTGGGGGTGCACAAGGAGCCGGGAGGGGACACAGCCAGGACAGCTGACCCCACTGACCAAAGGGACATTCCAGACCATATGGCATCACAGTCAGTATATGGAGCCAGGGAAAGAAGAAGGAAAGGGGGACTTTGGGAGCAAGAGCGTTTGTCTTCGCAAGTCACTGTTACACACCATGGAGCAGCAATGTCCTGGAAATGGATGGACCCTTGCCTGTCCCTGGGAAGTGGTGAATGAATTCCTTGTTTTGCTTTCCCTATTAAACTGTCTTGATCTCAGCCCATGAGTTCTCACTTTTACCCTCTTGATTCTCTCCCCCAGCCTGCTGGGAGCAAGTGGCTGCGGGGTGCTAAGTTGCCAGCTGAGGTTAAACCATGACAATCCCAAATAATCCAAACTTTTCTTTTTTTGCTGACTGTTAAGGAGATTTACAGGCTTTCTCCACTATTAAGTTTCTATGAAATAGAACTCTGCCCGAAATGATGTTTTCTGAGAAACAAAAGACAGTTTTTCACTTTCTAAAATGCATTACAATTATTAAGAAGGTCCCTCTTTTCCCCTTAACAGAGGTTTTTATTTTATTTTTATACAAAAATGTACACAAGCATACACAAATATACACACTTCTTTTGCAAGTGAAATGTTCCAGAGAGCAGTGTAGTTTCTGATTTTGGCCCTAGGTGGTACATTACACCACATTAAAGTAGTGGCTTGCAGAAAACACTCCAGGAAGGCACAGGGGCTCATTCCTCCCGTCTCTTCCTGGGTGATACGGACCATCATAGCTTTGAAGACAGCAAAACAAGCAAAACAAACTATTGTGTTGTCCCCAACAGAATGATGAATATACCAGCAGGACTGCTCGTTCCTTTAAAAGCTATTCCTCAAGGGCAGGAAAGGTGACTCTGTCTAACAGAGCAGTGCATGATACCAAGGAGAAGTACTAGAGAATCATGGAGAGTGCCAAATCTCTCACATATAATCTGCCTCCCTACACTTACTGCAATTATTCCTGTTACTTAATGCTTTAAAACTTTTACTTCCCCAACTTCACAGCACTTCATCACTTTAAGTAATCTTCATTTCATTCAACTGAAGGGAGTAAGTACTATTATCCTTTCTCCTTTGTTTGGAGATGAAGCAAGTTGCCCAAGGTGACACACTGAGTCAGATGCCACCCAAAGCCAGCGCTCCTTGCTTCTAGTCCTACCTGCAGATTTCCTGGACAATCCTGCCCTTATTAAAGATATAATGACTTTACTGTGGCAGACTTCAAAGAGCGGCAGCCATGCTCGCTGTCCCTCTTGGCAGCACTCCCTGAGGAGAGGCGAGCCCATGTCCCTCATGGAGACAGCAGGAGAATACAGTGCACATCCAGCCCCTGCCAAATGATGACTGGTACAAACAAAAAGATTTGGCAAAGCAGGGTGGTCTACAGCACTCACACTCTCTCCTGGCTGTAGACCGGGTTCTTGTTCCCAGTGGGATTTTCTTTCTTTTGCATATGTCAGTAAGAAAATGAGAATGAGTGACCCAGGGACACCAGCAGGGAACAGACAGAATAATGCCAATGCCAGTAGGAAATAATTTAAAAGACCAGCAGGAAAGACTAACATTTGAAATTACTGACAAATCCCTGAGCTGTCAATATTATTGAGTATTTTCTGTCATCCTCCTGACATTCCCCTTTTATTCTGAAATAGCTGGTACAGAGCAGAGGGGAGTAATTTTTACAGCTGTGCTCCTGGAGCTTGGCATCCAAAACTGGCATTACCAACACAGCTTCTAATGCAAGCTGATGAGCCCAAGCAGCAATTCTGCCCTCGGTGGTGGGAGGCAGGGGCTAGTCAGTGTGAGCATCTTGTGTGACAGATGCAAGGATTTGCTGCCAGGAGTAGGCCTAGGGCGGTCCAAGAGTTCAGCACTCCTTCAACATCTACTTTATACAAGAAGACAATGTAAAGACATCAGGATGAGGAAAAGGAATGAAATTAGGAACATCAGAAGCTCATTAAGTACCTCCCTGTAAGTCACTTAGTTAATCCCTTTCCCCTCAATGTCCCCATGGAAATGACTGGTGATGACATTAGGAGTTAATCATCAGGAAGCAAGATTTATCTTTGTTTTGTCCCAGCAAACAGCAGAGTGCCCCAGCTGCAGCTACCTACATTGCAGCAGGATGCTTTTGGTTACCAGCAATAGTGCCCTCCCAATACAAGGTCAACGCTTCAAAGGCACAGCCAGCAATGCTGCGACACCGATCTCCCCTTGGATATCAGACACATATCCTGTGCACAGATGCACCTTTCCAAGGCTGCCACATGCCTCTGCCCCAAAATCCCCCAGCACTGCCAGTAGCATCACTTGCTCCTATACAAGAGGCTCTGTTCTTTCAAAATGAAGCAGCCCTGGGCATGCTCCTGGTGTACTCTACACCCTATGGCTTTTGTGTCCCTCTCAGGTGTTCTGCAACCCTTGCCTTGCTCCCAGCTGTGAAGCCCAACACTGCTGATGGATAAGCTAGCAACAGGAAATGTTCAGTATTTTATCCATTGTGATACAGACACTGTTCAGTACCTTGCAAGCTCACTCCAGGCTGCTGCTCATGCCAACATGATCAATCACTCCACCTCTCACAATTATGACCCCAAAACTCATTTCTGCTAATGTTAAAACATGGTTGTAATGTTTAATAGCCTCGCTAGAAGAAAGCAGGACTTGCCATGGGAGGGCAGGCAGCATCCTCAGCACTGCTGCAGAACACCCACTGCTCCTGAGCACTCAGTGTTTGTCCTGCCCGTGGCTGTGATCTGCTTAAGGCCTTGGCCCAATAACCAAGGTAATAAAATCCCAAAGACTGGGGAAAGACTGGAAGATGATACTCCAGAGGGAAGAAAAGAAGAAAAATAAAGAAAAAAGACAGAGATGAACTGGTGGTCACACAGAAAAGTGTATTTACGGAAGAGGCACATAACAATTTTTCAGTGTGCACTTGTTAGAGAGCAACCTTTTTTTTCCCCCCTCTATGACTGGTCTCTTTTCTGCCCTTCAAACATTACTTCAAATGTTAACACTTGTGATTGCAGTGAGTACATCTTTTTAATATTCTAATTTCCAGCTTGGCCTGGAAGTTGAAATTCTCATTATCATCCTATTTTATTTTTGTTTGTTTTATTTGAGGGTGTTTGTTTGGGTTTGTTTTTTTTTTTTTGTGGGTTGTTTGTTTGCCCAAACATGAAAAAGTTTAACCAGAAAAATAAATCCACTAGTATCTTTTATTTTCTTATTTCTGATGCCTGACCCATGAGTTTTACAGATGTGAGGCTGGTAATAAAGGCAGTAGATAATTTACCTGATCACTCCTATTACACACTCTAGAAGAACCAGAGTAAGAGAGATCACTTGATCAGTAGTTGGTCTTCATGAGGCCAGAAACCTGCGCAGTTCAGCCACCACTTAGCTGGTGGAAGGCATGATTATCTAGAAATAGGATAGGCTTGAAGAAAAAAAAACCTGAAGGTAACAAAAGGACAAAAAAAAAAAAAAAAAAAAAGCCCCATTTGAACAGGAAGGGATGGATTCTACATCTTGATATACCTCAGCTACATGAAAGGGTGTTCACTTCAGAGCTCACTACAGAACTAGCCAATAGTCAAATAATTTGCTTTACCATTTTCTTTCAAGAAACATGTCTGAATTTCCTCTATTTCCATTCACTATTTTTCTACCAAAAGAAGACTTGAGTCACAATAATGTTTTCTTCAGACATCAGCGGTTAATGAACATTAATATCCATTTTCAGAGTCTATGTACAATTAAAAAAATATTCCCTTGCAAGAAAATCTACTTGGATAGCAATTGAACACAAAACAAGGCCTGCCTGGTACAAAAAATGAATTTTAGAAGTGTATAACCTGCATCTCACCACTCACTATCTATCGTCTCATGTAACTCACTCCACTGTGGACAGTGAAAACAGACTGGTCATTTGCAGCTTCTCAACATAGAGCACTTACTTTGGTTTTCTGACCCTCATGCTCTGCACACTGCTTTTAAGGGTTGCACTGCACAGTCAGTTTCTATCAGAATTTCCTTCTAACACCTGAGGCAAAGGAAAATTCAAAGTTTTTGACATCTGAACTCAGAGACCTCTAAATCCCCACTCCCTGCAAGTACGACCTTCTTATAAGAAGAGCTGCAGCTTATCAGAAATTCTGATGAGTAATAGTGATGACAAACCCATACCAAAGGCTTTCAGAAGAATTAGTAACTGGTTCCTGCCATCCCATCATCAATTCCCATGAAGTGCTCACTTGGCTGTGATTATCGTTACTTATAATGGTGACAATCAAACTGAAACTGAGTCTGTTTTAAAAATGATTTAAGATCAGTTCTGGGTACTAAAGCAGCTCCAAAGCACCTGCTGCCAAACTGCATGTTCTTCTTCCTAAGAAGGTGAAGTTTTCTCCCTTGTGCCCAAGAGAAAAAAAAAAAATACCATTGCCTCTGATAACAGACAATAGTAATGAACCATACAAAGGAAATAATGGGTTATTTCATGCATTTGACAGCTTACTACAATTTAAAAAGATTTGTGAAGATGAAAATACATTTCATTTATCTCAAACTATTTCATTTTAGGCATTTGTAGCAATTAAAGCTAACATTTTTCAGACAGAATTGTGGTTCTTGAATTACAGTGTCCACTTCAAAGCAACATTCAAATTAATCTAGTCAATTTTTCCAGTCCTCAAGTCCACAAGGTTAAGGTTTGACAAGCTCCAGTTTCATCTCTAAGCAAATTAGAGCTAAGCATTCCTACACTACTGAAGTGCCAGGCAATGAGGCAGCCTCTCCTTGAGGAGGCAGCTCCTTTCCTCCCCCTGCAGCCTCCAAGGGAAGAGCAATGCCCCCCAGCAAGAGGGCCCAGGTGACGTACTAGGAGAGAGCTTTGGGAGCCCTGCACAGTCACACTGTACAGCTGACTTTCAGGAGGGAGCTGCCAATTACCAGGATTGCCAGGGATGCAGCTCCACAGCACCCACAGTGGCATCTCTGCCTCCTTCCCTGTCAGTGCTGCCGCCCCTGCTGAAATCTAACTGTAAAAAAAACAAGCAAAAGCAAGAAGCAAGCACTTAGTGTTCAGCCAGAGCAGTCCCCTGAGGCCTCTCACCATGACCTTGGCAGCTCCCTAAGGAGCACAAAGAGGGAAGAAACATAAGACTGGGATGGATAAAAAGGTGAGACTGTGGAGTTAGAACTGGTGTAAACCATTATGAGATCACATCTCTCAGTTACAATCAGACATTTTTTGACAGCAAAATGAAGCTGTGAACTCAACACTGTTACCAGGAATTCACTGCATCAAAAGACAACCTCACAAATGGCCACTTGGCCATCACTGTCAGCAAAGAGGCCAAGGGCACCACTCTGGGACACTGAAAAGCACATCAGAAGAAAGGACCTCCCTGCAACAACACAGGCCACTGCACGGCTTGTGGGGGATATCCCAAGGTCAGGGACACACTGTGGTTAACCCTCACAGGGGAGCAGAGCATCCCACCCAGCAAACTCCTGGCTCACAAGGCAAATTAAGTGCCCATTTACTGTTGGGTTGACTGAACACAGTCTTAACAAGTACTGACTAAGATCCCATCTTAAGCCTTTGAATCTGTAACAACACATCTTGAGCACTCCTCGGAGAGATCCTTTTTCTAGTCTCTTCTTGCTGTTTTAGTGAAACAAACATTACATTTTCCTAGGCCCTTACTGGGACAGTAGTTTTGATCCAGCAAACAGCCATGGCAGCTTCACAAAACAGTAACAGAGATAAAACTCCAGGCTATCAGACAATATATGGAAAGTCATAACAACATGTATTTCAAATCTTTGTAACCCAGTGACTCTCCATTCACTCCCCTTCCACTCCCCTCTCCAATTACAGCAGCAGCAAACAATGTCACATCTAAGCCTCCAAATGCAAAATGAATATAAGCTACATAAAACATAGCAGGATCTAAAAATAATCAAAGACCATGTATCTGAAATTCATGTTCCAAATTTGTTTTCTACTGATAAATACAACTTCAGCAAAAGAGTATTAAAAGTGGTACCAGAAGTTTTTCCAGCAGTTGCCTGTACCAGATCTCTTTGGGAGGCTCTGCTGCAGACCTGTACAGCACAAGCAAAAGGAGTTTGGTGTCAGGGGGTCACACTCACCGTCTGCAGAGTTTCTTCCTGTCTTCTGCTTTGGCTCTGTCGGTTGATAAAGGAGCGTGTCGAGAGTTTGTAATGGTTCAACAAGCAGATGATCACTACCACCATAACAGTTATAACCACGATTATAATGATGATTTGAACAAATTCCAGTTCAGCTAAAACAAAGAAAAAAAGAGGAAAATGTGTCATCAACACACAGAAGGTTAACCATCAAAGCAATAACCTGCAAAGGCCCTCAGTATTTCACTGAGATTGATCCAGCAAGAGATACTACTGCTGTCCATTCTGCAAAGTCTCATGAAGAAAACTGTTCTAAAAAGCATGAAAATTATTTTATTTTTGTCAGAGTAAATTGATCAGCATGAGTGGCTGCGGGTCAAAACTAAGAAGCTTCTTGGTGATGCTTCTTTGCAGCCTGCACAGGTAATAAACTCTTCAACATAAACACCACAGATGAGCCTTTTGGACAATATAATTTCACCGTGGGGTAGGGGGGGTAGAAAAAATTGAACAAAAAGCTGAAGGAACCACATACACACAAACCCCACTCTATTTTAATAGCCACCTGCAATGCTAAGGGCTAATGGCTCCAGAGGGCTCCATATGCTTCAAAGCCTGAGAGGAATCAGGACACTTTATCTAGTACACTACCCTTAATTTTTTATCAAGTAAATAGCATGAAAGCTATTTAACTAGAGTGAAAAACTTTTATCCTACTGAATCTACAGGCAGTGTCTTTTTCAATTACTACCTTCTCTCCAACTAGTGTACTAGTTAACTTCTTTAGGACTTTCCCAGTCAGGTAAAAATCTAAAAAGAGATCTGGTACTCTAAAACAAGATTGTGTTCCATCACGATTAAAAATGAAACCAGGGCCTTGGTTGTTGCAAGAGATACAATTACAATGAACTCTGTCAGAGGCCATCATCTTATCTGAAGCCCTGCCTATACCACAAATATTAAGTATATTTAGAAATGAGTCACTCTTGCACCCTTTTGGCTATATTGGAGCAGCAAGGATGAGCAATATAAGGGGAAAAATTGCCCTTTGGAGTTACCAAGTTGATGATATTTCTATGGAAACTGCATTGCTCACAGGGGATGCTCTCATCTTGAAAGACAACTCCAGTTAATGGGAGGAGGTCTTTGGTTGCTAAGCTGGTAGAAAAAGCAAAGAAGAAGCTCAAGTTGCTCCGTTTCAGTACTCTCCAAAAAGGGCACTACTTTTTGGATGGAAAAACATGAACTTTGTGGAACTGATATTAAATTTCTGTTTTAAAAAGCTAATGAGGAAGGAGAGATGAC
Organism: Corvus kubaryi; assembly: GCF_017639235.1. NCBI lineage: Eukaryota > Metazoa > Chordata > Aves > Passeriformes > Corvidae > Corvus > Corvus kubaryi. Next base: position 9,127,236 of record NW_024580666.1, on the reverse strand, counting down.
ATAGGAAAATGAAAGGACATAATAAATATTAGAAAATAAGCCCCCTTCGCCCCCACCTCTAATTTGTAGCCACCCTCAGCCTTCTGCGTGACAGCAGTACACTTGTGCAGACACAACATAGCTGCAAAGCAGAGCTAGAAAAATGCCACTCACTCATAGAATCCAAGATGAACCTGCAGTGGAACTAAAGGAAACCCAAGGCTGTTTCATTATTCTAAGATCTCTTGTGAACAAAACGTCAGACTACAGGAGCGGCAAGTGTGCTGGTGTCCAGTGGAGGCTGGTGACAAGGTCCAGCTGTAGTCACAAGCTACGGGCAGGCACAGCCACACCACCAAACTGCTGAGGGTCTACAATCGTCTCCTGAGGATTAACTAAGCCTACTTAAGACTAAGGAAAGAGTAAAGGGCAAAAATATGTCTATCACTTTATCACTCTTTGCTGTTAAGTACCTTCCACTCATCATTAAGACCAGCAACATTTTCAAAGAATTTGATTAGTCAGTGCTTTGCGCTCTGCTTTCGCTATCAATCCCACATGCAGGGCAGCAAGCTTTCTTTTTCCCCTCTCTTTCGTCACTGGAAGCTAACAATGTCGGCACCAAAAGATCAAAAAGCAGGAAGCACAGAATTAATTAAAAAATAAACCCACCCAAACCACATTTAAGTTAAAAGTCAGTTTTTCTTGGCTCAGAAACACAAGACTACAGACTTTACACAGTTGACAACTTCTGCAATTCACATTCTGTGGCTACTGAAGTACTAAAGTGTTTCTTCATCCAAACTTTTTTTGGGTCCATGTCACACTTTAGACTGGAAATTGAGAGACTGTTGCTAAAGGGCAACATGCAAAACAAGCAATGTTGATTTAGGCTTTCCTAGAATGCAGAGATCACTAGAATGACATGTTACTTCTCTATCTGCCAAGGGCAGAGTCTTCTAAATTTATCGAGGCCCCTGCATTTCAGTGGTAAAGGATAGTACCTCTCCCTTAGAGATGAGTGATTTGGTCTGTGAGCACTTCCCATGGGAGGGAATCATTTAAAAATTTTTGATTAAAACATGGCCATACAATAAAGAAAATAAAAACCACCGCACACGGGATTTCCTAAGTCCAGTTTACATTGTAAACACCAAACTGCAACAAAACACCTTACTGACGTTCAAGGGGATTTCCTCAACTGAACGCACGGGGAAAAGAAAGATAATTTAAAATCTCTTCTTCCTTCTAGTGACATTCCTGCTGCTCATTAGGTTATTAGCAGTAAAAAGCACAGACAGACTGCAGCAGCAGTCTGTTTTGCTGGCACTGATCAAGGCCATTTAAATAGTTCCTAGCGGCTGCTGACAGGCACTGGGTCACCCCGGTCCCCACCACGTCCCCTGCCCAACACCTGCCAGACGTGAAGGGCCACCGCCTTCCAGACAGGCATCTCCTCCTGCCCACTTTTCCTCTCAATTTACTGGGAAAGAGACCGGGGAGAGCTTCAGGAAGAAAAATGCTATGGTTTTACTACCCTGAGTCTGTCACACTCACATATACCCGTTTCCTTACACGCAAGAAACAACATTTCTCATAAAAATTCTCCAGGTGAAAAAACCCTAAAACCAAACACAACGTTTCATGGTAAACGCCCCACACGGAAAAGGCAACTAACTACATATTGAATTAAATCACCTTCTTAGAAGAGCTTGAAAAGAGAGACATATTTTATAACCCTATCAGCAATGACACAAGACTTGTCACCCCGAACCTCCCGCCGCACGCAGACCCCGCAGGCGGGGGGAACCTGCCCGCGGCTCCGCCGGCGAGCGCTCCCGGCGGGCCGGGCTGCGCGGTGCCCGGGCCGCATCGCGCGGTTCCTGCCCCTGCCGACGCGCCGGTACCTCTTTCCAACAACAGGTCTTTTAACCGCGCATCCTTCACCGCTGTCTTGTTAAGCCGCTCACTGGACATGCTCGCCTCCGCCGGGCGGGGGGCTCAAGCCGCTCCGCCAGCCCCCGCGGCGGGCACCGCATCCCCGGCAGCCCCGGGCTCCATCCAGCGAGGGGACACGGTCAGGGAGGCTGCCAGGGAGCCTCCCGTCCGCGCCTCTGCCGGCGCTCGGAGCGCGGCTGCCGCCCCGCCGCCGCCGGAGCGGGCGGGCACGGCCGGCACCGGCCGCTCCCGCCCCGCCGTGCCCCGGCCG